>NC_044032.1:280457364-280770267 GCF_901765095.1 Microcaecilia unicolor
ATTATTATTATTATTATTAACATTTGTATAGCGCTACCAGACGCACGCAGCGCTGAACACCTGACACAGAGAGACAGTCCCTGCTCGATAGAGCTTACAATCTAAAAATACAGACAGACAAGACAATTACCTCCTATCCCATGACTCTCCAATTTCCTCTGGAGTCTTTCATGAGGTACTTTGTCAAATGCCTTTTGAAAATCCAGATGCACAATATCGACCGGCTCTCCTTTATCCACATGTTTGTTCACCCCTTCAAAGAAATGTAATAGATTGGTGAGGCAAGATTTCCCTTCACTAAATCTATGTTGGCTTTGAATATGCTCTGTAATTTTGTTCTTTACAATAGTCCCTACCATTTTGCCTGGTATCTACGTCAGGCTCACCAGTCTATAATTTCCTGGATCACCTCTGGAACCTTTTTAAAAAATTGACATTACACTGGCCACCCTCCAATCTTCCTGTACAATGCTTGATTTTAAAGCTAAATTACATATTATTAACAATAGTTCTGCAAGTTCATTTTTCAATTCTATCAGTACTCTGGGAGGAATACCATCTGGTCCAGGCTATTTGCTATTCTCCAATTTGTCAAATTGTGCCATTACATCCTCCAGGTTTACAGAGATTTCATTCAGTTTCTCTGACTCGTCAGCTTTGAATACCATTTCTGGCCCTGGTATCTCTCCCAAATCTTCCTTGGTGAAGATCAAAACAATTCATTTAATCTCTGCTTTGTCTTCCCTGAGTGCCCCTTTTACCCCTCTGTCATTTAGCAGTCCAACCGATTCTTTTGCTGGCTTCTTGCTTTTAATATACCTAAAAAAGACTTTTACTATATGTTTTTGCCTCCAACGTAATCTTTTTTTCAAAATCCCTCTTCACCTTCCTTATCAGTGCTTTGCAATTGACTTGCCATTCCTTATGCTGTTTCTTATTATTTTCAGTTGGATCCTTCTTCCATTTTCTGAAGGTTTTTCTTTTAGATCTAATAGCTTCCTTCACCGTACTTTTTAACCATGCCGGCTGTCTTTTGGTCTTCCTACATCCTTTTTTAATACTCAGAATATATTTGACCTGGGCTTCTAGGATGGTATTTTTGAGCAGCATCCAAGCCTGAATGCACAGGTGAGTCTCTTTCAATTGAAAGGAAGTTCTGGAACAAGGGAGCATAGGATGAAGGTGAAAGGGGATAGACTCAGAAGTAACCTGATGGAATACTTTTTCAAGAAAGGGTGGTGAATTTGTGGCACGGCCTCCCAGAGGAAGTGGTGGAGACAAAAACAGAATTCAAGAGAGCTTGGGACAGTCCATAGGATCTCTAAGGGAGTGACAGGGAAAGTAGATGGCATGGATGAGCAGACTGGAAAGGCCATATGGTCTTAATCTGCTTACATTCTTCCATGTTTCTATGAATTTATTCCTTGGAATCATGGGCTATTATTGTGAGCTTTAGGTAAATCTTTGGGGACTGTGCATATATTTCCCTCTTGATTACATCCTAATATGCTTGTTCGGTGGTAGGCACCAAAAGTTAATATAGGAGATATTGAGGCATATTTTCAAAGCACTTTGGGAGGCTAAGTTCCATAGGTTTCTATGGAACTTTGGGAGGCTAAGTGCTTTGAAAATGAGCCTCAAAGAGGCTCATTTTAAACCAGAAAAACATCCAAAAAGCGGCAAAAAGCAGCAGATGGACTGGGTTTTTTTTGCCAAAACGTCCAAATTGCTATTTTTGAAACCCATTTTTAAGATGGTTTTCTATACAGTTCATATGCAGTGTGTCCAACGGGGGAATGTTGAGGACGAGATTTGGGCGTTCCCAAAACTTGGATGTTTTTCTGCCATAATAGAACAAAGCAAAAACATCCAGGGTGAAGTTAGACATTTTGGTTTGGCCCTGTTTCAATCATGACTAAGTCACAAAAAGATGCTCTAAATGACCAAATGACCACTGAAGAAATTAAGGCATGACCCCCCTTACTCCCCCAGTGGCCACTGACCCCCTTCCACCCCGTCATAGATGTGAAAGAAACAGTACATACCAGCCTCTTTGACAACTTCATATGTTCTGACTAGTCCTATTAAAGCAGCAAGCAGGTCCCTGTAGTAGCCTAGTGGTTGGTGCAGTGCACTGTAGAGAAGGGGACCCAGGTTCATTTTCCACTCTAACTGTGACACTTGTGGTGGAAAGTGTTAGCCCTCCAAAACCCACCAAAAACCTACTGAACTCATATATTGGTGACACCTGCAGACATAAGAGTTATTTAGTGGTATACATTTGGGTACAGTAGGGTTTTGGAGGACTTCCCATACAATATAAGGAGGTAACAGTGAGAAGTATACCTGGGACCTTTAATGTGAAGTCCACTGCAGCAGCTCCTAGGGTGCCCCATTGCTTTACTGGGATGTCTGTGTGGCCAGAATGCTGCCCCCCCCCCCCCCCCCCATACATCCCAATGGCTTGTTTTTGTGTGTTTTTTTTCCCCTGGACTTTTTTTTTTTAATGGTCCAAAAAGATAGGCACACTGAGCACAAAAACAATCAGCAAATGGCCACTTTCTAAACAAAAAATTTGACTTTTTTTTTTTGTTTTGAAAATGGCCATGTTTGCTACTGGATTTTTGAATGTTTTCCCCAAGACGTCCAAAATCGGACGTCATTTCGAAAATGTCCCTCAAAGATAACTATTTCCTACCCAGGTACATCTTCATTGAACTTAGAGCAGAGAAATCCACAGGTAGGAATGCAGCTGAAAACATTTCTTAAGATAAAGTTGCTTCAGTGCCTGTTCTCAAGCGTGTTGCCTACCCATCATGACTTCAAGTGCTGTTTACTGAAGAAGTTAAAAGCTTCCCTCATTTTTCATTCTGAATTACAAGGGGAAATTCTAACAGCAGGCTCTGTGCCGTTTTATTGCACTCCTATCCATTGTAAGAGCCATTTCCTTCTCTTTTATCCAGATAAAGAAACATGCAGGAGATGCTGAGCTCTGGTTAATAACAGAGGCTGCAGAGGTCAGTGGATTTAAGGATAACCTGTCTGAAAGCTGCTATAAATTTTCAAAGGTGGTTGAGGAAGCATTAAAGACTGATATGCACTGTCTGGGTTACAGAAGGATATGAGAACATGAAATAGCACTTTAAAAAAAAAAAGAAGCCTGCACACTGACTCCCCACAAAAGCTGTAACAGTCTACACAGCCTTCTCAACACTGGGGTGGTGGTGGAGGAGGAGGTGAAGATTTTGCCCACCCAAGTATTAATATAAGCAAAGACAGATTTAAGAAAATTCGGAAACAAAGGTGTGTGTCTACAATCTATGACTCCAAACTGAATTCCTCTGCATCTTCCCTTTTTTTATTAACTGCATTTTTTTTTGTACTCTGTGGAATGAGGATGCCTACAATAGGGTCCAGTGTCCACAAAATTAATCAAATTCCACTTTAAAATAAAAACACGAGTCCATGTAAAAGCAAAACAAGTCAGCACTATGTAGCATAAATCTGCATGCTTAGCTCCTCATTCAGGGTTCAACTTCATGAGTCAAGTGACCTGCATATTTGCGGTAAGAAAAATCCAATACCAGCATGCAGACTAATAAGAAAAACATGTTTGGAAAGAAACACCTCTGTTGACTAAAACATGAAACTTAAAACTTGAGGGGGGGTAGGGTAGCACAGAAATGCTTCAAAATGTGTTCCATTCTGCTTCTGCCTGGGGCAGTGCTGGAAAGAGTGCCTCATTTATCAGGGATGCTAGTAATAAAACAACATGCCTCACTGTATCAGGAAGAAGTCATGGATATGGTACCCCCTGTACTTTGCTAAACCCATTTTCCTGACCCATAAACTTTCCACAGAACACTATTGCTGTGGTGGAAGACTTCAGGTGTCTATATTAATGTGTGCAGGTGGTGAGACCTCTAGTTGGCCCAGAATAAGAATCATCTAAATATGTTCCAGCACCAAGAGCTCTCCAGACCCCATCTTGCTCAGATGTGAAGATGGTCTACTCTCAGCTGATGAAAGGACCCATGTATCTCCTGGGGTATTTTTATGGCATGAGCCAGGGCAACTGTGTGGGCATTCCAGTCCCCTGACCCTTGACCTTGAGGCCATACTGGTGGGGGGTGGGGATGTGAGTAGTAGGAAGGAAAGGCAAGCTCTAAAGTTCTTACTATTAGGTTGCTCTTCTTCAAACTCATGCCCTATGCAGCAGGCAGTATACTCAAGCTCCAAATCATGTAATTTGAATGGCTATTCAAAATAAGACGATATTATACCAAATAGTTTCAGAATAGGCACAAAAGCGAAAATAGCGTTCAACTCAAATAGATGGAAACACAGAAGTGTAAAGGAGATTCTTTGGTTTCTGGATTGTGTTCCCCTCTCTTTTGTAACGCCAGCTCTTCTCCTCTCAGAAGTCCAAGGAATACCTTCTCTTTAGGCCCTTGCATTTTTCAGATTAGTGGCCATACCTCTGTTCCCAGACTGGCCTTAGTTTCTTAAACTCCATGAAGTACTCCGGTCTGGTAGACCTGGAGGCATATTTTCAAAGCACTTTGGGAGGCTAAGTTCCATATGTTTCTATGGAACTTTGGGAGGCTAAGTGCTTTGAAAATAAGCCTCTTACTGAATCATCCCTTTCATGTCAGTCCACAGGCTTCTAAAGCCCTCCTCTGGGACATTTGGGAGATACACCTCAAACACAGTGGACCTTTTCAATTCTGTCCATAGATGATCTTAGCCTCAGGATTTTCTCCTTAGAGCCTAGACATTCCTCTTGAGTCGGAAAAGGAAAAACAAAATCCCTCTCTTTATACAGGATTTTATACTCACATATACATCATTAATCCATCCCTTTAAGAGCAGTTTATTTGTACTAACACACCCATCATTAGGTGCTCTCAGTAGAGACTGATCTCTGAAAGTGCATCTAGTATTGGGGAGACTTTATTGCCGCTTTACATGTGGGGGGGGGGGGCATTTTTGAAAGAACGTCCATGCCAGAATTGGGACGTACTACTCATAACATCCAAAAAAGTCCATCTTGCAGCCATATTTGAACTGGAAAAATGTCAGCATTTCCTGTTCAAAAATATGTAAGAAGGAAGTTCTTGTGCTGAAAACGTCCAAAATGACCAGTCCAAAATACGTATGCCAAAAAAACAGACACAGAAACATCTGACTGGCGTCATTTATATAAAAATGGCCACACAGATATCCAAGCAGAGCAAAGGGGCAGCCTATGGTCAGTGCAGTGGACTTTAAACAACAGGACCAAGGTACAAATCCCACCATAATTCCTTTACAAGTTATTGTGAGCACTCCAGGAACAAATAAAAACCTACTATACCTAAAGGTACACCACTACAATAATTTTCTAGACCCCTGATGCAGGCCGTTTGGGCCGAAACACGAGTCATGTTGGCATGTTTAATAATTTTCTAGACCCGTTAGGGCCGAAACACGAGTCGTGTCGGTTCCCCTTTATTGGTATTGAAGATTGTTGCTAAATATAGAGTTTCCCTGGACACCATCTGCAAGAGGTTCTTTCTTCCGCTGTTTGTTGCCTGGTAATTGCCCTCAGTGAAGTTTTTTCTTCTGTGTCTGCTTGACACCACTACAATAGCCATCAGATTTGCAGGTGCCTTATAAATACAGGTACAGAAGGTATTTCTTTTTTTCAGGAGGGCTCACATATATGTACAGAAATGAAGGAGTTAAAGTGGGTCTTACACCTGGGTCCTGTTGTTCAAAGTCCACTGCACTGACCACTAGGCTACTCCTTATACTTGCTTGCTGCTTTATTAGGAATGACCATAATACCTGAAGCTATCATAGGTCCTGGTAATGCCATCATCCCTCCAGTGGTCAGCTGCACAATCAGGGCACCTTTTTGTACCCTGGACATCAGGGGCGTAGCCAGACACCCAGTTTTGGGTGGGCCTGGGCCCAAGATGGGTGGGCAGAACTCCGCCTTGTCCCACAAGTGATATGGTCTCACCCTCCCTCACCTGCATGCCATATGGTCTCTCAAACATCCCCCTTCCCCGCATACCTTTGAAATAGCGGATTTTCACTGGCTGCGAGCAGCAACTAATACACACTATTCATGTTAGCCCCATGATACAACTTCTTATTTTTGCATAGGTGGGAATACATCAGAGGGAAGGCTGTGGGGCCGGTGCGAGCAGTATGTATCAGTTGCTACTCGCTGCAGGCAAAGATCTGCTATTTACAAGGTATGCAGGAGGGACAGTTGTTGGGAGTTTTTGGCTGCTGGGGCTTGGGGATCCCTGCCAGTCACATCATAGGTGTGCTGCTACTGGGTGGGCCTGAGTCCAAAGTGGGTGGGCCTGGGCCCATCCGGGCCCACCCTTGGCTACGCCACTGCTGGACATGATTGAAATAGTTCTAGATAAAAACATCCTTCTTTTTCAACTTGAATGCTTCTTCCCATTCCATTGTCACTGAAAGATGTCTTAATTTTGGGCCCTCTGTAGACCCACCCAAAACATGCCTCCAGTACACCCCTTTGCTATTTGGATGAACTGCAGTGTAAAACATCCAAAATATGCATTTAAAAAATCGCAATTTGGATGCTTTCGACAGATGAACTTTTTTGGGCCATTTTGAGACATACATCTGCTTTGAAAATGAGTGCCTTAGCTTTTACTAGCTCAACATAAAAATTATCTATCAGAATCAGGAAAGTATGCTTCTGTTCCTTTTCTGGAGGTGGACTGTTTTCTAAGCAGGGAGATCCTGGATTCTCTGCAGAGTGAACATATATAACAAATGTAAAAACACTGTGGTTGTACCACAGAAAGGCAGTACATAAAATCCATCACCCTTTACCCTTTAAAATGTATTTTCTTCTATTTTTTTTAAACGTAACTGTGTAACTTCATGGAGTGGCCTTTAGTCTTTGTACTTTTTGAAAGAGTAACTTTTAACCATTTTACAAGACTGAAGATTTTATAGAGGTGCATCATCACAGTATAGAACTGAAACATCTGTTTATTGTTGAAGATAATTATTATTTCCATTTGTATAGTGCTGTAAGGCACAAGCAGAACTGTACTGAAACACAGGAGACAATCCCCTGCCCCAGTGAGCTTACAATGTAGACAAGACACAGACAAGACAAATAAGAGGTTTTGGGAACTTTTATACTTAGAAAATGGTTACAATTAAGAAAGCCTTTTGCAGGAAGAATGAAGTCTTAGGTTTTGGAAATGGCTTCAGAAAGGTTTTAGACTAAATTTGAACCTGGTAAGAGAGAGGACATGATGCAGGCTTTTTGTTGATGTGATCTTTTAGGGGCTCTTTTCCTAAGCTGTGCATAACACAGCAAAAAAATGCCTAAAACGGGACGCACTGTTGCATTCCATGTTAGTTTTGGGATGTGCGTGCATTAACCACATGCTAAGTATTTTTTGAGGGGGGGATGTCAGGAGTGGAGAGTGGGCATTTCTGCATTAACCAGTTAGCACATTTGTATTACTGCACCTTATCTGGTTAATGCATCGATAACATGGGAGCAGTGGCGTAGCCACAGAGCTCAGGCCCACCCAACAGTAGCACACGTTTAACGGTAGCTGGTGGCGATCTCAAGTTCTGCCAGCTGAAGACTTCCCCCTAATGGTAACAAAAACGCTACTCTCCATGATACCGGCACCTGTGCATGCTCAGTTTTCAGTGCATGCCTACTTCAGACTGTCAAGGTGGAAAGAAGCATTTTCCTGCCAGCTCAGATATATTTTTGGTAGTTGGGGGGGGGGGGGGGGGGGAGAGAACACTTGGTGCCCACCCATTTCTTGCCCTTTCTACTGTACTGTCAGAAACAGGCCTGAACCAACAAGTAGGGCCTTGATAAAAGTAGGGCCTTGAAGTTAACTAAAACAAGAACCAGACTGTGAAACAAGAGTGCAGAAAGGGCTTATGTTATATCATATAAGGATATGGTGATACATATGAAATAGCAAAAGAAGCACAAAAAGCTCTCAAGACTGGAACAATGTTGACATTTTTAATACAAAAACCTGACACGGACCATATTTCAGTGCAGAAAAGTGCTTGCCTCAGCAGTCAAACCAATATACTCTTTGATAGAAAATGAAATCCAGAACTATCCTTCTAACAACACATCAAGTTCAGCAACAAGTTATACCAAATGCGTCCAAGCCGTCATTGCACTTGGACGTGTTTGGTATAACTTGTTGCTGAACTTGATGTGGGGTGGTCAAGGAAAAGAGAGAGAGAAGGAAATGTTGTTAGGGCACATTGCTGGGCCTTTCTCAGGTTCCCCCTTTGTGGATTTTTTGGTTTCACCATTGGGTGTGGTGCCCAAGAAGGACCCAGCTAAGTTCTGCCTGATTCATAATCTTTCTTATCCAGCTGGTAAGAGTGTTAATTCATTAATTGATCTGAGTTTATGCTCAATGCAATATGCTTCATTTGACAGTGTGGTGGAAATGTTATGGCAGTTGGGGAGTGGTTCATTGATGGCCAAAGCAGATTTTGAAACATTGTATCGTTTGCACTCTATTCATCCTGACTCCTTTCACTTGTTGGGCTTCCATTTTGAGGGTCAGTATTATTTTGATCACTGTATATCCATGGGATGTTCTGTCTCGTGTATATTTTGAGACCTTTTCAACTTTTATTCGTTGGGTAGTTCAGCAGGTTTCTTGGTCTTCGGCTATAGTACACTATTTGGATGAGTTTCTCTTTGAGGGCCCTTCTGGCAGTTCCCAGTGTGCTGATTTGGTTGAAGTTTTTCACTGTGTGGCTGTGGTGTTCGGTTTTCCACTGGCTGACGATAAGTCCCAAGGTCCATATTGTAAACTAGTCATTTTGGGGGTAGAGCTTGATTCTGTTCTAATGGAATCTCGTCTGCTAATTGACAAGGTTCATGATTTGGAGAAGGCTGTGGAGGCTGCAGAAGATATGATCTTTATTTGGGAAGTTTAATTTTATGGCTCAGATAATACCAGTGGGGCGTGTTTTTGCTTGGTGCTTAGTCTTGCTTTTGTGGGGCTTGAAGAAAAAAAACATTTTCTGGTGCATATGACAAAAGGGGGTTCAGGAGGATTTGGCTTTATGGAAGAGTTTTCTATCTCACTTTAATGGGGTCTGGGTTTGGAAGCAGCTCCCAGTCTTATAAGAACATAAGAATAGCCATACTGGGTCAGACCAAAGATCCATCTAGCCCAGTATCCTGTTTCCAACAGTGGCCAAGCCAGGTCACAAGTACCTAGCAGAAACCCAAATAGTGGCAGCATTTGATGCTACCAATCCAGGGCAAGCAGTAGCTTCCCCATGTCTGTCTCAATAGCAGACTGTGTACTTTTCCTCCAGGAATTTATCCAAAACTTTAAAAAACCCAGATACACTAACCGCTGTTACCACATCCTCCAGCAGTGAGTTCCAGAGTTTAATTATTCTTTGAGTGAAAAAATATTTCGTCCTATTTGTTTTAAAAGTATTTCCATATAACTTCCTTGAGTGTCCCCTAGTCTTTGCACCACTCAGGATTTTGTAGATCTCAATCATATCGCCCTCATCCATCTCTAATGTTAATCTGGAATTTTTTTACAGATGCTGTAGGAGGTTTCAGGTATGGTATTTATTTTCAGGGAACCCGGTATGCACATTCTTGGCCTGATTGTTGGGTATTCATGGGCTGGTGCATGAACATTGGTTCCTGTCTGGGTGGTGCATGTGCTTTGGGAGCCTCATTTAACACATCGATAAATGAGGTTTTTCACTCTGATAATGCAGTGGTAGTGACTGTGTTGAACAGACAGTCTGAGCGATGCCTGTTTTTGTAGAATTGCTGTGTTTGATTGTTTTGCACTGCTTACAGCTAAACCTGTCATTGACTGCCTTGCATGTTCAAGGAACTCAGAATGAGATTGCTGATGCTCTCATTTGCAGTGGGCACAGTTTCGGGCCTTGGCTGTTGCGGCAGAGAGAGCTCTTACAAAGATGCCAATGACCTTGTAGGCCAGTTTCCGTCAGTCTTCGCAATGTTGTTGAACAACGCTTTTGCGGAAAACACCTGGAAAGCATATTGAGCTGGTTGGAACGATTTTTGCAATTTTTGGATGCCTGCTCTTTGGGGGTGTTTTTTTCCTATATCAGAGTCATTAGTTGTGGGTTTCATTTTGTTTGCTCATGTCATGCAGTGTTCTCAGAGAGTAGTTGCTCAATCATTCACCAGTATTGCCTTTCTTTCCAAGCTTCTTAGGTATGCTGATCCTGCAGCTACTTTTTTAGGGTACAAGCTGATGAATGGCTATGCGTGAAATTCTGCAGCGTTAGGTACAAAGTTGATTCATTTCCCCCTTGTTCATGAGGTATTTTTGTGAAGCTTTTTGGGGCAATGCATTTGTTCTTCTTCTTCTGAGACTTGTCTTTTTCAGGCAGCTTTTACTGTGGCTTTTTTTTTTTTGCAGCTCTGTGGGTTGGGGAATCGGTTGCCTCTGTTAAAAGGGCAGTTGGATTTTCTGGTTTACTTTTTCAGGATGTGATTTTGGCAGCGGGTGTACTTCAATTGCATATTCGATGGTCTAAAATGAACCAGTTGGGCAAGGGTACATGGGTCAGATAGCAGGAGGTTGCTCATTTGTTGATTTGTCATGTGCGCTGAGGTGCAGTGTAGGTGCACCCGGTCACAGAACTTTATTGATTGATCCATGAGAATGGTGTCCCATTGACCAGATACCAATTTACTGCTGTTTGTAAGGAAGGTTGGGCCTTTCTAGGATTGAATTCTACAGCATACGGTACTCATTTGTTTTGCATTGGGGCGGTGTCCTTTGCAGCCGCTCATGGGGAGGTGCCTTCCTTTATTAAAAAATTGGGAAGATGGCATTCTAACAGTTATTTGGGTTATGTGCAATTGGCAAATTCTTTGCCTTAGTATTTAATTTCCTTTTGTTAATTTCTGTTTGAGATTGCCTTCCTGTGGATAACTGTGTCTGGTTTTGTTGGTATTCTTTCATTTCCTGGGCCCAGAAGAGAGTAGTTAAATGTCATTGGGGCTCGAATCTGGGACTGGCTTCCTGGGGAGTAAGAACAGGATGGCTGGACCTATGTGGCATGTTGTGGGAGTAGTTCCTTCCTATGCATTTCCAAGCTATGCGTTTTTCTTCTCCATAGCTAATTATTGTACAGTGTGGGATAATGATTTATGTTTTGCAAAAGGGGTGGATCTAATTTGACAAATCAAGAGGGTTTTTTTTCCTGGCAGCTTGTTTTCCTGTGGTGGATTTTGTGTGGTCTAATATCATCCCCTGCTTAGTGTGGAAGGGTGCGGACAAGATCAACGCCATTGAGCGCTTGCGGAAAGGAATCAATTCTGATGTGTCTCGCTTTGTTATTTACACTGGAGGGGATGCTCCTTTCACATGAGCTCCTAACTAGGGATTGTCTGGGGTTATTACCACCTGGATGGTGCTCACCTATCGGATATTGGGTTGGATATATTTTTAAATGATGTGCAGGAACTTTTAGAAGCTGTAACTTGTGGCAGAAGAGACCTATTGTAGGAAAGGGGTTAGGTTGGGCCTTTTGAGTAATCAGTCCTCAAGAGACCAAAGGTTTGTGTATTTTGGGCACTCATGTGCAACACCATCATGACGTATATTCATGACCTTGCAACACCACAAGTTATGTATTATTAAGAATAAATGTGATGGTCATTAGGGGTTCTCATAGGTGGCTAAGTTTGACACTGACTAGCTGCAAGGTAGAGTGGACAAAACCTGTTATGATGTTTGTGAAGTAGTTTGTATTATATTGATTAATTGTTTAACATTGTTAGTGTATAATAAAGCTGCAGCCAAAGTTTTGCCATGACCTCCTGGAGTTGTTAGTGAGTTTAATTGGGCAGTGAGTGTTTTGTTTTCTTGATGATGCTGCAAAGAGGTAGTAAGAGTGCCAATGTCAATAAAATCATACAGAATAATGCATGTCCACTACCGGTGTTACACCCAGATATTCAATGGCAGGTCATATCCGGTGACTGGCATTGAATATCCGAGTTTATTATGGCCACAAAAAGTTAAACAGCCATGTTGATATTTAGCACTAACCAGTTAACATTTTAGCAATCAAAGATAAGCCTACTATTTAAGCAGCCTAGTTTGACCGCTCAACATAGCCGGTTTGGTGCTGAATATCTGCGCCTAACTGGCTATATCACTTGATATAGCCAATAAGCAGGATATTCAGTGGGAGATAACCAGTTATCTCCCATTGAATATCCGCGATTAGATGTTTAAACACTATTTAACCGGCCAGGAGCTGTTCCTGGCTAGTTAGTTTTGAGTATCAGGGGAATGTGTACTAAATAAAATAACTTGATTAAAACATCATGGGTTAAAAATATAATTAATAATGGAAAACATATGGACTCAACAAAGTGAGGTTAACATATAAAATGTGATGGCAATGACATAGTACATTCATTTATTCAATCTAAAGCAGCGTGTAAATAAATAATTAAAGGAATTATCAACCATGTTAATGTTCAAACAATATTACTGGACTCTGTCAGGTCAAAACTATACTGGTCATGACTGTGAAAATTAACTTATGGTTCAGTAACCACAGTAAATATATGTTCCAAAATAGACATAACAATTTACATATATTTAAAAAATATATACAAAACCGTTGAAGTATTTAAAATGTATGGAATAAACAGTCCATATGATGATTTTTACCTAAAGAAAGGCTGAATATGTAAGCTGTTGCTATTTTATGTTCTAGGGATAAGACATATTTATTTATTTATTTATTTATTTATTTATTAGGATTTATTTACCACCTTTTTGAAGATATTCACTCAAGATGGTGTACAGTAACAATAAATCAAGCATGAGTAATAGACAATTACAGCAGTAAAAATATTCAAATAACAATACAAAGTATGGAGGAGTAGCCTAGTGGTTAGGGCAGTGGACTTTGATCCTGGGGAACTGGGTTCAGTTCCCATTGCAACTCCTTGTGACTGTGGGCAAGTCACTTAACCCTCCATTGCCCCAGGTACAAAATAAGTTCCTGTATATATGTAAACCGCTTTGAATGTAGTTGCAAAATACCACAGAAAGGCGGTATATCAAGTCCCATTTCCCTTTCCCTTACAATGTCAACACAATATGTAATAGAACATTTTAATTGATAGTCAAGGGTATAAGTAAAGATAGAACATGTAAATAGGTAAGAGAGTAAGAAGAGTCAGAAAGTAAGGTGACTAATTTAAACAAAGTTGCACTTGAGGTCAGAGAGATAGTTAAATATTATCTCAGCTAGGGTAGGAGTGAATAAGTATATGCAGCAGAAAATATGAATTACCAAATACTGAAAAAATACTGTATGTTTCTGATCTTCACACATACAGATATTTTAAAAATGATATAATATAACCATCTGCTGTATATCTATAAACATCAGTTGGAAGGAATAACATGAAGATTCTAAATGCCTATCTTGAGAAGTGATAATGTAATTCTGAGCAAAGAGATTGAAGTTGAGTTAGAATGATGTGTGTGCAATTTGAGCGCTTGTCATGTTGCTTAAAACACTGGAGAATCTAAAAGACATGGAGGGGCATAATTGAACGAAAACGTCTATCTCCATGGGTGTTTATCTCCGAGAACGGGTCCGTGAAGGGGTGGACCGAACCGTATTTACGAAAAAAATAGACGTCCATGTTTTATTCGACAATTTGTGAGCTGGGCGTTTTTGTTTTTCAGCGATAATGGAAAATGAAAGCGCCCAGCTCAAAAACGAATAAATCCAAGGCATTTGTTCGTGGGAGGGGCCAGGATTCGTAGTGCACTGTCCCCCCTCACATGCCAGGACATCAACCGGGCACCCTAGGGGGCACTTTTACAAAAACAAAAAAAAAAGGTAAAACAGCTCCCAGGTGCATAGCACCCTTCCCTTGTGTGTTGAGCCCCCCCAAATCCCCCTCAAAACCCACTGCCCACAAGTCTACACCATTACTATAACCCTAAGGGGTGAAGGGGGGCACTTACATGTGGGTACAGTGGGTTTGGGGGGTTGGACGTCTAATAAGCATTAAGCAGCACAATTGTAACAGGTAGGGGAGGGATGGGCCTGGGTCCACCTGCCTGAAGTCCACTCCACCCCCTAATAACTGCTCCAGTGACCTGCATACTGCTGCCAGGGAGGTGGTTATGACATTTGAGGGTGAAAATAAACAGTTGTGAAACGGCATATTTTGTGGTGGGAGGGGGTTTGTGACCACTGGGGGAGTCAGGGGAGGTCATCCCCGATTCCCTCCAGTGGTTATCTGGTCATTAAGGGCACTTTTTGGGGCCTTATTCATGGACAAACAGGGTCCAGGAAAAGTGCCCTAAATTCTCGCTAAAAATGCATATTTTTTTTCCATTATCGGCGAAAGGCGCCCATCTCTGATCGGCCGATAACCACGTCCCAGTTCCGCCTTCACCACGCCTTCGACACACCCCCGTCAACTTTGTACGCTTCCGCGATGGAGTGCAGTTGAAAACGTCCAAGTTCGGCTTTCGATTATACCGCGTTATTCGTTTTTGGGAGATAAACGCCTATCTCCCGATTTAGGTCGCTATATAGGCGTTTTTGTCTTTCGATTATAAGCTGGAGATTCCGTTACAGTCTTTGTTAAGGAGTGTAAAATAGAAGGAGCTCCTCTAAAGCCTACAACTGGAGCTACATGGTGAAAGCATACCATCACATACAAAGATCTTCAGTATAGCATGGGTTGAATGAACCAATCAAAATGCCTTTAAGTAAACAAAAATGAATGCTGATGTGGAACCTTTGAATGAATATCCATGTGTTTAGTAAAGCAATATCTTATTAGATGGATGAAAACCTTACTTGGTGCTGTGGGCTGTCTCAGCTCAATGAACAATCTAAAAAAGACTATGCACATGCAATCGCTTAGTAAAAAGGAGCCCATGTTGGGTTCTCCAATAAATATTTGTTCCTCTACACCAACCCTTCAGGCCCATTGTGCTGTTTCCTGCTGTATTTTGTCCACTGTGTTTTGATTCCCTTTTTTCTGTTCTCTTGGCTCTCTGAGAGGTGACCTTCAAAGTTTTCAACTACGATGAAGATAGATTACACCATCTTCTCCAGGAAACACTCATATTTGATGATGCGGATGAAGAATCTTTTATAGACAAGTGGCATGAACTGATCCAATTGAAAAAAAAAAGATGTGATCAGATATGAACTTCATTATGCTGCCCTTTTACAATATTGTAGAGTGCAACGCATACCTAAGAGCCTAAGAATACTTAAAGAGCCCCAAATGTTTAAAGATGTGTGAAGACTAGTCTAATTCATATGTTTTCCATTATTAATTGATATTTTTAACTCATGATGTTTTAATCAAGTTATTTTATTTAGTACATATTGGGGTGAATACTATAAATCGTGCCTAAAAAATCGAAGCGGAAAAAAACCTCTTAAGCACTATTCTATATGCTACACTTAAAGTTAGATGCGGTTTATAATATAGCGCTTAAGCACAAGGGCCACGTGTAAATTTAGGTGCATCCATTTACACCAACAAAAAAGTGGTGCAAGTGCCTCCTCCTCACCTAAATTTATGCACGGAACCCCCTTATTCTATAATTGTACATGTAACTCGAACCCATTCCCATGCCCCCCCCAAATGCTCATGACCCCCCCCCCCCCCCCCCCCCCCCCCCGTTTCCATACCCCCTTTTCTGGGATGCACATAAAATTTAGGCACAGATCACACACCTAAGGCTCTGTGCATGCTCGATTTCATAATTCCTAATCTATACCCGAACCAACCAATACCGATCCCTTCTAATTTGATTATTTTATCATATTATCATTATTGAACATTATATCTTATCCTGCTCTCACTTATATGTTATGTATTATCATTTTATTTACCTTATTTACCTGTTTTTCTTGCACATTAATTGTAACAATATGCTGAACCTCTTACTCTGTTAATTGTGATGCCATTGCAACATAATGTAAGCCACATTGAGCCTGCAAATAGATGGGAAAATGTGGGATGCAAATGCAGCAAAATAAATAAATAAATAAAACTGAGCATGCATGCTACGGGGTGAAGTAGGGCAGGCAGCGTGGCAGCGAACACTGCTGGAAGAAGGCTTCTGCTGGTGGGGCCTGGGGACCCCCACCAGCCCAGGTATGTGGGGTTGTGGCAGGGGGCAGAGAGCAGCAGGAGGCAGGGCAAAATGTGCCCACCCCCCCAAAAAAAATTTTGAGGTCTGGCTATGTGCCTGCTTCAAAGTTAATAGCCTTAAGTGTTTATATTATACATATGAAAAGTATTCTGAAGCCAATTAAGATTCAAAATATTAAAAATGTCAGCAGAATTCTTCAGTTTTGGCTAAGCTTTTAAAAAAAAAAATAGATAGTACCGTACAAGCAACAGTGAAACCTAAATACCGTATTGTCTATATGGATAAATGAGTTACCACATACCACTAACATGTCAGCTTTTCTAACATGTTTATTTCACATTTTCCCTAAATGTGTCGCTTCTTGACCTGATATTTCAATGAAGCACCATTTCTGATGTGATTTTACTGAAGCTTTCTTTCCTAAGGCTTCCCACTATCCTTCTGTTTAAATTTAAAGTTGAAAGTTCAGGCTCTCAGGATTAGCAACAGGAAGATCTTTGGCCCTTGTAGGTTTTGTGTTAGTGTGTGCACATCTGGAATATCACTTAAGGAACATCAGAAGTACACAAAAAGTGCATTTGTAAGTGTGCTAATTGCAGGAGATATATCCAGGTGCAATCTGCGGACAGGCTCTCCTTTTGTCCTAATAACAGCAAGCAGCATGAGATATTTCACATGACCAACACAAATATATGCATTGCATACAGCACTCACACACCAGAAGCAAAAAGAAAACTGTGTCTTTCAGACTTCAGTACAGAAAGAAAAATCAAACAATTGGCATGTCAGAAGAAAATCTCTTTTGCTTCCAAAATGCATTCATAGCTCCTAAACAAGGGACTGGAAGCAATTGCAAGAAATTGTTCTTTTTTTTTTTTTTTTTAAGACTGAGGAACTCAGTTAGGGCTTCTTTTACAAAGCTGCGCTAGCGATTCCCACACGGTAAGGGGCCCTTATACAAAGCAGTAGTAAGCCCAATGCGGGCTTACTGCTCGCTAAAAGGGAAGTACCGCCGGGCTTCTGTTTTAGCAGCCTGGCAGTAATTCCCACTCCCAGTGCTTGCCATTTCCAGTGCTACAAAAATATTTTTAATTTTCTAGCTCTGGTGTATACCCGGCGGTAATCGGGCAGTGCCGCGTACTACCTGGTTACTGCTGGGGTAGTGTGGGAGCTCCCTTACTGCCACCTCAATGGTTGGTGGCAGGAGCTTAGCCAGACCTCAGTGGGAGGGGAGACCATAGCCAGAGGTGGGGGGGGGCACAGTTTAGCCGCCGACCCCCCCCCCTGCCACTTTGGACCCCCCTGCTACCGCAACCGCAAAAAAAACCCCGTCGCTGCAACTGCCACCCCACTACCACCACCACCACTGCCCGCCCCCTGCCCCGCCGCCACTGGATCAGGTACCTCTTTTGCTGGCGAGGGGTCCCCAATCCCCGCCAGCCCAAGAGTCGTCTTCAGCATCGGTCGACTCCGGCACCTTCATTGTGTGATCATCTGTTTCTGACGCCTTACGTCCTGCACGGGGCTACATGCACGGTGCAGGACATAAGGCATCAGAAACAGATGATCACACAACGAAGGCGCCGGAGTCGACCAGCGCTGAAGAAGTCTCTTTGGCTGGCGGGAATTGGGGACCCCGCCAGCAAACAAGGTACCTAATGATGCGGCGGCGGGGCGGGCGGCGGTGGCTGGGTCAAATGTAGAGGGGGCCAGGGCGTAATCTGTGGGGACCCATGTCCCCGTGGCCCCACGTAGCTACGCCTCTGGTTGGTGGTAAGTGGTCTCACCCGAAATAGGCGTGCGGAAAGTGCTTCACTTGTCACACGTCCGTTTCTTTTTAAAAAAAATTGCCTGTTACCCGCTATGGTAAAAGGGGGCCTTGGGGTGCGTCAAGAACATACACTGATGCCAACGCAGGCCCCCTTTTGCCGCAGTTTCATAAAAGGACCCCTAAATGTGAGGAGGCCCTTAGGAATTGAATAGGCTTCCTCTCATTTGCAGTGCTGCCGGAATCACTAGTGCTGTTTAGTAAAAGAGGTCCTTAAGATATAACAGTCCAGTACAATTTGAAAATATGTTCAGGTTTGGAAACATGACTTTTGAGTGAAAATTTGCCATTAGCAATCCAATTGAATTTGGCAGTGACACTTAAACATAAGGCCTGCCAAGGTGCATTTTTGCTGCGAATCACAGACAGTTTGCCAGATGACTCATCAATTTAAGGGACCCTTTTACCAAACTGCGGTTAAAAAGTGGCTTTAGTGCGCCCTTACACGGGGCATTCCCACATGCTAAGGCCAATTTTCTTGTTTTTAGTATCAATGGCCAAGCACTAATTTTCTCACTAGCGTACTACCATTAGCCCACACGCTAACTTTTTAGTGCAGATCCATCACAATACAAAAAAATAAATTTTATTTTTTTAGTTCATGGGTTTTCATACCCATATCCTCAAACACCCCGTTGTAAGCCATTTTCTTCTGCGGTTAGTGCTTACTGCAGCTTTGTAAAAGGTCCCCTTGTTTAAAATAAATCCATTTTCTTCAGAGCTAATATTTTTTTTCAGAAAAGCTGCATGCTTTGAGTATGACGCTATTATATCAGAATTAAGGAGTGCGATACAGTTTTACATTTACCACGTATTAAAGCTGGAAATCTATAAATGGTGCCTAAAAAATGGCACAAAAAAAAATAGCACTAAGCACTATTCTGTAAACAGTGCTTAAAGTTAGGCACCATTTATAGAACAGCACTTAGCGATGGGAACTGCGACTACTTTTAGATGCGACCATTCTACATCAATGAAAAATTGGCGCAAATCCATGTGCCTAAGGGGCCCTTTTACAAAGCAGCGGTAAGCCCAACGCTCACTAAAAGGGAAGTAACGCCGGGCTACCACAGTAGCCCGGCAGCAGTTCCCACCCCAAGTGCATGCCAGTGAGCACGAACACGATATATCCTCAAGGGAAGTAAAATTCATATGCAACTTTTCGAACTATTAAGATTTATATGCATTGCAATGTTATCTGCATATGATATGTGTGGTGTAACCTCCATTCACAGGACAAATCCCTCCTCTCTGTACCCTTCTCCAACACCGCCAACTCCAGGCTCCGCTCATTCTGCCTCACCTCACCCTGTGCTTGGAACAACCTTCCTGAGCCCTTACGCCAAGCCCCCTCCCTGCCCATCTTCAAGTCTTTGCTTAAAACCCACCTCTTCAATGCTGCATTCAGCACCTAACTCTTACCATTCAGTAAATCCAGACTGCCCCAATTTGACCGCCCCTATCGGACTGTCCGTTCACTTGTCTCTTAGATTGTAAGCTCCTTGAGCAGGGACCGTCCCTCTGTGTTAAATTGTACAGCGCTGCGTAACCCTAGTAGCACTTTAAAAATGTTAAGTAGTAGTAGTGTTACATGTAGCATTATCTAGCGTATAACGTAATGCATCTCCTTATGTTTTAATGTTATGATACGTTGGCCATCTGTATTTTGAGCAATCTTATACATTTAGTGCTATGTATACTGAATGTTGTATATTATGGGTACAAATGACCATATAGATTCATGAATTTATTATAGATCATAGTATACATGTACACTTGTGTTGAATTCAACGACTTTTGAATTGCTAATCATTAAAGGAGTCAAGTACGGCTCGTTTGTATGTACATACATGATATAAGGAGGCGGAACACCTAATGTGCTATGATGGTTCCATCTGTGACACTGCCACATATTCCTTTGGGGATATAGTGCAATACCACTTTATCTCTTATTCTGAATATGAACTCTTTATACTTAACTGCTTAATCTACCATGTCAATCATGATCTTAATGTAATAACACCTGTATTTCTCACTCCGGAATTGGCAATCGCCATGACAGAACAATGTAAGCCACATTGAGCCTGCAAATAGGTGGGAAAATGTGGGATACAAATGCAACAAATAAATAAATAATGGTTGGAATGGGTACGGACTGAGCACATTTATACACATATTATTATTTTATGAGAATTTTTTTAAGTTGTGAGGTGTTTGTTTTGTAATCTGTTGTATTCTGAGACATATTAGTGAGGTAATCTAGCAGTGCCATGTGCTGCCTGGTTACTGCCAGGGTAATGTGGGAGCCCTTACCACCACCTCAATAGGTGGCGGTAAGTGCTTCCATCCAATATTAGCGTACGGCAAGTGCTTCATTTGCTGTACATTCATTTCTTTTTAAAAAAAACCTGACTTTTACCCGCTGCGGTAAAAGGGGGCCTTGGTGCACATCAAAAACAAGCGCCAAAGCCAGCACAGGCCCCCTTTTGCCACAGCTTTGTGAAAGGACCCCTTAATTAGGAGCGGATCCTCTTTATTGTACAACAACACACATAAATTAAAGAAATGCCCCTGACCCACCCACGGCCATGTCCCCTTTTTGGACCCGCACATAAAATTTAAATGTGAATGTCGTGCCTAAATTTACGCACATACATTTTAATTAAATCCAATTGGCACCAATAATTTCTTGTTAACATCTCAATTATCAGTGCTAATTGGCTCATTAATCAATTAAAATCTGCATGCAGATTGGGTGTGTGCCCAAATTTGCACACACAACTTTTAGCGCTTTTTATAGAATTCAGGAGTAAATGCAAAAATTAACAAGCGGTAAGTGCAAAGGATGTATGCTAAATTGGAAGTGTGCTCAATATATCTTAATGCAACTACCACACAGAAAATTTCTAAACTGTCCATTTCTATGAAGTGCGCAAAAATTTAGGCTTCAAAACAGTATGCTGAGTACAACTTCCATCACAGCATCTAGGCACCCAGATTAAGTCGGAATTCACATGCTTGCCCATCTGCTTACACCATGACAATAACAAACATAAATGCCCATGCCTAAATGTACATTTTAGCACATAAATAACAGTATTCTATATTACCAAATTCCCTGCCTATGCACCTCCCCCAGTTCACTCATCCTTGCATTTACACACTATCCCTCGGATTCTACATATGGCCAAAATTTTGGCATGGAGTGAAGATACACCTGCAAATAAATTGACAAGCCATTATCTAGCAATTAGTTGATGCTACCAATTAATTATTGCAGCTAATTGGCAATAATTGGAATTTGTACCAGGGGCGTAGACAGCCCTCCAATTTTGGAGGGAGGCCCAGAGGTGGACTGAGGAAGCAATATATTCCCCCCCTCTCCCTAGTGTGTTAAATATAATACCTTTGCTGGCAGGGATACCGAAGCCAGCACTATAAACACTGCAGTGGGTAACAAAATATCATGGCATCTACTGGAAATCTAAACAAATGAAACCCCCTGTTTACTAAGCTGTGCTAGCTGCTGCCATTTGGCAATGCCGACACATTCACTTTGAATGGGCTGTGTTGGCATTAGCACACAGAAGCACAGATGTGGGCACCCCAGGCTATTGTGGTTTCCTTTTTTAATATACAATGTACCTATAATCAGTGGCGTAGCTAGGGGGGGTGCCAGGGGAGCGGCCGCTCCCCAAAATGGAGTTCTGCCGGTGGTGGCACCTATTTTTTTCTCAATTTGTTGCATTGAAAATCTGCGCTGGCGGAAGTCCGCTCTCGCTCCCCCCGCGCCATCAACCTGGCTCCGCTTCTGCCTATAATCTCTGGGGTTACTGTTGAGATATAGGGCAAATTGTGTGATGTTATTTTGTTTGATTTTTTTGCTCTTCAATATATTTGATTTTATAGTATACTACTTACAATGCCAACACAGTACATAATAGAACATTTTAATAGACAGTATAAGCAAAGAAGGTGCATATAGATAGGTAAGAGAGTAAGAGGAGTTAGAAAATAAGGTGACTAATTTAAAGGAAGTGGCACATGAGGTCAGAGAGATGACAAAATATTATCTCAGCTAGGGAAGGAGTGGATAAACATGTCCTGCTGCAGTATGTGCGGCCAGTGTCACATATATATGTCTTCCACATGGCAACCCCATTACTAGTCTAGCAGGTATGTGACAAGATATCGTGATAGCACTCATTATCCCGCTCTCCTTTCCACTCTTCACAGTGTTCATGAAACCTATATATTAGCTTTATGACCTTCATATCAGATAGAGCAGCCATAGGCCTTGAGATGAAAAGACAGGCCACTCATATGAATGTTAACTTTTTAATTCTATAAATTATTGTTACAAACTTTTATATAATATAATAAAACTAAAAATTTGTCATGTGACCACAATAAAATATCTACAATAAGATATAAATAAAAACATACAGGGAAAGGGAAAACATAGATAATAACTTAAATAAGAGGGGAGAGAGGAGGGAAAAGGGTCACTTGGGGAAGATGAAAGGGAAGGAGGTGACCCCAAGAGCAATAGGAAGTGCCTCAGGAGGTGGGAATGACTAACCTGCTTATTTTTGAAGGAGAAGGGCGCCCATCTTCCAACACAAATCGAGAGATGGGCGCCCTTCTCCTAAGGGTGGCCAAATTGGTATAATCGAAAGCCGATTTTGGGCAGCCTCAACTGCTTTCCGTCACAGGTACGGCCAAAGTTCAAGGGGGCGTGTCGGCAGTGTACCGAAGGCGGGATGGGGGCTTGGTTAAGAGATGGGCATCCTCTGCCGATAATGGAAAAAAGAAGGGCGGCCCTGACGAGCATTTGGCCAACTTTACTTGGTCCCTTTTTGTTCACGACCAAGCCTTGAAAAGGTGCCCAAAGGTGCCCAAACTGACCAGATGACCACCGGAGGGAATCGGGGATCACCTCCCCTTACTCCCCCAGTGGTCACCAACCCCCTCCCACCCTAAAAAAAAATTTTAACATTTTTTTCCAGCCTCTAATGTCATACCCAGCTCCATCACAGCACTAGTGGGTACTGCAGTGCACCTCAGACCTGTTACACTTGTGGTGGTAAATGGGAGCCCTCCAAACCCAAAAAGAAACCCACTGTACCCACATGTAGGTGCCCCCCCTTTACTGTTTAAGGGCTATGGTAGTGTTGTACAGTTGTGGGTAGTGGGTTTGGGGGGGGGGGTTGGGGGGCTCAGCACCCAAGGTAAGGAAGCTATGCACCTGGGAGGAATTTCTGAAGTCCACTGCAGTGCCCCCTAGGGTACTCGGTTGGTGTCCTGGCATGTGAGGGGGACCAGTGCACTACAAATGCTGGCTCCTCCCACGACTAAATGGCTTGGATTTGGCCAGTTTTGAGATGGCCGGCTTCGGTTTCCATTATCGGCGAAAACAGAGGCCGGCCATCTCTAAGTCCGGCAATCTCAACATTTAGGTCCACCATCTCTAAGGTTGACCTAAATGTTGAGATTTGGCCGGCCCCAACTGTATTATCGAAACGAAAGATGGGCACCCATCTTGTTTGATAATACGGTTGGCTCCATCCCTTCCCCGCAGCCGTCCCCGGAGATGAGCGCCCTTATAGATGGGCGCCCCCATTCGATTATGCCCCTCCAAGGGTCCTTGGGATGGGAGGGTCCATGGATGGTTGCATGCTCTTAAACAGAGAGAATTTGAGCTTGGGTGGCCGCCATCTGCTCTGTGGCCACCATCTACTCTAGGGCATGCTCCAACCCTGCCTGCCCAGCTCCTAGGACCCTTAGTCACTGGTCAATGGCCTCTCTCACATTCTCCATCTTCTCCAAGATAGCATCTGATCCAGAAGCAGATGGAGGTGCAGGAGGGGTTCCATCTGCACAATCAACTGCCCCTGGATCCCCGTGAGTCTCAGCTCACTGTCTTGAGGAGTGTAAGGTACTTTATATCAGATAACAGAAAATCACTTGGCAGCAATTACTCTGGACTCATTTGCTAAGGATATGACAGTACCAAAATTTGGCCCTTAGGTTCTTATAAGGCTGTCCCCCAATGAAAGGAATAATGCCAAAGTGGAAATATATATAGAAATAATTAGCAATATAGCCAAGCAAAATGCAAAAATAAAATACTGATTACTAATGGATATATGAATATATATGTATATATGTAATTACACAACCATAATATATCCTGAGAAACTTATCAGCAGTGTTAGGCTACTGACCAAAGGTCCTGAGACAACCACTCACAGGCAAAAACCAAAACTAACTAAAACCTGCGCCATAAGAGCAGAGCTGTAGCGAGGGGAGCTGACACCCAGGGCGGGAAGCCACTGCGCACCCCCCCCCCCCCCCGGGTGCAGCACGGCTCACCCTCCTCCTGCTGGAGCGCACCCCCCGGAGCGCATACCCCCCCCCGGAGTGCATACCTCCCCTCCCCCAGAGCACATACCTGCGGCAAGGGACGGGCGGGAGGGCCGATCCGCCCCGGGTGCACGCCGCTGGGGGGTGTCAGCTCCGCGCTGGTGCACTGCCCTCTCTGCCCCGGAACAGGTTACTTCCTGTTCCGGGGCAGAGAGGGCAGTGCACCAGCGCGGAGCCGACACCCCCCAGCGGCGTGCACCCGGGGTGGACCGCCCCCCCCTTCCTACGCTACTGCATAAGAGGAAAAGTCCTGAATCTCACCCTTGTATTCCCCAGGTTCAGAGTCCCATTGGTGTGAAGAATTGGTTCCTCCTCTTTCAGGCTACAGCTGATTATCCCTGTGAGCCTTGCAGTCAAGTTAGTCCAAAGTCTCTGTTCTGTGCAGCTGGTTACTCAGTCTTTGGAAAAGCCACAGAGCTGTGACTGAACTTGAGCTTGTGCAATGCTCTGCACAGAGATACAGTTCACAGATGTTTAGGCAAATCAGTCTCTATCTCCTCTGTCAGAGAAATCCGGACACCATGCACTCTTTCTCTCTTCTCATTCTCTTTCTCTTTCCCATGCCCAACATTGGCATTCATCTGGGTCCAGGTGACACACATGGAGCAATCACCAACTGTGTACCTCCATCCAGATTAGTCATGGTCATGAAAACGAGGGACCTTGTGAGCTTCCAGCAAGAATATCTTATCAGACAGAAGCCTGATGGTAGCAAACTCCCCTCCATGGTTCACTGATGTACCGAAAATTCTGTCTCTGTGAAAACCGCTCTTCTGCACCTTCCCAGGAGGACATGCTGAAGTAAACAGCATGTCCTTGGATGAAGTCAGCAGCACAGCTATGCCAAGAAGTAGTTTTCCATGAAGAAAGTTTGTTTCCGTTGTATTCAGGCTTCAAGCTGCAGAATTCATATAGGTTCGGGAAAAGATGGTTCAGGCTTCAAACCAGCAAATGTGAGACAGCAGAAAAAGACCCATACAGGAGGATAGTAAGACATGTGGGAGGCCTTTGTCATCTCTAGGGGAGATATTCCCATCCTGAGGGAGGTCCTGCTGCTCCTATGGTGGAGAAGTCTGGGGACAGGATATTGGGCACTGGGGGCAGCTACTGGCTGGGGTGGGGGAGTCCAGGCGCAAGATGTTGGGCAGTGTGGACAGCTCCTGGCTGTGGCTGAGGAGTCCAGGGGTCAGGATCTTAGATAGTGGGGGCAGGTACCATGTGCGGTGGTGGAGTCTGGGAGGCAAAATGTGAGCCATCGTCATCATCATCTTCATTATCATTGGCTTCCTCTTCCTGCTCTTTCTCCTCCTCCCCCATCAGCTCCTCTTCATCCTCACCTCCCCTCAGGACTGGTGAAGCTGGTGAGGCCAGCCCTGCAACAGCATCATCTCCAGAGGGTGGGTCAGCTTGTACTTGAGCTACAAAGGTGTAAAACAGACACATTGGTTACAATCATGTTCTCCATCACCTGCACAGTTAAGGTGGCCATTGAAGCTTGTGAGTTGAGCATGGGGTTATGGACCAACCTTTTGCTTATTGGTTAGACATTAGCACCTAGTGGCTGCACACCAAGATGAGTAAGAAGTAGAGAGGGTCATTGAGCACTACAGTGTTACCTACCTGCCTCAGCATGCACCCCCTGGGGGAACTCCCTGTCGTGATGCTGCAGGTAGTGGCACCTCTTGCAGAGGTCCTTCATCTGTATGGAGACAAGAGTTGAGATGGGACAGGAGAGGGAAAGGGAGGTTGAGTGGCATGTACTTGACAGATTTGGCATACAGCTATTTTACATGCCAAATAGCCTCCTGCCTCCACCTCCATCTCACAGTGTAGCGTGTCATGTCAATGGATGTATATATGTGTGATGACATGCACAGAGAGGCTGGTGTGATTGTCAACCCCCACTGAAAATCACAGTCTTTGTATAGTATATGACACTAATTTGTGATTCTGTGGAGTGGTGCACAAGAGTGCACTTATTGAGCTTGGCCCTCTGAGAGGATTTGGTGCTGGAGGAAGGAGGCAGTGGAGTAGGTAGAACGCTTGCCTTGTCCCTCTGGGGTAAGCAGTTCAAATCCCATCACTGGTGCTGGACACCACCCCTTTTCCCACTCTGAATTTATTTAACACATCCGTCCTCATAGACACAGCCTTTCTCACTGTGAGAGGGATTGGTGCTCAAGGAAGAAGGTGGTGGCATGGATAGAACACTTGCCCCATCCCTCCGGGGCGAGGAGCTCCCCCCCCCCACCCTCCCCACTAATCTGCACTGCTTTGCCCTTCTGGAGTGGGAAGTTAAAATCCCATCACTGGTGCATTCATGTCTCCCCTCCAAATCTTGTATTCGAAACTTTGTTTTCAGACCTAAATTCTTACACATGCTTAACATTTGTAGTAAGATTTAAATGGCTGTTATCAAGACCAGATCTTCTGCAAACGTGGCGGGGTTTAGTGCAGTGGTTATGTTTTTTGGACCACTACCCCGATGAAGAGCACAAAACCTGACCATAAGGTCCGGTCCTGAAAGCAGCCATTGAAATCTTCCTTGCAAGATTTATTATTATTATTATATTTTGTATTTGAAATTCCAAAATAATACTGAGCCTTAAAGTCAGAATTCTCGTTCTCCACCTGCTGGAAGGAGCGCACAACCCATTAGTCACTTTCTGGGCTGATCCGGAGGGACTAAAGGAAAGCAAATTAGCAGGTAAGGTCTAATTTCTCATTGGTGAGGCAAGATTTCTCTTGACTAAATCCATGTTGGCTTTCTCATTATTCCATGCTTATGTATATGCACTGTAATTTTGTTCTTAGTCTGTACCATTTTGCCCAGCACCGATGTCAGACTGTATAATTTTTCTGCCTCTGGAACCGTTTTTACAAATCAGCGTTACATTGACCACCCTCCAATCTTCTGGTACCTTGAATGGATCCACGGAATCTTAGCATAGATTGGGTGGCAACACCAGTAATTAGAAGCAAAAGCAATACTGGGCAGGCTTCCATGGTCTACACTCTGATCGTGACTGAATAGATATGGATGGACTGGAGTGTAAATTTTAAGGGACTTCAACGTTAGCTTCAGGGCTCAGTCTGTGCCCTGAAAATGGCAAGGACAAATCAAACTCGGGTATACGTATAAAGTATGGCATAACTTGTAAAATGAGTTTATCTTTTTGGGCAGACTGGATGGACCATACAGGTCTTTATCTGCCATCATTTACTATGTTACTATGTAAAGCACCCACAGGCTTGTACTAACAGTTAGGTAGACTGATTCTTGTGCTGTTTAATGCACTTTAGCAAACAGGCACTAGGTCGAGCTCTTCTGACTCAGTCTGTTAAATTCAGTAATGCATTGCCATTTCTGTCATTTATCTCATACCAACCGGTTACTTACCAGCATCATTCTTGCTCACCTAGCATGATAGGGGTCGCAGTCTTTAACTCAATAGTCTGCAGTGATCACTAAAACAAACAGAAAGGTAGCTATTATTAGGAAAGGAATGCAGAATAAGACTGAAATTATTATAACGGCTAGGGTAAAAAAAACAAATTAGAGGAACTCATCAAGCAAAAAATTGTGCAGAGTGCCATCAAAAAGAGAGCTTTTCTATTTGTTTTATTTCTAGCCGTGCGTTAACGTTAGCATTAGCGCACAGTTATTTACTGTGGGAGCACTTATTTAGGAGGTGCTAAGGGCTCTCGCTTTATGGATACGATAACCAATTACAGCAGCAGTAATGTCATCACACCAGTGGCGTTCCAACCCTAGCTGACACCCGGGGCGGAACGCCGATGCGCCCCCCCCGGGTCCAGCGCGACCCCCCCCCCCCCCGGCGAAATGACACCTCTTCCCCCCCCCCCCGGCAAAATGACACCCCCCCCGGGTGCACGCCGCTGGGGGGGGGGGGCGGGTGCCGCAGCGCATGCCTGTTGCCCTGTCTCCGAGTTCGCAATTCGCATGTGTTCACTGCTCCCTCTGAGTCTGCCCCGGAACAGGAAGTAACCTGTTCTGGGGCAGACTCAGAGGGAGCAGTGAACACATGCGAATTGCAAACTCGGACTGAGACAGGGC
The DNA here is from genome assembly GCF_901765095.1 of Microcaecilia unicolor. Taxonomy (NCBI): domain Eukaryota; kingdom Metazoa; phylum Chordata; class Amphibia; order Gymnophiona; family Siphonopidae; genus Microcaecilia; species Microcaecilia unicolor. The sequence continues at coordinate 280,485,917 of NC_044032.1, forward strand.
AACAGGCGCGCGCCACGGCACCCCCCCCCCAGCGGCGTGCACCCAGGGCGGACCGCCCCCACCGCCCCCCTCCCTTGGTACGCCACTGCATCACACTAACTGATTAGCACATCAACACTCATTCTGTCCTAATTAGATTGTAAGCTCTGTCAAGCAGGGACTGTCTCTTCAAGTGTACAGCGCTGCGTACGTCTACTAGCGCTATAGAAATAATAAGTAGTATAAATAGTACTCTTTGGAAAAAAAAAAGAGAAAAGCATACCCGTGCCTAACCAAGTTTAGTAAAAAGGCCCCTAAGTTAACAGTTTATGTTTACTTAAAACACTGAGGGGCCCTTCTACCAAATAGCAGCAAAAAGTAGCCTTGGCACATCCTTATATGGGTCATTCCTACGTGCTAAGGTCATTTATACCAGTGTTTCCCAAGTCCAATCCTGGAGTACCCCTTGCCAGTCAGGTTTTCAGGATATCCAAAATGAATATGAATTAACTTGATTTGTATACACTGCCTCCATTGTATGTAAATCTCTTTCATGCATATTCATTGTGGGTGTCCTGAAAACCTGACTGGCAAGGGGTACTCCAGGATTGGACTTGGGAAACACTGCTTTATACCAGGATTTCCCTATTTTATGTACTAATGGCCATGTGCTAATTTTCCCATGAAAATGATCTCATGTCGTTAGCAAAATGAAAACAAACAGATAAATCATGACATTTTTTCATTCGCCGATAAAGTGCGCACACTCTTAACGATATTGCCCCAAAACAAAAATGAAAATGATCCAAAACAATACAAAAAGAACAAGCTGCGAACAACGTGGGGAGGAAAAAAAACCCAAAAAATGTTTGGGCTGTCCATCCCTAATAATAATTTTATTTATTTATTTATTTCCTAGAACTTATTTACAGCCTTTTTGATTAAATTCACCCACAGCAAGAATTAGCAGGACATAGGCAATAGGCAATTACAGCAGTAACCATAATGAAATAACAGCACACATTATGACACAGCATGGTACATACAATGTCAACATAATACGCCTTTAGGGCTTCTTTTACTAAGCTGTACTAGTGGTTTCCGTGCAGCAAATGAGAGGAAGCCCATAGGAATTGAATGGGCTTCCTCTATTCACAGTGTGGCTCAGTAAAAAGAAACACTCAACATCTCAATAGACAGCAGAGGTTGTAAGCAGAGATTGAACGTATAGGGCCCTGTTTACTAAGCAGCGTTATAGGCGCGTTAATGTTTTTAATACGCGTTAACCATGTATGTGCCTACAATATCCCTATAGTTGCCTACATGGTTAGTATGCACACTAAGTGTAGGTGCGCTAAAAACACTAATGCACCTTTGTAAACAGGGCCATAGAGAGATAAGATAGAGTAATAGAAGGGGACTCATTTTTAAAAAGTTGCATGCAAGAGCCTTGGACTCCGTGCAGAGGTTTCCCTGACCCCATGAAGGAAGAACAGCTCTCAGAAAATGGACACAGTTTTATTAAACTAACCCAATAAAAAGTTATCACCTACAGCAAGTTGTTTATAGACCCTTTTCTGCAATTCATGGAAACAAAAAGAGTCCTAGGTCTTTTTGGACCAGCAGGTGGCAGTATATCATTTTCGTAAACAAGTGGTTAGGCCAACTAATCTTGATTCACTGGACCTTGCAATCAAGTTGTACAAATACAGATATTTATACATTACAGCATTTACTCAACCTTGCCAAAATAATTATGTCCACGGCTCTGTGACCCACTACAAGCCTTAATTAGCTTAACTACAATAAGATTGATCTGCTTTGTACATTGTGTCCCTTCTTCACCTTGTCCATTTCACTTTTACATTCTGTCTATGCATACGTATCTATCCACCACCTGTACTACACTTCCTGCATGTTATGACTAGACTCCTGTCCTCAAAAGCTCATACCTCAATAAAATCTATTAGGGCCTTGTTTACTAAGGTTTGTTAGTAATTTTAGCGCGCCTACACAGCGCGTGCGCTAACCATGTAGGCGCCTATAGGGATATTGTAGGCATGTACATGGTTAACGCGCATTAAAAATGTTAATGCGCCTAGAACGCTGCTTAGTAAACAGGACCCTCAGTCTTTAAAGAGCGATCAGCCTCTGTTCATTTTGCTCTTACAGACTAACACAGCTTCTCCTCTGCACAATTTATCACTAGTTAATTTAAGCAATTAAGGATATTCATTTGTTTGAAACAACATGGAAAATATCAACTTCATTTTGCCCAAAATAACAGGGAAATTGCACCCCCCCCCCCCCCCAAAAAAAAAGAAATTGTGGGTTTTTCCCTGTGTCATAACTAATGTGCACTCTTCCAAAATAGTGTGCACTAAGAACAATATCGCTCCCAAAATGGAAAAGAATGTTAAAAACCCCGACCAAATTGAAAATTTCCACAAATTACAAGGGAAAATCAACAAAACGACATTTTGGGGGCTGCACTTCCTTATTAGCAATGAAAATATTATAATCTAAGAAATGAACAACTATGTGCTGGCGGATGCTGGGAATACAAATTGGTTGCAAATCAGAGGAATATAGTGATAATTAACAGCATTATAGTGCGGCTGGCAGATAACTGGTCCCCTCATTTGCCCAGTTTCCTGTTCTCTAACTCTGCCATGCACCCTTCTTTGTCCTTGCCTTTGTGCTCTGCACTAACATATCTTGCAGCTTAATTCAATTGCAAGCTTAGGGGTCCTTTTACTAAACTGTGGCAAAAACTGGCTTTTAACATGCCCTTACGTGGAACTTAGCATGCTAAGGCCAGTTTTACCACAGCCATAAAATGGCTGATTTTCTATTTTTTGTATTAATGGCTATGCACTAATGTTTGGTGCTTTCTTTTGGCGGTTTGCTCCACAACAGGAACTTATTCTCCCGTCTTCAAGTGGGCTTTCACTGTGCGGAGATACTACTTCTTGCACAACTACTTATGCATTGAGTGTTCCTTGGCTGAATTGACTCCTGAGGCAGGAGTTAGTTTATGCCAAACCACAAACAGGGAGTGGAGGAGTAGCCTAGCAGTTAGTGCAACAGGCTTTAATTCTGGGAAACTGGGTTCAAGTCCCACTGCAGCTCCTTGTGACCCTGAGTAAGTCACTTAACCCTCCATTGCCACAGGTACAAATAAGTACCTGTATATACTATGTAAACTGCTTTGAACATAGTTGTAAAAACCACAGAAAGGCAGTATAGCAATTTCCCTTTCATAATAAAGCACACTTATTCCATTCTTAAGTGCACTTCATGTTTTTTTTCTGGACCGCTTTTACTCTGTGTACTCTGACCCCCTCCTTTGTATGTTGCTGTGCACTAATGTTGCCATTAGCAAACAGCCATTAAAAAGTTACCACAGGAGTGCCTACTGCCACCCATTTTGTAGGTGGTAAGGGTTCATGCAGTAATCCTGTGCTAACTTACTACTACTACTACTACTACTTATCATTTCTATAGCGCTACTAGACGTACGCAGCGCTGTACACTTGAACATTAAGCGACAGTCCCTGCTGGACAGAGCTTACAATCTAATTAGGACAGACAAACAAGAGATAAGGGAATATTAAAGTGAGGATGATAAAATAAGGGTTCTGAACAAGTGAATAAGGGTTAGGAGTTAAAAGCAGCATCAAAAAGTTGGGCTTTTAGCCCACTTCCCCCCCCCCCCCCCCCCAACACTCTCCTTTACCCCCCCAAAAAATATTTTTTAGCACCCAAATTATCACACACTAATTTGAGAGTTACCGCAGGATGCCTGAGCACATCCCACATTAGCGCTTAACGCAGCTTAGTAAAAGGGTCCCTTAACTAGGTAGAGGAGGTCAATCTTTACCCTTTCTAACATTATCTGGGGAGGATAACCAATCCGTCCTACTGTCTATGAACCTTATTTAATAAATGGGCCCTTTTACTAAACTGTGTTAGGTGCTAATGTGGGATGCGTTCAGGCATCCTGTCCTAACTGCCAAATTAGTGCTGAGGCCACTTTTAGCACGACTGTAAAATGGCCACATTTTCCATTTCTTCTATTAATGACCACGCGCTCACTTACCGACACCTATTTTCTAGGTGGTAAGGGCTCGTACGCTAATCCCGTAATAATTGGTTGGTGCCCAGCAATGTAGCTGTGCTAATCAATTAGTGTAGGACATTCCTACCCTCTATCCCCCCAAACACACCCCCACCTTCCATCACAGAGCACCACCACATAAATTACCCAATGAGGAATCCTGCACATACACAGGGCTCCACCCATGTGTCTGGTCATTGCCTCATGTTTTACCAGGTGTTATTCTTATATGTCCAGCTAAAACTGGTTTGTACTAGTTGTTTGCAGATAAAACTGCTATCAGGCCTCTGGCTTCAGTAAACAAGATGTGCTGAAGTCTGCAGTAACAGGCCCCAGAACAAACATGTACAGAGCAGAAAGAAGTATAGTTACATGACAAATTCCATAACACTGGCTGTCCAGCAATATTCAGTGGGAGATAGCCGGTTATCTCCCGATGAATATTGCCAGTTAGCGCTTAGAGAATAGCCACTTATATCATGTGATATAACCGGCTATCCACAGATATTCAGCACATCGCCGGCTAAGTTTTTCCCTCTGTCTCTCTAGACTCAGGGGTAGTTGTTTCTCTTTGAAGTTTTCAGGCACAATTTTGGCTACCTGTTTCCCCAGACTCAGGCGCGTCTTCTTCTCCTTGGAGATTTTAAGAATTGGTTGAGCTTGGTGGAAAACTTCCACCACTTCCAAACACTCTCTAGTGTCAGTTTGGGATGTCGGTGCACCCATTACCTCATGGGCAGGGTCAAACCCTCCACAAACTGTTTGAGGAGAATGACCTTGGTATCTCAGCTCCTGTCTTCCCTTATGGCAGCAACCATTTCCAGGCAACTTTTTAAAAATTTCTGTAGAAAAAGGTTTAGGGGTTCTCTTTTGCATGGAGGGCCCCTTTTCTGAACTGTTGCCGAAATGCTTCATGGGTGCACCATGCCTATTTCAAGATGGCAGTCTCAACCCCCACATACGTGACTCAGCCATCTGGATTGGCATCTTGGAATATGGCCTGACTGCTGATGGAAAATAGGTAGTACATGTTGTGACCAGTTCTTTCAAAGCGGGGTCATCCTTGGCGTCAAGTTGGAGGGGGCTGTGGTGGAGGGGGGGCGGTGGTGGGGAAGTGACCAAAATGTGCCCCCCCCCCACCTTGGGCTCTGGTCTCCTCCTACCTCGAGGTCTGGCTACATCCCTGGATCACGAGACTATGTAACTAATATAGACAAATTCTGCTGCACGACTAATATTCCGCCAATGTCGCTATGCTCATATTAGCCCTCTCCTCAAGTCACTTCACTGGCTCCCTATCCGTTTCCGCATACAGTTCAAACTCCTCTTATTGACTTATAAGTGCATTCACTCTGCTGCTCCTCAGTAAATCTCCACTCTCATCTCTCCCTACACTCCTCCCCGGGAACTCCGTTCACTGGGTAAATCTCTCTTATCTGCACCCTTCTCCTCCACCGCTAACTCCAGACGCCGTTCCTTTTATCTTGCTGCACCATATGCCTGGAATAGACTTCCTGAGCCGGTATGTCAAGCTCCATCTCTGGCCGTCTTCAAATCTAAGCTAAAAGCCCACCTTTTTGATGCTGCTTTTAACTCCTAACCCTTATTCACTTGTTCAGAACCCTTATTTTATCATCCTCACTTTAATATTCCCTTATTTCTTGTTTGTCTGTCCTAATTAGATTGTAAGCTCTGTCGAGCAGGAACTGTCTCTCCATGTTCAAGTGTACAGCGTTGCGTATGTCTAGTAGCGCTATAGAAATGATAAATAGTAGTAGTAGTAGTAACATTGTAGGAGCAGTTATCCCATTGTGATGGAGTTTATAGGAAGTTCTGCTTCCTCTTATCAATAGTAGTACATTGTACTACTTAAACTGTGAGCCCACTAGGGACAGACCTAGTACCTGTAAATAAAATTGTAAACTGTTTAGGTCAGCAGTATATAAATGCTGAAATAAATGAACGGATGAATGAACTCTCAGAGCCACCTTAAATCCTGCAGTACAGAGCAGAAAGGGCATGGCTCAGTCAAGGCAGAGCAAGGAGGACAAAAACACAAATGAAATAGCTCTGTAGAGAGATTAAGAGACTGAAATGCAGTAGAGAAGCAGCTTAGTGATTAGAGCAGCAAGCAAAAACCCAGCAAAGCCAAAGTTAACACTCTGCTTCTTTTAATATTGATCTTGGGCAAGTCTCTTTGACCATTTATTGTGTCAGGTATAAATTACAATCTAAATCTACTTAAACAAGGCAATAACTGGTGTGCCTACTTGTAACTCATCTTGTGCTTAGATTGGAAAAGATCATAATTAAATCTCAGATCCAAAAAGCAGAAAGCTTTCATCACTCACAGCCTCCCTTTTAACTTAAAGCCTCTCATTTGGGGTTTTTATTTTATTTGGTTTGTTTTTACTTTATTTTTATTTAAACTTTTAACATTTTTGTACAAACCACTGTTCCACATTTATTGCATTGGTACATTATCTGCTTACTAAACTGCACATTTTTCTTATCTAATCCACTGTCAATCAAGGCCATGGGGCATGATGAGTTCCCTGTGGACTTCTATAAGAAGGTTTTTTTTTTTTTTTTTTTTTGTCTGTACTGGCAGAAGTGTAAGCAGAGATCACCTCTTATGGGTCTCTGTGAAGCACTATATATATCTGGTATGTGCTATATAAATGAAGACAATAATAACAATACTTTCTGAATTCACTATTGTGCAAACATAAAGGACTAAATTCTATACATGGTGACTAAAATATCAGTGTGGAAAAAAACCCCATTCAGTGCTTTTCTACAACTCACACTTAAAAGTTAGACATGGTTTATAGAATAGCGCTTACTCCCAGGAACCATGACTACATTTACGCATGGCTATATACACGTGCTTGCAAATGCTCACACCTAAGTTATGCACGGATCCCACCATCTCAGAAACGACCAAATTCAAGCCATTTGGTCATGGGAGGAGCCAGCATTCATAGTGCACTGGTCCCCCTCACATGCCAGGACACCAACCGGGCACCCTAGAGGGCACTGCAGTGGACTTCACAAATTGCTCCCAGGTACATAGCTCCCTTACCTTGTGTGCTGATCCCCCCCCCCAAAAAAAAACCCAAAACCCACTCCCCACAACTGTACACCACTACCATAGCCCTTATGGGTGAAGGGAGGCACCTACATGTGGGTACAGTGGGTTTCTGGTGGGTTTTGAAGGGCTCACATTTACCACCACAAGTGTAACAGGTAGGGGGGGATGGGCCTGGGTCCGCCTGCCTGAAGTGTACTGCACCCACTAAAACTGTTCGAGGGACCTGCATACTGCTGTGATGGAGCTGGGTATGACATTTGAGACTGGTGTAGAGGCTGGCAAAAAATATTTAAAGTTTTTTGTTTAGGGTGTGAGGGGGTTGGTGACCACTGGGGGAGTAAGGGGAGGTCATCCCCGATTCCCTCCGGTGGTCATCTGGTCGGTTCGGGCACCTTTTTGAGGCTTGGTCGTAAAAAGAAAATGGACCAAGTAAAGTTGCCTAAGTGTTCGTCAGGGACGCCTTTCTTTTTTCCATTATCGGTCGAGGATGCCCATGTGTTAGGCATGCCCCAGTCCTGCCTTCGCCATGCTTCCAACAGAATACGAAATCAAAAATATCTTTGTCTCTGGTAACATATATTATCTACTACACAAACCAGGACTGTTTAGCCACAAAAGCATATATGTCTCTATTATGTGTCCCGCGTGGTGTCACCATTTACAAAAAATGACATCGTAATATTTTTTGAGTACCCTCAGATATAACCCACTATTCAGTGCAGACAATCAAGTTGCTAATCAGTGGTATAGCACTTCTTTCATAGGGTTACTCATTTAGTGTTTATTGGGAGGGTGTTTCTTATGTGTGACTCATACACCATCACCCAAGTGCTATAAATATTGTTCAACCACTCTACAATAATAAATGTCGTGAAACACAATGTACTTAGCTTAGTCTCGCCGAGAATAAATCCAAACTAAGGATTTCTTCCAACAAGTGCCTTCCTCCTTAGTTTGGATTTATTCTCGGCGAGACTAAGCTAAGTACATTGTGTTTCACGACATTTATTATTGTAGAGTGGTTGAACAATATTTATAGCACTTGGGTGATGGTGTATGAGTCACACATAAGAAACACCCTCCCAATAAACACTAAATGAGTAACCCTATGAAAGAAGTGCTATACCACTGATTAGCAACTTGATTGTCTGCACTGAATAGTGGGTTATACCTGAGGGTACTCAAAAAATATTAGGATGTCATTTTTTGTAAATGGTGACACCACGCGGGACACATAATAGAGACATATATGCTTTTGTGGCTAAACAGTCCTGGTTCGTGTAGTAGATTCGCCATGCTTCCAACACGCCCCCGTGAACTTTGGTCTCCTCGATGGAAAGCAGTTAAGGTTGCCCAAAATCAGCTTTCGATTATGCCGATTTGGGCGACCCTGGGAGAAGGACGCCCATCTCCCGATTTGTGTTGAAAGATGGGCGCCCTTCTCTTTCGAAAATAAGCCTGATAGCATCATAAGGATGATAAAAAATGCCATATTATTCTCCTAAAGACAAGATTGTGGATAATAATGTTTATCAAATGCTTTTAATTTAGGCAACTGTACAAGACAGGCATGCCTTCTGTCACCATCAGAGCCTTTGCTTAGTGCATAACTGTGGACTGAATTGCTAGCAATATTTCTTGTTGTGAATGATTCAATAATTGATTTTTCAGACCGCAGACATAAAAAAACACCTTTCCAAGACTGTATGAGTTGCCTGAGCAATTCTCACTAATATCTGGTTCCAAAATTAATTGGAATAAATCAATCCTAAAATAATAGAAACAATAGAGAAATATTCCCCCTGGCTTTGAGCCTATAATTTCACTTCCTCAAAATAAGTATAAAGGTGGTTATTTTACAAGTGCTATTCACACTTTAAATGTCTCAATCCCAGCACTTCAGCATTTAAACATTTTTGTGGCCAAAACTTATAAGCCAGTATTTTACAAAAGATAGGACAAAATGTTTAAGCCACTAAAATATATAGGGCTAATGGAGGAGTGTCAGGGGCAATACAGAGGAGTGTCAAGGGCAGTGCTGTGTCAGCAACATCAATCTCTGATTCCAGATAGCATGCTGATGTATAACAAGTGCCAGATGAACTTCAGGACTTAAGACCACCATTGAATCACAAATAAGGGCCACCACAAAATGTCCATGTGACTTTGCATTGCTGCTAACTGCGAGAGAACTGAGAGAGTCTGTGAGTCTGATTGCAGTTTCTGTTCACTCAAGTCTGTCATTTGAAACCCCTCCATTTCCACACCTGCTACCAGTGTTGCCAGGTGGGCGGTTTTCCACAACCCGCCGCGGGAAATTTTTGCCCGCGGCGGGTTGCGTTTTTTTGGGCTTCTTTTGTGTGTTTTGGGCGGTTTTTTAGGCGGTTTTTTCGGCCACGGGGGCGGGGTTAGTGACGTTCTGGGCGGGGCCGATGACGGGGGAGGCGGGGCAGGCGGGGCCAATGACGGGGAGGCGGGGTTGATGACGGCGGGACGGGGTTGATGACGGCGGGGGCGGGGGTGATGACGTGGGGGTGGGGGTGTCAGGGGCGGGGTTTGAGTTTGGGCGGGTTTTGGGCTGGATTTGGGCTCCTTTGGGTGGGAAAAAAATTTTCCACCTGGCAACCCTGCCTGCTACCCTCGACCACCTTCTACTACCATACCAAATATCTCTTCCCCCTCACCTGTCTCCTTCCTCTCCTACTCCCTCTCTGGGGTGCAGAGGGTCCCTTCTGTGATCCTGTCTTGTTCTCAGCATGTTCATCATTCTGCCCCTTGCACTGTTTGAGGTAAGGCTTCCCTTGTGGGACAAGAACTGCAGGATTTAGTGTTACTTTACAAAGAAGCTGGCAGTGAACAGATTTTGTATTGCTATTATTGAGGTGCTAACAGAATTTGAATACATTTTTCCTATGTAATTATATTGCAGGATCCTGTCATGTGTGTTGAGAGGTTTGCCATTGTAGTAGACTTTGTCAATTTTAAGATATAGGATAATGTAATTATATTTTAAAATATTGTTTTTTCCAATAAGTATGTATGTGGTTTAAGTTGATTCAGGTCAGCTGTTGGGCAGACTACTTAGAAATCCGTCACCAAGTGCATTCTAAGGCATTATTTTGTAGCATCCCAAAAAACACTACTCATACCTATATACATAGTGCTCACCCATGTTAACTCTGGGTCCACCCAAAATGTCAGGTCTGGCTATGCCACTGTTATGAACCTGAAAAAGGTGTGAGCAAAATCTGACTAAATAAATAAATATTTTTCACTCCAGAGTAATGCAAAATGTTTTGCTCTCACTATACATTTTGTGCCACCACCACATGTGACACTAAATGTTTCCCCCTGCAGGCACTGAATGGACACCAGGGATGCCGTGGGGACCTTGCAGATGCTTATGTACTTGTGCTATGGGGGCAGGGCACGATACTGTGAGCTTGTGTGGGCCATTTTCAGCTTCATGGGTACCCTTGGGTACACTTTCTTTTTCCAGATATTTTACATTACTACATTTTGAGACATCACCATTGATGTTCTATATGTTTTTGAATGCTTTTAGGACATCTTATTCAGAGGGCAGAGATATGTAGATTTTACATTAGGTTTCTATGTTTAGTCCTGCTTTTGTAAAATACATCGCAGGCTCTATACGTTTTGCCTAAAACATCTATATGCCGACATCCATAACGTTTCTAAAATGGCCCTGAACAGGACTTCCCCCTACTTAGCATACACATGAGGGGGAGGGGTCTCTTGCACATGAAGTGGCCCAATGGTTAGTGCAGTGAACTTTGAACCCAGCATCCTGGATTCAGTTCCCAAGAATGTGAGCCCTCTAGGGACAGGGATAGTGCCTGCTTATAATTGGATTGTGAGCCACATTGAACCTGAACTCTGTTTGGGATAATGCAGGATACAAATGTCATAACAAATAAAATAAATAATAAATAAATAACCCAGCAGCAGTGAGGGTCCATCTAACTGCTGTAGTTCTCCATGTGCTCTCTGTTCCACAGCATTGGCATCTATCTTCAGTAGTTTATCTTTTGTTTGGCAGCTAATTCCAGTTTCTTCTCCTGGTATTGCCTCCTATTTGTGCCTACAATGGACGGGGATTGGTGAAAGCCATGAAACTCTGGCTATCCAACTCAGACAGGACAACTGGTAATCTCCCCTGGGGAACACTACAGCCTCAGAGCTGCTGTCATTTTGCCTATGAAAATAGGTCCCAGAAAGACAGATGGAAGGGTAAAACATAGCACAAGGTGGAAGAACGCCTAAAATTGAACCATCTTCCACAGTTTCTTGGTGTTATTCTCACTTTATGTTCTCACTCAAATGAGGTGCTATTTTACCCAGTGCTATTTTTGTCCCTTAATGATCTCCCCTTTTTAAGACATAAAAATAAACTCCCTTGAAATCCTTGAGTAATTTGTTCAAAAGCAGAAGCATAGCCAGAACTGAATTTCTGAGAGGGTCCGGGGTAAACTGGGTGGGTCCACACATTTCCTCCCTTTCCAACCCACCCCCCACCTCAAGCATTAAAAATGCCTTGGCTGGCGGAGATTCATCCACTGACAACTGCCCATGAACTAAGCATACACAGGGTATGCAGGCATCAGTGGATGGATGCTGCATGCCACTGACGTCTTCGGTGCTGACAAGACCCGGGTTTCCAGCGGCTGGAGTGGCTTGAGGATTCCCACCAGTTACACTTAGGATGTGCACCGCCACTGAACGAGCCCAAACCCAAAGTGAGTGGGCCCATTTCCGCCCAGGTCCACCTTTAGTTATACCACTGGATCTCTTTCTATGCTTAACAATTTTTATGTTAGCATACAAGGATGTATGAACAAAGACAGAGAGCAGCTAAATGGGCTTGATGGGTCCAGACTTCTCCCGAGCTTCCTGGCATGAGAGGGGTAGAAACTGGCAGAAGATAGGATGCAGGAAAGGGGAATGAGAATTCATCTCAGTGCCTCTCCTCTCTCCACCTTCTTCCTAATACTGAGAATGCTAACTAGCAATCAGCTCCTGGAAAGCTGCCTTGCTTTTGATTGAGTGATTTTCTCATTCTGGCTTCCCTTTTCTCTCTTAGAACTGATTTATTGCCATGTGGCCCCAGATGGTCAGTCTGGGAAGTCCACATGGCCTTTTTTCAAAGCAACCCGTGTTATTTATGTTCAGACCTACAATGATGTGTTTTGCTTGGAATTCAGTATTATTATTATTATTATTATTTACAGCAGTTCACATATTTTGATCTGCAGAATAACCATTAAATTCAAATAACAGTAAGGAAGACAGGCTGTACTATACAATTCATTGAGATGATGAGACCAGAGGAAGCAAAGGCAAAATATGATTAAGCAGAGACTGATAACACCATTGCTTGCCCTGCAGGGTTGTAACCAGCTGGTCTGGCTATGCATGACTAAGAAATAGACAAGGGAAGGAGGACTGGTTTTAAAAGACAAGATGAAATGAGGGCTGCCTTGAGCAAGTGACATGCAAAGGATAAGCTTGGAAGGACAGTGATTTTTATTTTATGCATGTGAATATGGGGGAGGTGGTGTGCATAATTTTCATTTTTATCCCTTTCTGTTTCCCCTTCAGATGCATTGTTCTCTAATTGATGGGGTTTATTGGCTGGCAATTCAGGCAAGGGGTTTTAAAAAAGTGGCATGTATAATTTTTAACAATCTTTAAGGTTTCATCCCAGAGTATTTTTTACATTCGTTGAGACCAATATTCAGCCGGCGGGAGGTTGAATATTGGCCTCATATATGCGTGTTTCTAGCATTTAGCACGCGCTAATTTTAATGCACGCTAAAAACACTAACGCTGCTTAGTAAACAGGGCCCTTAGCATACCACGGTATAACACTTGTAGTAGGAGCTGACATACACACACAGCTCGACCCATGGGTCTCTGCATCAGCCTATCCATATGCAATTTTTCTATCCTTATTTTCTAACTCCTATTACTCTCTCTTATCTGTCTATCCAGCTTATAATCAAAAGTGATCGCCGGCTATCTTCCAACACAAATCGGGAGATGGCCGGCGATTTCTTAAAAGTGGCGAAATCAGTATAATCAAAAGCGGCATTTTAGACAGCATCGCCGCTTTCCCGTCACTTCGCCGGTGAAAGTTCAAGGGGGCGTGTCGGTAGATTAGCGAAGCCGGGACATGGGCGGGCATGGGCGTGGCTACCAGATGGCCGGCTTTCGCCGATAATGAAAAAAAAAAGCGGCATTAAGCAATATTTCGCCGGGTTTACTTGGACCATTTATTTTCACGACCAAGCCTCAAAAAGGTGCCCCAACTGACCAGATGACCACTGGAGGGCATGGGGGAATGACCTTCCCATACTCCCCCAGTGGTCACCAACCCCCTTCCATACTAAAAAAATAAAACTAAAAACCTTTTTTGCCAGCCTGTATGCCAGCCTCAAATGCCGTACCCACCTCCATGGCAGCAGAATGTGTTGTATCCTCCGACAGCCTTTCCCTGGTTGCGATGTGGCTCTCGGGTGAGTGTGACACCTTTTCTGTTAGGTGCCCTGCAGAGTCACATTAGCAATGCATTGTGGTGGGTGTATGGTACTAGGCTCTACTCCCATGGTGCTTTTCCCCCCTGCTAACTGGGTCAGACTGTGCCCTGTTTTGTTTCCTGTTGTAGTCCATGCAGTAGTGGCCATTTTTGTAAGCCAGTTTTAGTTCCCTTTCCTGTGTTACCCACGTTAGAGAACATAGTTCTTACCTTGAATTGTGCTGTAAGAGGGCATTGTACACCATTGTGTCACCTCTGACCTACTGCTAATCTTAGTACCAGGGGACTCTGATCTGCAGTTAACTGTGAGTAAGCGTGGTTATTTCAAGAAAGGACTTTTTCAGAGAGATTAGTCTTCAGTTGTGAACTGGTGTGCCAAAGTTATACAGCAGCAATAAGTCCTAGAGGCTGTATGCAGGTCCCTGGAGCAATTTTAGTGGGTGCAGTACATTTGTGGGTAGTGGGTTTGGGGGGGCTCAGCTCCCAAAGTAAGGGAGCTATGCACGTGGGAGCTTTTCTGAAGTCCAGCACAGTGACCCCTAGGGTGGCTGGTTGGTGTCCTGGCATGTCAGGGGGGCCAGTGCACTACAAATGCTGGCTCCTCCCACGGCCAAATGCCTTGAATTTGGCCAGGGTTTGAGATGGCCGACATAACTTTCCATTATCGCTGAAAAACAAACCCGGCCATCTCAAACCCGGCAAACTCCAAGGCATTTGGCCGGGCTAAACCGTATTATCGAAAAAAAAGATGGCCTATGGAACCTATGGAACTTTGTAAGTCTAAGTGTTTTGAAAACACGCCTCAATATGTACTGTTATTTGAAAATCTTTACTGCTGTAATTGTCAATTGCCTATGTCCTGCTAATTCTTGATGTACACTGCCTTGTGTAAAAATTTTCAAAGCAAATAAATAAATCCATCCTAATATATACATAAATAAAATTATTATTAGGGTTGGGCAGCCCAAACATTTTTGTTTTCTTTCCCTGCTGTTTGCAGCCTGATTCTTTTTTTTTGTTGTTTGTTTTCATTTTTGTTTTGGGGCAATGTCGTTCAAAGTGTGTGCTATTTCAAAACAGTGTACGCACTGTTATTGGCGAATGAAAAAAACACAAAATACCATGATTTATCTGTTTGTTTTCATTTGTTGCTGACATGAGATATTTTCCACATTATTACAAACTACAGCACATCCCTAATTATTACAAATACCTGCATATTACTGCATATCTCATCAGAATTAATTTCCCAACATAGGACATCTCTATTTCTTTATGCCAAATGCCAACAGAGGGAATTACAAGGTAACATCTTGATAATAAGAAAAATGTTTATTACATCAGAGGATGTGATTTGATCTCCACAAATTCTGTGTTCAGTGTATTAAGTAAACATAGTCATTACCTTAGGGGCTCTTTTAATAAGCTGCACTAGTAAATGGTCCTAATGTGGGACTTTCCCGTATGCTAATCATCCTTTTTCTATTATTTCCTTTATTTATTTATTTATTTATTTAGTTAGTTAGTTAGTTAGTTAGTTAGTTAGTTAGTTAGTTAGTTAGTTAATTTACAGAGACTTGATATACCGCAAGTGGCCAAGGTGGCTTCTATGCGATTTACAATAAACCAATTAACTGCCATGAGAAAGGAAATTTCCACTATCCATGATGTATTGTAAGCCACATTGAGCCTGCAAAGAGGTGGGATAATGTGGGATACAAATGCAATAAATAAATAAAATTATAGTCAAAGAAATACATATAGTATTATGGAATTGGGGAGTAAACTGTTGCATAGAGGTAGGTTTTTAATGCTACTTAGACTTTGCATTGGGGGGGTTCTTTGGACAGGAAGTGCATTCCAAAGCTGGGGTCCAGCATAACTAATAGCAGTAGAGCGAGTAACATCAAGGCGGACAACAGAGGGAGGAGGTAGCCAGAGTGAACCAGAAGCAGAAGAGCAAAGCTGACTGGAAGGAGCATAAGGTCGGTGGTAAGGCCGGATATTCAATGCCAGGCCATTTCTGGTGACCAGCATTGACTATCTGGTTTATTTTTGGCCAGTTTAAACTTAACCAGCCAAGCCAATATTCAGCGCTGACTGGTTAAAGTTTATAGTGGCCAAAGATAGGCCTGCTATTTGGGTGGCTTGATTTGGCTGCCAAACGTAGTCGATGATGAGCTGAACATTTGCGGCTAACCGGTTATATTGTGCAATATAGCCAATTGGCTGCTATATACTAGAAGCCAATATTCAGCTGGAGATAGCTGGCTATTTTATTTCCTGCTGAATATTTTCAGATAGCTGGTTAAGTGTTATTTAATAGGCCAGGAACCGTTCCCATCTGGTTAGATAGCACTCAGTATCAGGGGGATTGTGCCTGGGAATGCCCCTGACCCGCCCATGTCTCCCATCCTGTTTTCAGTTGTGTACTATGAAATTTAGGCATGCATGTTATAGAATAGGATACATGGCAAATGCGTGCATAACTCCTAATTAGTGCCAATTAAGTGCCAATTAACTCCCATCATTGACTAATTAGTATATAAACAGCTCTGCAATCCACACCTGCATTTGGGTGGCATACAGAATCTGGGTCGATACTCTGTATAATTATATGTGGTGCTCAAACATTTGAAAGTGTCTCCCCTTTGCTTATTAGTGAACATTGGTTACCGGTTTCTTCTCATGTAAGTTTCAAAATTAATTATTCTTGTATTTCAGGTTCTTCAGACCAGTGTCCCTCCGTTTCTAAACAGATCTCTCATTCCCTAAATATCTTCCAGCTCCTTATTTATTTATTTTTACATTTGTATCCCACTTTAACACAAAGCTGCTAACAATCAAAATCATAAATAATATTAATAAAATCAAGAAACAGACAAACAAACAAAAGTCTTCATAACACAGTCAGACAGTATCAGAATCATAACCCAAGTCATAGTTACTTCAATGACTCAAGTCACAGTCAATTCAATACACTTCATTCCTTACAACATAACCTCCCTGTTTACTAAGCCGTGCTGGCGGCTTCTGTGCGCTAATACCGACACAGCCCATTCATTTTGAATGGCATTGCCGTTCGGCAGCCACTAGTATGGCTTAGTACACAGGGGGGGTAAGCTACTTACCTACCATCCCATCTCACAAATCAAATCACGTGCTGCAAGCTCTTCTTGTTTCTCTGTGGTATCACCTATGTTACGGAACTGTCTCTCTATGGAGTTTAGATTTGAACTTTCATTTACTAAATTTAAAACACTTCTTAAAACATATCTTTTCACTCAGGCCTATCTTCAAGCAAATCAACTTTGAACCTAATTGTCACTGGGAAACCCCCTTTGACAGTAATGTATTATCACAATCTTTGTCTTCTGTTAACCCTCCCTCCCCTCCTTTTGTGGCTTATATTTAATTTAATTTTAATGGTTCTGGGCTAGATTCAGTAAATGACACGCTGGCTCCGACTGCAGGAAACGAGGCTTGCCTTGGACCAGATGTCAGCCCGAACTGCTCCAAAGTTGTCTGCTGATGAAGGTGGGTCCCGGTGGGGGTTGAGGGGTTCTCCCGCACCTTCCCTCTCCTTTTCCCCATTATCCACTGAGGTCCGGAGTCATTCACAGCAGTGCTTGAGGAGAGTATCTGAGTGCGTCTGGTGCAGTAAAACGCTACGACGCCATCTTGGATGTCACAGAGACCTGAAGTGTGCGCTTTAGAACTTAGGTGAAGTTCATTACAGCATACACTTAGCAAATTAAGCGTGTAAATTCTAATTATTGCCAATTAGTGCTCATTATTGCTTGTTAATTGCTGTTAAAAATTCTGATTGCTTGTTAAGCCAATTAAGTTATGCGCATTGTTATGGAATACACTTAGATTTAGGCACGGAACTCATGATGTGATTATATAGAATCTGGCAGGTGACGTACAGTATTCTAGAAGTTACGTGTGTATGTTGAAACCCCACCTATGTCCCACTCATGCTCCACCCCTGTGTATACCCCCTTGCAAAAGCAAAAATATGCTCATGTGACAAGCTGTATTTCTGTTTTTGTGATCTCACTGCATTGACAAGCTTCTGAGTGAGTGTGTGTGTGTGTATTCCACTTGCAAATACACACTCCCCCAGATTCTACAAAGGGCCCAAGTTTGGGTAACAAACCAATTAACAGCAATAATTGGCTGCTAACAATCAATTATTGGTGGTAATTGGCACTAATTTGGAGTTGCGCAAATGCGCATGTAACTGCTTATGTACGATTCTATAAAGATCCATGCCTAAATTTTCTCCTGTGCAACCCAAAAGGAGGCATGGATGTGGCCTTTTCAGGGGCATTCAGGAACATTCTGAAAAGTTGCATATGGAATTACTGAATACTGCCTAAGCAAGCCTAAGTTGAGCAGTGGCATTTACTACTTCTACTACTACTACTTATCATTTCTAAAGCGCTACTAGACGTACACAGCGCTGTACACTTGAACATGACACCTGATCTCAGCAGGCATAAGGAAGGCACTCAAAAGTTAGGCATGGGATCCACACTAACTCCTTAATTCTATAGAGGGCGCTTTGAGATGTATGCACAGATATATGCGTGGAAATTTAGGTGTGTGATCTGTGCCTAAATTTTATGCATGTCCAAAAAAGGGGGCACAGAAATGGGAAAGTCATGAATGGTTTGGGGCAGATTGTAGGCGTGGTTTTTGGTTATGTGCACAATTATAGAATAAGGGGGCTCTGCGCTTAAATTTAGGCATGGGTATTTGCCCCACATTTTCATTGGTGCAAATGGACTCACTTAAATTTAAGCACGAACCCTGGGACTTAAGCGCTATTCTCTAAACTGCACCTAACTTTAGGCACAGCTTATAGAATAGTGTTCAGTGTTTTTTCAGCACTGATTTCTTTCAGCATCATTTATAGAATCTAGCCCTAAGCGCTATTATATATATAAGACACATGCCCTTTTGTAGAATAGAGCTTAGCACTGAGTTTTTTCAATGCCCATTTTTAGGCACTGTTTATAGAATTCCCTGCACTATGTATGTACGTTAAGGGGGAGATTCTATATATGGCACCTGAAAATTCCATGCAGAAAAAAAACACTGCTAGGTGTATACTCTAAAGTATGCCTATATTTTATAGAATAGGCTTAAATTTCTGCACAGTATATAGAATATGTCGAGCGCCTTTCCATGTGACCAAATTTAGTCGCAGCCATTTATGCCATGTTTTACTTGCCGTAAAAGGCTGCACCTAAATTTTATTCATGAGATGGCTGCTACATGCATTCTATAAACTACGCATAAATTTAGGTGAGGTGAGGTTTCTAGAATAGCGCTAAGCGCGGTTTTGTTTGGCGCTAATTTTTGGGGCATCATATATAGAATCAAGAAACTTCAGACAGCCCAGAACACAGCAGCTAGACTCATATTCGGTAAAACAAAATATGAGAGTGCTAAACCCCTACGAGAAAAACTGCATTGGCTCCCTCTTAAAGAACGCATCACGTTCAAAATATGTACCCTGGTCCACAAAATCATTCATGGAGATGCCCCAGCCTACATGTCAGACCTGATAGACTTACCACTTAGGAATGCTAAGACATCGTCCTGCACATTCCTCAACCTTCATTTCCCTAACTGTAAAGGGCTAAAATACAAACTAATGCACGCGTCAACCTTTTCCCACTTGAGCACACAATTCTGGAACGCGCTGCCGCGCAACTTAAAATCGATCCATGAACTAACCAACTTCCGCAAATTATTGAAGACCCATCTCTTTAACAAGACATACCACTAAGACCAACAAATATGAACTCCTTCGCACATACCCAGAATTGTCTTTACTATTTGCTTGTTATATTAATATCATGTTTTATCATTATCATGTTACCCAAGATTCTTCTATAATACTAAATGTTTATTTCTTACATATCTCCATTATTCATGATGTATTGTAATCCACATTGAGCCTGCAAAGAGGTGGGAAAATGTGGGATACAAATGCAATAAATAAATAAATAAAACTGGTCATATATGATCAGAAAATTAGCATATATATACGTATGTACACATGTGTATATATTCCAGCATGCTGTCTAAGGGCTTCTCTGCAAATACCCCCTAATGCTGAGATTCTATATACGGTGCCTTAATTTTCACGTGGAAATCGAAGCATATTTTATAACAATGCATGTAACTTAATTGGTTAACTAGTGGTGTAAATGCCCATGTCTTATTTAAGTGTGCCTCGCACATATTCTGTAACAGTGTGTGTAAATTTTAGGAACACCCTTGACCCACCCATGCCCCTCCCATGGCCACACCCCTTTTGTGATCCGCACATTAGAATTTACATTCACCACTTTACAGAATACGCTTAGAAAGTTGCATGCATAAATTTTAATTAGTGCCAATTAATGCTGATAATTGCTTGTTAGCGGCCAATTATCGGCGCTGATTAGCTTCTTAAACAATTAAGCTGCTTGCACAAATCAGCTACACATGCAGATTTAAGTATACAACTTTAGTCACTGTTTATAGAATCTGGGGACTAATGCACGTGTAAATGTTAGTTAATAGAATTCCCCATAAATGACCTGATGGTAAATTTTTGAAGGGAGCCACTTGAAAGGTTTGCTTCTCCCTCAAGCAGCAGGATCACAGTTCATTACACAGTCATTTATCACACTAAACAATCCAGGCACTGATTTGTGGGACCTTTCAGATAATGAACAAAATAATTCTTATCTGGAAGACTTTTATTGCACTCCTGTGCAGATGACAGGACTAATATTTTTTACTTTGCTGCTGAAAAGCCTGTCCAGACCTTGTGCACTTCTGCTTTTAATTTGTCAGATATTTCAGTGTTTATATATACTGTACTATCTGCTCTGTTGCTGTGTTGATCACTTTGGGTTTCATGCTCCAAAAGTCTGTATTTTGGGGAAAATATTGCAGGTTATGGGGTAGATGAACTGGTGTGACACTAAAAAGTGGGAAACAGAAGCAGGCTTGGCAAACAATGGGAATGCCTAAAAGGGTTTATTGCATAACCAAGTACATGAAGTGGCTAAAATGACAAAAATCCAAAAGACTCAATGCGTTTTGGCACAAAGTCATGCTTTTAGGAGTCTTCTAAATGTATGTTGCATAGGGTAATATATAAGTACATAAGTGTTGCCATATTGGGACAGACCGAATGTCCATCAAGCCCAACATCTCATTTCCAACAGTGGCCAATCCAGGTCACAAGTACCTGGCAAGATCCCAAAACAGTACAATATATTTTATGCTGCTTATCCCAGAAATAAGCAGTGGATTTTCCCAAGTCCATTTTAATAATGGCTTATGGTCTTTTCTTTTAGGAAGCTATCCAAACTTTTTTAAAACCCCGCTAAGCTAACTACTTTTACCACATTCCAGAGTTTAATCACACGCTGAGTGAAGCAATATTTTCTCCGATTTGTTTTAAAATTACTACTTTGTAGCTTCATTGCGTGCCCCCTAGTCCTAGTATTTTTGGAATAGGGTCTTGAAAAAGACCGTGCGAAATGCATATGTACTCAAAAGCCAAAAGCCTCACTTGTTCCATCAGGATTTTTTCTGCAGTATTATAAAGTGGTTGCCTGAATACTCTGTTGAGTACATGTGCATTTCGCACAGTCTTTTTCAAGACCCCTTCTTCGGCAGTGGCTCCTGCTACCCTTTGCAACATACATTTAGAAGACTCCTGAGGAAGGCATGACTTTATGCCAAAACTCGTTGAGTCTTTTGGATTTTTTGTCATTTTAGCCACTTCATGTATTTGGTTATACAATAAACTCTTTTACGCACTCCCATTGTTTGTCAAGCTTGCTTCTGTTTCCCACTTTTTGGTGTCACATTTCATTTGCACGAGATTCCTGCATTCTGCTACTCTGTGTTTTCTGTAGATGAACTGGAATCTATAAGTACATGGAAACTAGATTACTGCCAGGGGTGTTATGTGTTTTGTAAGCTGGGCCACTGGGGTATGTATTGGGTGACGGCTAGCTTATAAGGTTAGTAGCAGGCAGTGTGCATGGTGGATAAGGTAGTGCACACAGTATGATGTAGGTGAAGGTCATGTGAAAAAGAGAAGGCAGGGGCAGGAGTGAATGAGGGGCAAGTCACATAACACTCCTTAATTTGCATACATTTTCTCTCTCTCTCACCAACACTACACAGCCCCAAAATACCCCATACTTAATCCAATACCCTAGTTCCCACTCTCCCCATGTCTTACTATAAAACAGTTACCATCCTGTCAAGTTGTTGCCCTGACATCCAGACTCCCCATCCTCATAGTCTCTTACCTGAGGTGGATAGTTTCTGGGTACAAGATCCCAAAACAGTAAAACAGTTTTTATGCTGCTTATCCTAGAATTAAACAGTGGATTTTCCCAAGTCCTTGGGACTTATGGACTTTTCATTTAGGAAATGTGCCAAGCCTTTTTTAAACCCTGCTAAGCTAACTGTTTTTACCCTATTCTACTACTACTATTTAATATTTCTAAAGCCCTATCAGGGCTACGCAGCGCTGTACAATCTAACGAAGAAGGACAGTCCCTGCTCAAAGGAGCTTACAATCTAAAGGACAAAAAAGTGCAGTCAATCAAATTGGGGCAGTCTAGATTTCCTGGATAGAGGTATAATGGTTAGGTGCCGAAAGCGACTTTGAAGAGGTGGGCTTTGAGCAAGGATTTGAAGATGGGCAGGGAGGGGGCTTGGCGTATGGGCTCAGGGAGTTTATTCCAAGCATAGGGTAAGGTGAGGCAGAAAGGGCGGAGCCTGGAGTTGGCGGTGGTGGAGAAGGGTAATGAGAGGAGGGATTTGTCCTGTGAGCGGAGGTTACGGGTAGGAGCGTAAGGGGAGATGAGGGTAGAGAGGTAATGAGGGGCTGCAGATTGAGTGCATTTGTAGGTTAGTAGGAGAACCTTGAACTGTATGCGGTACCTGATCGGAAGCCAGTGAAGTGACTTGAGGAGAGGGGTGATATGAGCATATCAGTCTAGGTGGAAGATAAGACGGGCAGCAGAGTTCTGAACGGATTAAAGGGGGGATAGATGGTTAAGTGGGAGGCCAGTGAGGAGTAGGTTGCAGCAGGGGCGTATCTGCGTGGGGCCTCAGGGGCCTGGGCCCCCGCAGATTTTGCCCTGGACCCCCCTACCGCCATCAACTCTCCCCCGCTGCCGTTCTTACTTTTGCTGGCGGGGGACCCCAACCCCCGCCAGCCGAGGTGTGCTTCCACCTGCCGCTGCCGTAAAAACATCTTCTTCAGCCGGCGGGGGACCCCAAACCCCCGCCAGCCGCCCCGCGGTGTTTGAAATTCATCTTCGGCCTCCGTGGCCGTGCTGCTGTGATAGGCGCTGTTGAAATCCACTTCGGAGTCTGACGTCGTTGTACGTTGTACGTGCTGCGACGTCAGACTCCGAAGTGGATTTCAACAGCGCCTATCACAGCAGCACGGCCACGGAGGCCGAAGATGAATTTCAAACACCGCGGGGCGGCTGGCGGGGGTTTGGGGTCCCCCGCCAGCTGAAGAAGATGTTTTTACGGCAGCGGCAGGTGGAAGCAGACCTCGGCTGGCGGGGGTTGGGGTCCCCCGCCAGCAAAAGTAAGAACGGCAGCGGGGGAGGGTTGGCGGCGGGAGGGGGGTGGAGAGAGTCACATTGGTGGCGGTGGGGGCTCGGCGGTGGGGGGGGGGGCGGCGGCAGGGGGGGGGCTAAAATGTGCCCCCTCCCTCTGGCTCTGGCCCCCCCTACCGCCGGAGTCCAGATACGCCCCTGGGTTGCAGTAGTCAAGGCGAGAGGTGATGAAAGAGTCTAATTACACATTGAGCAACTGGCTTTAAGCATCAGACCCTCTGTAAGTTACATATGGAAGAGGGAGCTCCACCTATATCCCATCTATGCTCTACTCTTGTGTACACCCTTTTACAAATACGTTCTATGTAAGGTAGTCACATATTTACAGAATAACGTTTAGGTGGCAATATGTATGTAAGTTCACACTTATGCAAGTATGTGCCAGAATTCTGAACATTAACATGCATGATTGGTGTGTAAACGTTAGTACCCAGTTTATAGAATTGCCCTTAAGTGCTTTACTTGGAAGCGAAAAGTATCTGTAGGTACGTTTTCCCCAGGCAGTTTTCCAAGAGAAATTATATGTATACATTTGCTTTCAGAATGGGCACAAATACATAAGAATATAAAAAAAAGCCATGCTGAGCCAGACCAAGGGCTATCAAGCCCATTTTCCTGACACCAACAGTGGCCAGTCCATGCCACAAGTACCCAGAAGATCCGAAAAAAGTAGAATCAATTTCTCTCATAGTTCATTTCAGCTAAGAGATTACTTTCCCCAGTCTAATAATTTTGGGGGACATTTCCTCCAGAAACTTGTTGAAATCTCTTTTGAATTCTGCTGCTAGTCACCTTGACCACACCCTCTAGCAGTTTAATTATGTGCTGCAAGAAAAATAAATACTTTTTTTTTCATTCTGTTGGTTGTTAGCTTCTTGTTGTGATTTGTTTAGTGTAGTCTTTCCTTATTCAACCATTCTGTCCCACTCATTGTTTCATAAACTATCATATCCTCTCTGTCATCTCTTTTCCCAGCTGAAGGGTTGTACCATTTTTGACCTCTCTTCAAAAGAGAGCTGTTCATTCTAGTCCCGTTTTCATTTTTGTCACCCTTCTCTGAACCATTTCTAGCTGCACTATATCCTTTTTAAAATGGGACCACCAGAACAGCACACAATACTTTAGGTGCAGTTACACTGTGAACCTATAAAGAGGCATAATGATATTCTCAGTTTTATTCTCCATTCCTTATTGAATAATCCTTAATATTCTATTCACCTATTTGGCAGCTGTGGCCCATTGAAAATTTCTAACTATTATCCACAATGTTTAGATGAATTAGATCTGATTGCTTAGCTTCTCTTTTCCTATCCCACCCAAAATTGAGATTAATATTATTTTTTTTTTACATGAAGTAAATTAAATTGTCTTCCTTAATGGATTTCTTTGGGATGCCCAGAGGAGCTCATCATTACCTAGATGACTTAAATCACAGCAACCAAAGCCATTTCTCATTTCACCTTTCACTTCTATCTCACCCCCATCATGTTGTCATTATCTTTGTCTGTCCCTATGGCAACACCCATTGGTATAAAACCAAACACCACACATATCTTTCATCGGGATGGATCATTATTCTTTCTAACCCAATGGAAGTTGGAATGAATTATACAAAAGGGGTTGAGAATATCTGTCCATCTATCTGTCCGTCTCTCTGACAGAGGGCAAAATAAGACTGAAAATTTAATGGAATGGGATGAAAGTAGGCATGAGAAAAAAAAAAAGGTATAAAGACACATTGAATTCAAAAATAGGCCAAATAGGACCAAGGGTTCTAGAGAAATGGGTAGAGTGTTTTTACGAGTAAATGTATGATGATTATTAGACTCCAACCAATCTGTCCTTCTATCAGACAATCTAACACAGTTCTACAGATACTAACAATGTCCACCACTGAAGTAAATAGAATATGTTATAATTACTAAAATAAGAAGAGACAGATTCAAAAGGCTTTTTAGTCTTAATATGAGAAGAAGCAATTTTATTGTAACTTACCAATCAAGAGTACAATGGTGATTTCAGTTTAAGCAGTACAGCAATTCGAGGTAAATCAATCAAAACAGGCCTCAGGCTTGTTCTCATAGAGAGTGTTAAACTGGTCACAAGACGTGAGTACTCAGAATTACATCTCTGATTACTTTTGGCTAAGCTAGCACTTATATAGGGTAAGCCTTGCATTACTGCTATTGAATTTACATCATATAAGCCCGCCTTTTCTATGTTCCTCAAAATGGTATTTTAAACTTCTTCTTTCGGCCATCTGTTTTTCTATCTACCATTACTGAGTTTCCATATAATCAGCAAACATGAAACTTATTTAATCTAACAATTTACAGTAAATCACCTTACTTCTGAATAATCAGGATCATTCTTGCATGCAATATAAAACCACAGGTTTCTGTTTACCTGTTTGTCTACTTCCATATTCCCCTAAAACTGTGCAGAGTCTATAACCCATTATCATAGACTCATATTTCAGTTCTTTATCAAAACTGCTTGCAACTGACAATTTCCTTGTTATCTCACGTCACATGGTTCTTTAACAGAACATCTGTCACTTGAGCTTTTCCAATAAATCATTTCAGCACTTTCTGTAAATGACAATTGCAAGCACTTATTCAGATTTGTCCTTTTAACCTATTGAGGCCTAGCAGACATATTGTTCAGCCTCATATATAATGGTCACGTCCAGCATGTTCCACAGGATCCATATCTACAGCTCCCCCCTTTAAGGCGTGCGATCGTCAGGCCTTCATCGGTGTTGTACAGGTGAGACTACAATGAAGGGCAATGCGTCTCAAACATGTAAGGAAAGGTGAGCTTGTAGTTGTGGAAAAAGGATTGCCATCATAGCAGGTATCGTCAATAATGTAGCGATAACCAGGTTGTGCAAACAAATCAGTAACATTTGCGTGGGGAATACGGCCTAACAAAGCCTTGAGGTCTCCCACAGCCAAATTAAGGGGCCCTTTTACAAATCGCCAGTAAGCCCAACACGGGCTAATCAGGATCTAGCGCCAGCCCAACGTGGACACCGGTGGTAGTTCCAGCCCCAGCATGCACCATTTCCCACACTAGGGAAAATCGTCCCATGCGTAGTGCTAACCCAACAGTAATCAGGCAGCGCTGTGTGCTACCCGGTTACCACCGGGTTAGCGCAGGAACCCTTATCGCCACCTCAGAAGGCGACAATAAGCGCTCCCCCCCCCCCACCACTCACATAGGCACATAGTAAGAGCAATCTTACCACATGGCCATGGCTATTTTTAGCCTTTTTTACCCTCTGCAGTAAAAAGGGATGCAGCGCGCAGCAAAAATGGTCCCCGCCGCTGGCGCAGGGACCTTTTTACTGCAGCTTGGTAAAAGGACCCCTAAATGCAGCTTAGTTCATAGACCTCTTAGGATCCTCCTAGCTGCTGCAGGTTGACATTTGCATTACACAGGCGGCACTAAACCCCTAGTACAAATGATTAGATGTACAGTAAACTGCAGCATGTATAACTAATCACACATTTTTTTCCTTCCTCTTCTGAGGTACAAGTGCTTGTTTGTTTCCATTCTGTGCTGGGCAGTGTAAAACACTTATGTCTTTAAGGCTACAACAGATGCTACTGACATGTTCTTGCTAATCTTCTGGCTCTTCAGTCTGCTGTAGTAATCAGCTTTCACAAATGCTGTCACTTGTGCCGTTCTGAGCACGCACACACACCAAGCATGCAAACAAATAGCAGACAGTCTAGCATAAACATAACGGAGAGGCTGCCTGATTGAATACTTCTGCTGCTTACATCCTTGTGTCCAAGTACGATAAAGCACTGCAGCACAGCAGAATTTGTAAATCAGAATCCTTTTGGTATACGCCACCATGATTATAGCAAATATTTCAACCTTCAACAGCTTTTTCAAGAGATTGTTTATCTCTGGGTGGAAACTGTATTACCCATAAGTTTCAAGTTTCAGATTTATTTGATAGACCACCTATTAGACAACTGTTTAAGCAAGTGGTTCCCAAACCTGGTCCTGAGACATCCCAGCCAGTCAGGTTTTGAGAATATCCACAAGGAATATTCATGAGAGAGATGTGCATGGACTGCCTTCACTGCATACAAATCTCTTTCATGAATATTCATTGTGGATATCCTGAAAACCTGATTGGCTGGGTTTCCTCCAGGACTAGGTTTGGGAACCACGGTCTTAGCAATTTAGATAAAAATAGTTTCAATATAAGATAAGCAATGAAAATTTTTAAAAAAAGGCCAATATAACATCAAAGCACTTGGGAAAGAGAATTACAATTAGTGACAGGAAAGATGAGATACAGAGAAACAAAAGGTAATAAAATAAAATGAAGTGTGCTGTCATACGGCTCAGCCCCTAACTTACTTTAGGAAACAAACATATTAAAGAAAGAAGTCTTAAGGCCTGATTTAAATTTCTGACTAGATGGTTCTAATTTTACATGCAGTGGAAGATTATTTCAAAGAGTTAGAGCAGTAACATTAAGGGGTCCTTTTACTAAGCTGTGGTAAGTTCTAGCACATGCTTACCATAGAAGAGGGTTTACCATGGGAGGTCCTGCGGTAAGTCTGAGAATAGGACATGCAAACCGTGTGCTAAAATAATATTTTCATTTTTATAGCAAAGGGTGTGTTGGGGCAGACAGTGAGCATGCCAGTCTTGAGCCGTTAGTGTACTGTGCACTAACTGATTAGCACATGATTAGTTCATGGGCTCTTACCACCTACAACATAAGTGTCAGTAAGTGATCATGTGCAAATTTGTTAATAATGGGTGCATGCGAATCTCAACATTAGGATGTGGTTCTTTCATTGCTGCAAATTCATCTATTGTGCAATCAACTCAATAATCATCTCTTTTTGTCTTTGTATCTCATGGCAACTTGGCCACTGCAGCCTAATAAATGCAAGTATTGCAATTGTAGTGGCACTGTTTATTCAGATCCCAACAGGCACCTATTTCTCGATGACAATACTGCCGTGTTAGAAATGGGCTTAGTATGCAGGAGAGTCTCACACACTAAGTTTACCATGCTAGCAACATTTGCTTTAGACTGCTTGTAGCCCCTCTAAAGCAAACATTATTTAGCGAGTAATGCTCAAAGGGGTTTTCCATGGTTCTAACGTGTGCCATTAGCAGCTACTGAAAAACCTATGCAAGTGCATTGCAAGGAGCTCATTAGTATTAAAATGAGCATTCCAAGCAATGCACAGACTGTGAGCGCCTATCTTTAACGTGCAAAATTTTATGGCAGGTCTGGACTTGTTGTTATGGGTTCCAGAGGAGATCTGGGAAATTATAGACCGGTGAGCCTGACGTCGGTGACAGGCAAAATGTTAGAGAACAAAATTACAGAGCTTATTCAAAAGCATGGATTAATGAGACAAAGCCAACATGGATTTAGTGAAGGGAAATCTTGCCTCACCAATCTATTACATTTCTTTGAAGGGGAGAAAAAACATGTGGATAAAGGTGAGGCAGTTGATATTGTTTATCTGGATTTTCAAAAGACGTTTGACAAAGTACCTCATGAAAGACTCCAGAGGAAATTGGAGAGTCATGGGATAGGAGGTAGTGTCCTATTGTGGATTAAAAACTGGTTAAAGGATAGAAAACAGAGAGTAGGGTTAAATGGTCTGTATTCTCAATAGAGAAGGGTAGATAGTGGGGTTCCGCAGGGGTCTGTGCTGGGACCGCTGCTTTTTAACATATTTATAAATGATCTAGAGATGGGCGTAACTAGTGAGGTAATTAAATTTGTTGATGACACAAAGAGGGACATAATCAAACTAGGTGCCCAAGTTTTTATGAGGGCGTCCTCGCAGGACAGCCCAGTGAAGGGGCGGGGGAACCCGTATTATCGAAACAAGATGGGCGTCCATCTTTCATTTCAATAACACAGTCGGGGACACCCAAATCTCAACATTTAGGTCGACCTTAGAGATGGTCGACCTAAATGTTGAGATTGTCGACCTTAGAGATGGTCGTCCCTGGTTTTCAGCCATAATGGAAACCGAGGACGCCCATCTCAAAAACGACCAAATCCAAGCCCTTTGGTCATGGGAGGAGCCAGAATTCGTAGTGCACTGGTCCCCCTGACATGCCAGGACACCAACCGGGCACCCTAGGGGGCACTGCAGTGGACTTCACAAATTGCTCCCAGGTGCATAGCTCCCTTACCTTGGGTGCTGAGCGCCCCCCCCCCCAAAGCCCACTCCCCACAACTGTATACCACTACCATAGCTCTAAGGGGTGAAGGAGGGCACCTACATGTGGGTACAGTGGGTTTCTGGTGGGTTTTTGAGGGCTCACATTTACCACCACAAGTGTAACAGGTGAGGGGGATGGGCTTGGGTCTGCCTGCCTGAAGTGCACTGCACCCACTAATACTGCTCCAGGGACCTGCATACTGCTGTCATGGAGCTGGGTATGACATTTGAGGCTGGCATAGAGGCTGTCAAAAAAATTTTTAAGGTTTTTTTTAGGGTGGGAGGGGGTTGGTGACCACTGGGGAAGTAAGAGGAGGTCATCCCCAATACCCTCCTGTGGTCATCTGGTCAGTTCGGGCACCTTTTCACCGCTTGATCGCAAGAAAAAATGGACCAAGTAAAGTCGGCCAAGTGCTCGTCAGGGACGCCCTTCTTTTTTCCATTATTGGCCGAGGACGCCCATCTCTTAATCACACCCCAGTCCCGCCTTTGCTACGGTGCCGACATGGCCCCGTGAACTTTGGTCGTCCCCACGATGGGAAGCAGTTGAGGATGCCCCAAATCAGCTTTTGATTATGCTGATTTGGGCGACCCTGAGAGAAAGACGCCCATCTCCCGATTTGTGTCGGAAGATGGACGCCCTTCTCTTTCGAAAATAAGCCTGAAAGTTATTGAAATTTGTTAAATCGCAAGAAGATTGTGAAAAATTACAAAAGGACTTTACAAGACTGGCAGACTGGGCATCCAAATGGCAGATGACATTTAATATGAGCAAGTGCAAACTGAGGTGTCATCATTGATGATACGTTTAAACCCTCTGCTCAGTGTGTGGCAGTAGCTAAGAAAGCAAATAGAATGTTAGCTATTATTAGGAAAGGAATGGAAAACAAAAATGAGGATGCTGTAATGCCTTTAAATCACTCCATGCTGCAACCGCACTTCGAATATTGTGTTCAGTTCTGGTCACCGCATTTCAAAAAAAGATATAGTGGAATTGGAAAAGGTACAGAGAAAGGCTCCCGGTGTGGAGCCTTGAGTTTCTGTGCATAGTCAAGGCCCACCAGGACCCGTCACCTCTGAAACAGGAAGTTCAGAGGGGGCAGGACCTGTTGGCCCTTGAGCATGAGTAGAAGCTCAGGGCCCTGTACTGGGTGCTGCAAGTGTTGTGCTGGCAAGCTGACTGACATGCGGGTGCCACTGCAGAGGCCATAAGTAAGGGAAGGGAGGTCACTGAGCACCTTGAGGAGAGGATAGGGAGATGCTGAACATAGATACATGGATTTGCTGCAATTGTGCTGCCCTCTAAATTGTGCTGTGGGTTTCCTTTTTTTTAGGGATTTCTTCACTCTGGGCCCCTTTTTACAAAGGTGCACTAGCATTTTTAGCATGCACTAAATGTTAGAGATGCCCATATATTCCTATGGGCGTCTCCAGCATTTAGTGCATGCTAAAAACGCTAGCATGCCTTTGTAAAAAAAAACCCCTCTGGTTTTTATGTTCCTGTCCTATAATCCAGGCATGGATGATATAAACTCTATCTTAGGAAAGCTGCAGTATTTTTCATGCAAAGCTTAAGAACTGACATTAGTAGAAGTTAAAATAAGCACAAGCTCCACATCCGTGGGATTTGAAAACAAATTTTACAGCCACCTTATTCTGCAACATCAATTGGTTTCCTTCTGCAGAGTAGAAAGAATAAAATGAGGTCTGCTCAGACTGAGAGAAGACTATCAGGTGCTGGAGAATTTAAAGCCCTCTTTGTCTTGCATCATAAAATTTTAATTCAGATATAACTAGCCAAATCGCTGAAGAGTGCATGGACTTATCTCCACCTGGTCCCTCACTGACAGCTTTATGTTCCTCTGCTGGGTCCAAACTCAGGACATCTTGGAAATAAAGGAAAGGACATATCCAGTAGTGGTCTTGTGCCCTCCACTTTCATATTAAGAATCCCAGAGATGAATGAAGTTTTAAGGTGGCACATAGACAATAACAATTATAATATCTCTAAGCACAGGGATCCTACATTTTTTATGATCATTTAAGTCTTGTTTTAAAAAGGAGAACCATGTCAGAAAAGTTGATGGGAGATCTCAGAACTCTTGATTTCTCTGCATAAGTATATACACTACAAACAGTCCTCCTGGGACCTTCTCAGTATCTTTATTATTTGTACTGCGCTTTCCTTGGCCATTTTTATGTGATTGTGCATTGTGAATGCCAAAATCATGTTCCAGCATAGATTTTGGGGGGCAGAGTTTGTGATCTACAGTTAGTTGTATAAAAGGATTTTCCCAGCTAACTTTTGGAGGTTTTAAATTCAATGAGAATTTAAAACTTGAAATTCCCCAGCTGAGTCAAGCATAAATGCCAAGTCTCACTCATTAGGAGTGTGTCACACTCATATGAAGGCTCTCTCAAGCTCATACTCTTTAAGGCCCTCCTCTCAGTAATCCTATGGTTCCCAAACCTGGTCCTGGTGGCACCCCAGCCAGTCAGATTTTCAGGATATCCATAATAAATATTCATGATAGAGATTTGCATGCAGTGGGTGCAGTGCATGCAAATCTCTCTCATGAATATTCATTGTAGATATCCTGAAAACCTGACTGGCTGGGGTGCCACCAGGACCAGGTTTGAGAACCACTGCACTAATCAGTAGTTCAGTGCTAGAGTGGTGATCCTGTCCTGATCGCTACTACTACTTATCATTTCTATAGTGCTACTAGACGTACGCAGCGCTGTACACTTGAACATGAAGAGACAGTCCGTGCTCGACAGAGCTTACAATCTAATTAGGACAAACAAACAGGACAAACAAGAGATAAGGGAATATTAAAGTGAGGATGATAAAATAAGGATTCTGAACAAGTGAATAAGGGTTAGGAGTTAAAAGCAGCATCAAAAAGGTGGGCTTTTAACTTAGATTTGAAGATGGTCAGAGATGGAGCTTGACGTACCGGCTCAGGAAGTCTATTCCAGGCATATTGTGCAGCAAGATAAAAGGAACGGAGTCTGGAGTTAGCAGTGGAGAAGAAGGGTGCAGATAAGAGAGATTTACCCAGTGAACGGAGTTCCCGGGGAGGAATGTAGGGAGAGATGAGAGTGGAGAGGTACTGAGGAGCTGCAGAGTGAATGCACTTATAGGTCAATAAGAGGAGTTTGAACTGTATGTGGAAACATCAGTGACCCTCAGCAGTAGGAAGCAATCTGAGCACACCTTCCTGCATATTGCCTCCCACAGCCCCATCCCTTATCCTTGCAAATGCATGTGCATGTAGGTGCGACCTGTCTGCGTATTTTTAGTGGAGGGCAGTTTTCTGCCCAGAGAACCAACCCATTTTCTCTACACTCTGGGCCAGATTCTGTATGGCATCTAAAATATAGGCGTGTCCAAAAATTGTATAAACCACACCTAAAGCTAGGTGTGGTTTACAGAATAGAGCATAGGGTCAGGGAACACGCCTACGTTTAGGCCCAGTCATTTACACCACTGAAAACCCTAATGCCTATGTTTACTAAGGTGTGCTATGGGCGCATTTGTATTTTTAACGCGCTTAAATGTTTTACGTGCATTAAATGCTAATGCACCCATAGAAATGTATGGGCGCCTTAGTGTTTAATATGCCTTAAATTTAAGGGCAGGTTAGAAATGCTAATGC
The DNA here is from genome assembly GCF_901765095.1 of Microcaecilia unicolor. Lineage (NCBI taxonomy): Eukaryota > Metazoa > Chordata > Amphibia > Gymnophiona > Siphonopidae > Microcaecilia > Microcaecilia unicolor. Next base: position 280,519,229 of record NC_044032.1, read on the forward strand.
ACCTTAGTAAACATACCCCTAAATTAGGTGTGTTTACCCCAAATTCTATAACCATGCGTGTAAATTTGAGAGACGTCTCTGACACATCCACACTCCTCCCAAATCCAAGCTCCCTTTTCAGCTACACATATTAGAATTTATGCGTGCATCTTTTTAGAATATGCCTAAAAAGAAGCACATAAATTCCAATTATTGGTTGTTATTGGCCAATTATCAGCGCTGATTGGCTCGTTACTCAGTTAAGTTGCACGTGTAAATTGAGCTTGCACCCAATTTATCATGCGCATCTCACCACACCTTTTAGAATTCAGGGTTCTGCATCCTTTCAGAGGCTCCAAGGGAAGCAAATAGCATTTCATGGTGCTATTTTCATTTGCAAGGCATTAAAATTGTACTTTTAAATATTTCTAGGTGCACAGTCTCAAAAATCGTATTCTTTGGCATGGTAAATTGCAGTTTTTCCAGAGTAGCTACAGCACTGCAAGATAGCTTCTTTGAGGTCCATTTCCACAGCCGCTGCAGAGTTTCATTACTCAGTGATACGTCTGTTGCCACATAGAAGAAGATTGTGGGGGGTTTATTAACCTTGTTTTTTTTTTGCTTTTTCTGTTGATGATGTCCATAAATCGCTTGTTGAATGCCTTTGAGCTGTAATTTTTCTATCAATGTTTGCTTGGCTTGTATTGTATGTTCTTGCCATATTGAGTTCATTTCTAATAAAATATATTTTCCATAACCTTTTTTTTTTTTTTTTGCTTTATCACCTTCATTGGTTGAATATTGCACTCCTGACGAAGGCTACTGTGCCAAAACACTGCCCATGTTGAGTTCCTACCTCCCAACTACTGTACATCATAAGGTGTTTTACAATAAAAGGGCCCCTTAGTGTTATGATTATTATTACTCTTATTGGAAAGAGAGGGAGTGAGTTGTTATTTCCCAGGGTCTGCCTGGTTCTCTGCCTGACCCACCAGGGTGAATGCTGAAGGCACCATCCCCTTCCACTATGATCTCCTACTATGCGACTTCTATGATCAACAGTGGACTTGGTGGAAGGAGAAAATTCCTGGGCACTCCTTAGACAGTGGCAGGGTGTGTGAAGTTGCTCAAGACTGCATCAGGGAGAGGAAGGCTAAGCTCTGATGTAATTATAAAGTCCTAACCTTCTAGGATAGGTATCCCTGCATCTTGGGGTGAGAGATCTGGTCACTCCCTAAATGTTATGGGGGCTGGCCCAGACTCATTAGTCATCCTACCTCTCCTAGGCAAATGATAAAACCTCCAGTGGAAGGGCAGGGTATTCCTGTGCCTTCTTCTGTTTGTCCAAGATGGCAAGACTGAGATCGTGGATACAGGGGAGAGAGGAGGAGGCAGGGTGTGGGGTTGGGGGGGGGGGGGGAATCCCTGTCTAATAAAGCCAGTAGAGGCAGGGTATGCGCCTCTCATAAGAACATAGGAACTGCCATACTGGGTCAGACCAAAGGTCCATGAAACCCGGTATTCTGTTGCCAATCATGGCCAATCCAGGTCTCAAGTACTTGGCAGAGCCCCCAAAGTATACATACATGCCATGCTCTCAGGGAAAAACAGTGGCATTCCCCAAATATATACTATTAATGATTTATGGACTTTTCACCATGATAGGAGTGCAATGCAATATTTGTGTTCATCAGTGGAGATAGCAGAAGAGATAAGCACAGAGACGGAATCGTGCTTTTAGGCATAAAACCTCCACCATTACCTTTTAATGAACAAAGTCCTTCGTGTCCAACAATTAGTTTTTTGGCTCTTAGCATAAACTGCAGATGTCAGCGTTTCAGATTTATTTTCCTCAAAGTACTTTTTAACATTTTGGTAATGAAAGAAAATGAATTACTTTAATAATGTGAGTGATCTCAGTGTCTGCATGGGGAAAAAAAACATCACATTGTTTGCAGTGGCTTTCAAGAACCTTTGCTAGCATGTGAAATGAGAATTTTTCTCTGTAGAGACAGTATTAAACACAGGCTGTTGAAAAGTACTGAAATTAACTCCATCCACTCTAACGCTGGGATAGCTTTCTACAAGCACTGAGTACAATAAAGGTGTTGCTTTTTCCCACTCTGTCAGCATAAAAACATAACTGTACTACTGCCCTGCAGGGAAACGCATTGCTGTAAAATGCTGAGCAATATATTTAAGATGTTTTCCGTAGTCCATCTATCTTTTAAAAATAGGTTTGGGATTATATCGACATGCTCTTGTTTGCACGTTTCAGACGGGGCCAGTGCAAGGATTGTTGCTGCCCTGTTCAGTTTCAAAAGTTATCCTCCCCCTACCCCAGTATTTCCAAAAGTCTGGTCCTGGAGTACCCCTTGCCAGTCAGGTTTTCAGGATGTCCATAATTTATTTATTTATTTTGTAGCATTTGTATCCCACATTTTCCCACCTATTTGCAGGCTCAATGTGGCTTACATTTGCCGTTATGGCTATTGCCATTTCTGGACTTTAGATGTGCACATGATTTTGCAATCAAGTGCGTACATACATGGTAGAAGAATGCATTGTGTGCTTGCGAACTTGTTAACACGTGGTTTGCAAATAAGTGCGTATATGTGTGGTAGAAGAATACATTGTGGTCTTGTGCAGGTGTCGGCTTTATGTAGTTGCTCAGGTGATGGTATTATGGTGGGAGTAATAGTGTAGGGCAGTGGTTATGTCGTTTCGGTCTTATTCTTCGTTGTTGTTTAGAAGTAAACATGTATAATGAATATACATGAAAGAGATTTGCATATACTGGAGGCAGTGTATGCAAATCAACTTCATGCATATTTATTGTGGATATTCTGAAAACCTGACTGGCAAGGGATACTCAAAGACTGGATTTGGGAAACAGTGCCCTACCCCACCTCATCCCCTGGCCACACCAGTACTAATGATTCCTCCTTTCAGCTCAGCTTCTGATATATCCATACCATGAGAGGAGGAGTTTAAGCTACACCTCCACTCATGGAAGCATTGTGGGTATATCAGAAGTTATAGTTAGTGCAGTGGCCTGAGAACCAGGGAACTGGATTCAGTTCCCTCTGCAGCTCCTTGTATATAATAATCGCTTTGATTGCAACCACAGAAAAACAATATATCAAATCCTATCCCCTTTCCCTTATATGCTCAGTTAGTCAAATGTACACTGAACTGTCACACAGGTGCCTAAATGTGGGGAATGTGAACCACTATCTGTTCATATTCTATTTTTTCCTTACTTTGGAAGCATGCTCAGGAGGAGAAGGAGGTATCACAGAGACTGTGAGCATGCTGCAGCTCACAACCTGATCCATGGCTTCACAGTATAGCAACAAGGAATAGTAGATGTCATTTGTGAGGAGAAAAAAGATGCCACATTGGGGGGTTAAGAAAGAGGAGAAGGAGGAGCAGAAGGCATTTTCACCAGCTCACCATCTTGATCATGCCACTCCAGAAAAGAAACTATATAACGTATATCCAGGCAACCCAAGTTTGGATTATGGGCTTTAGGAAGATGAGGGTGGGGAATATAGAGGAGGAATAATGAATAGAGGGTGAATAGTGAGTATGCCACAGGGATCGCTACTGGGATCAGTGCTTTTTAATATATTAATTAATGATTTGGAAATCAGAGTGATTAAATTTGCAGATGACACAAAACTATTCAAGGTTATTAAAACAGATACAGGCTGTGAAAAATAGCAGGAAGACCTTAGGAAATTGGAAGGCTGGGTATCCAAATGGCAGATGAAATTTATTGTGCACAATTGAAAAGTAATGCACAAAGAATAATCCAAATCATAGTTACCTGGTGCTAAGGTCCACCTTAGGAGTCAGCACTCAAGAAAAATATCTAGGTGTCATTGTAGACAATATGCAGAAGTCTTCTGCCCAGTGTGTGGCGGTGGCCAGAAAAGCAAACAGGACGCTAGGAATTATTAGGAAAGGGATGATGAATTATACTGAGAATACTATAATGCCTCTGTATTGCTCAAAGGTGCAGCCTCACCTTCAGTATTGCATTCAGTTCTATCACCATATCTCAAAAAAATATATATATAGCGGAATTAGAAAAGGTTTAAAGAAGAGTGACCAAAATGATAAAGGGGATGGAACTCCTCTCATATGAAGAAAGGCTACAGAGGTTAGGGCTCTTCAGCTTGGAAAAGAGACAGCTGAGGGGAGATATGATTGAAGTCTACAAAATCCTGTGTGGTGTAAAATGAGTAGAAGTGAATCAATTTTTTACTCTTCAAAAAGTACAAAGACTAGGGACACTCAAGAAAGTTACTTGGAAATGCTTTTAAAACAAATAGGAGGAAATATTTTTTTCACATAGGGACCCTTTTACAAAGGTGCACTGAAAATGACCTACAGTAGTGTAGACGCATGTTTTGGGTGTGCACAGAAATCATTTTTCAACGCACCTATAAAAAATACCTTTATTTTCATTTTGCCAAAAATGGACGTGTGGCAAAATCAAATTGCCAGCATCCATTTTGGGTCTGTGACCTTACCACCAGCCATTGACCTGGTGGTAAAGTCTCATGCGGTAACTAGGCGGTATTGTCCTACGTGCGCCAAATGCGTCCGATACATGCGCCTGAAAATAAACATTATTTTTCAGCAGCACGTATTGGACACGCACCAAAAATGAAATTACTTCAAGAGCCACATGGTAGTTAGGTGGTAACTCCATTTTGGCCCAGGCTGGGCGCCTGTAGAGCCCTACGCAGCTTAGTAAAAGGGCCCCTCAATGAATAGTTAAACTCTGGAACTCATTGTCAGAGAATGTAGTAACAGCAGTTAGCGTATCTCAGTTTAAAAAAGGATTAGACAAGTTCCTAGAGGAAAAGTCCATAGTCTGCTATTGAGATAGACATATGGAAGCCACAGCTTGCCCTGGGATTGGTAGCATGGAATCTTGCTACTATTTGAGTTTCTGCCAGGTACTTGTGACCTGGATTGGCCACTGTTGGATACAGGATACTGGGCTAGATGGACCATTGGTCTGACCCAGTATGGTTATTCTTATGTTCATATGTAAAAAGTGCTTAATGCCCCCTCCCCCATCCAAGCTACAGAACATAGATATAAATGAGTAAAAATAATTTTAAAATTACATGCAGAATAATTAACAACTTTCCAATATCACATAATATCAGATATTTACTTTACTTTAAAAATAAAACATACTTATCTTTTGCTTATTTCCTCACATTGTACTGCTGTCTCCTCTATTTTTATCCTCCGGCTTCTATTGACTCTTTTCCCTGTTTTTCTTCCCATGAGTCTTTCTTTCTCCAGTTCTCCTTTCCCCCTTCCATGACACATCTCCCTGTCTTTCTGCTCTGCTTCTTCCATCCCTTACCACTTCACACCCATCATATATTTGCATATCATCTATTTTTTAATCTCTCACCCCCTACTCCCATCTTATTATTCCATCATATCCCACCCCTTCATTCTGATATCTGCTAGGTGAAGGAGAAGAGAGAGATAGAGAGAGGGGAGATGCTGAACTATGACCACAATGAATGATAGGAAGATGGAAACAGAGCTGAAGATACTGGAAAGGGGGTAATTTGAGACTAGATGAGGATGAAAGACAGGAGAAGGGAACTGGAAGGGATAATAGGCAGAGAAAGAGTTTGAGCAGATGAAGGAGTAAGAAACAGAGGGAAGTAGATGAGGGCTGGTGTGAGGATGAGTATAGGGTATGGAAATGTGTTAATGGGGAGTGGGTCAAAATATAAAGGAATATGAGGCTGGGGTAGGAGTGAGACATTGAAAATGGGAGGACTAGAGAGAAGGTAAGATTGGGGGGATGGGATTGAAAGCAGATGAGAGAAGGAGGTGGAACTTGATAGTAAAGTGAAAAGTAAAAAGAGGGAGATTGGGAACTGCAGGATGAAAAGTAGAAGGTAAATTTGAGTTGATAAAAGAGGCAATAAAGAATAAATGGAGAAAAAACCTGAAAGGGAAAGACATTTATCATAGAAATATGTAGGGAGGAAATGGAAGAAAACAGGAGGAGAGAAAAGAATTGGGCAAATAGACAGCAGAAAGTTAGATAAAGATAAACAAAGGGAAGCAGAAAACAGACAGTATTGTATAGCAATTAAGTAACTGTAACTAGTTACTATAAGCAAAAGTTTTGTTACTTTTACTTGTAAAGAAGTACAGAATAAAATTTGTTACTTCTACTGAGGTAATCATTTCACCAATTTTTACTACTTTTACTCAGTTATATCTGATGCATGCAGTTAAAAGTAAAAGTGGAAGGAGATATAAAGGATGATTCCTCAGTAAACCAAATGAAACAGCAGAACTGGGAATAGGATTTTGTTTATTGCAAACCTTGTCACTTAAACAGTGGATCATCCCATTGGATTGATAGTCTTTAGGGAGGAAGTCTGCTTGTCTGGCCTTAAAACTGAAGGGTTCTCTCACACATTTGATGTGCTTGCATCAATTTGTGAAGATATTCAGAGTTTGCCATCAGATGAAAAATTGTTAGAACAACAATGACTCCAACTTTGTGAAAGCCTTCTTTGTAATTGGACAGCATGACGACGATAATGAAGATAAAGATGAAGATGCAAATGATGAATTAGACAGCACTGCTTCTAATGCAGATGATACTAACAATGATGATGATGATAAAATACTCTTTGCTATATGGAAATCAAGTGTTTCGGAGATTCCCTTGATCATAATCTGCAGACCATGTCAGAAGACATCAGTAATATTGCAACCTGGCCTGATTTGAAGGAACTTGACTGAGCAATCCACTTCCTGACAATGCAGTTGTTGAACCTTTTTAGCTGTGCTACTACTACTACTACTTGACATTTCTATAGCGCTACTAGGGTTACGCAGCGCTGTACAATTTAACAAAAAAGGGGCAGTCCCTGCTCAAAGGAGCTTACAATCTAAAGGACGAAATGACAAGTTGGGGTAGTCTAGATTTCTTGAATAGTAGTTAGGTGCCAAAGGCGACATTGAAGAGATTGGCTTTTAGCAGGGATTTGAAGATGGGTAGGGAAGGGGCCTGGCGTATGGGCTCAGGAAGATTATTCCATGCATGGGGTGAGGCGAGGCAGAAAGGGCGGAGCCTGGAGTTGGCGGTGGTGGAGAAGGGTACTGAAAGGAGGGATTTGTCTTGAGAGCGGAGGTTACGGGTAGGAACGTAAGGGGAGATGAGGGTAGAGAGGTAGTGAGGGGCTGCAGATCGAGTGCATTTGTAGGTTAGGAGGAGAAGCTTGAACTGTATGCGGTACCTGATCGGAAGCCAGTGAAGTGATTTGAGGAAGCCAGTGAAGTGATTTGTGCTGGATTAATAACTCACAAGCTTACTCACTTGAGTGACAGTCACTTTCAAAAATTTGTTTTACTAAAAGTGAAGTGGATAAATTATAGAGCAATAAAGTTGTTGGGGAAAAAACGTTAAACTTTTACTTAAGTAAATGTTTAAATGTTTTTTCACTGTACTTTTACTTTTAGAATATACATTTATTTTTACTTTTACTTAAGTACTCTGAACAACACTGAAAACAGAGAATGGGACCAACACATATAGATAGATAAATAAAATGGCTGGACCTGATGTTACCTCCAAGACCATTTGTACCTGAGTTAAGCCCTCCACTCTCTTGGGTATGGCCTCCTCTCTTGGGATGGAAACCGTGAGCAGGAGGATCCCCGGCAAGGACTCCAACACTGCTTCAGGTTGTTGCTCTAGCTCTGCGGGTCAATTTCCTGGTTGGAGAGGTGCAAGTCGCTGCTCAGGGCTAAACTGTCTTCACTGCTGCCCAAGCACACTGACCTAGGCCAAGTAGAAGATATCACAGGTTCAGACTCTATCTGAGCTCGAAAGTTCCCCAGTGTCATTTGGCAGAGTGGCAGTAGTATTCCTGGCTTGTTGGGAGCCACCCAGAGTGCACGCTTCCTTTTCCCCATCTCAAGGATTGGGATCGTGCCACCAACAGCAGAGAAGAACAGAAAAGCATCTCACAGTAAGAATCACTAGGACGCCATCTTGGAATCACATATTTTTTATTGTAATTTGAATATCTTTACTGCTATAATTGTCTATTGCTTATGTTTGACTTATTCTTGATGTACACCACCTTGAGTGAATTCCTTCAAAAAAGCGGTAAATAAATCCTAATAAATAAATTGATGTAAAAAATAGCAACAAATGATTTAAAAATCTGGCCAGGGAAGTAAAATAGAGCTTTTTTTAACAATTTATATTCTATAACAGATGCAAAATAATTGGATTATTTCCTATTAAATCATTTTAGCACTAATGCACACAGCTTTGTTGGGGGATTTGCCTTATTTTCTGTTTATATTAGGAAATTTTGTTATCAGATTAAGCTAATAGTTTGTGAGAAGAGGGTGTCAAATGTAAGAAAGACCACCTGCTTTCCTCCAGTATCTCTAACTAGTAAGCAGAAAGATGAAGAGTTGAAAGGTAAGAGAATGTATAGAGGAAAAGGCAAGTTAAGTTTGTTTAAAGTACATGCATAGTTCTTTTGAAGTATTTGACTGTCTAAACAGCTGACAAACTTAGCACAACACTTTGACTTATTATTGTTCAGCTCTCACTTTCAGTATACATAGTTTAGGAGAATTCTGTCATCCCATGTATATTTTTGTTTCGGCTTCAGAAAATAGAGAATAACTGTATGTATCTTTTTCCTACAGTGATCTTTCAAAAACATTTAACCCTCAGCTTTTAAAAAGATTGCCATCTTGAGAGGCCTGGAGCAAAGGTGTCCAGAGATAAATCTGATTCTCGCACTCTTGAGTGTTCACACAGGAAATATTACCTTTAAAACTAAACTACAAGAAAATCTATCACAATATGTGGGGGTGATCCAGACAGGCTAGAAAAAGACCGTACTTTGAAAGGAAGGTTTCACTGAAGGATGTTTGTAATCGCTCTTCAAGAAGTAATTAATTTACAAGGACAGCTTTCTTTGAGATATGCTGTTAAACATATAAACAAAATGCCTACGTATTTTAAGATTCAGACCAGCTCACAGCTTTTCTAAATATTAGTGAACAGAAAGTAAGAGACAATTTTTGATTCTGAATCTGCTGGCTTTGGAGGACTGAATACATTATTTGGACATTGTAAAATTAACACTTTCTCACTAGCATCTGTTAAGAGCAGCTATTTGTAGTATCTTTCTTTATCTTTTTATCATGATCTTTAATCCCCCTCCCCCCACCCATCTTCATTATATAGGTTTTCCATGTATAGATAGATAACAATACCTTTTTTCTATATGATAGCCAAATCTAGTTGGCATTCTAGATGTAGCAAGTAGCTAGCAGTTATATCAACCAGTGATATGGGCATGTCTTCAATAAATAGTCCAAACTGCTTTCCTCTTCTGTCTTAGATACTGGTCTGTGTCATACCTGCATAAGGTCTATTTTATTGATCAAAATGGCAATAAAAATAGAGCGGTAAATATTCATCTGGCAGTGGTCAGCGTTTTTTGGCCATCACCACAATCATCCTGAAATATTCAATGCGGGGCATTACATAGTAACATAGTAGATGACGGCAGAAAAAGACCTGCACGGTCCATCCAGTCTGCCCAACAAGATAACTCATATGTGCTACTTTTTGTGTATACCTTACTTTGATTTGTACCTGTGCTCTTCAGGGCACAGACCGTATAAGTCTGCCCAGCACTATCCCCGCCTCCCAACCACCAGCCCCGCCTCCCAACCACCGGCTCTGGCACAGACCGTACAAGTCTGCCCAGCACTATCCCCGCCTCCCAACCATCAGTCCCGCTTCCCACCACCGGCTCTGGCACAGACCATATAAGTATTCCCAGCACTATCCCTGCCTCCCTACCACCAGCCCCGCCTCCCGATCTTGACTAAGCTCCTGAGGATCCATTCCTTCGGCACAGGATTCCTTTATGCTTATCCCACGCATGTTTGAATTCCGTTACCGTTTTCATTTCCACCACCTCCCGCGGGAGGGCATTCCAAGCATCCACTACTCTCTCTGTGAAAAAATACTTCCTGACATTTTTCTTGAGTCTGCCCCCCTTCAATCTCATTTCATGTCCTCTCGTTCTACCACCTTCCCATCTCCAGAAAAGGTTCGTTTGCGGATTAATACCTTTCAAATATTTGAACGTCTGTATCATATCACCCCTGTTTCTCCTTTCCTCCAGAGTATACATGTTTAGTTCAGCAAGTCTCTCCTCATACGTCTTGTAACGCAAATCCCATACCATTCTCGTAGCTTTTCTTTGCACCGCTTCAATTCTTTTTACATCCTTAACAAGATACGGCCTCCAAAACTGAACACAATACTCCAGGTGGGGCCTCACCAACGACTTATACAGGGGCATCAACACCCCCTTTCTTCTGCTGGTCATACCTCTCTCTATACAGCCTAACAACCTTCTAGCTATGGCCACCGCCTTGTCACACTGTTTCGTCGCCTTCAAATCCTCAGATACTATCACCCCAAGATCCCTCTCTCTCCACCCGTACCTATCAGACTCTCCCCACCTAACACATATGTCTCCCATGGATTTCTATTCCCTAAGTACATCACTTTGCATTTCTTCGCATTGAATTTTAGAAAAGGTACAGAGAAGGGCGACAAAAATGATAAAGGGGATGGGACGCCTTCCCTATGAGGAATGGCTAAAGCAGCTAGGGCTCTTCAGCTTGGAGAAGAGATGGCTGAGGGGAGATATGATAGAGATTTATAAAATAATGAGTGGAGTGGAACAGGTAGAGGTAAATTTATTTATTTATTCTTGTATCCCACAATTATCCAAAACAAGTTTTGGTTTATAGTAGGGGCGTAACCAGACCTTGAGTGGGAGGGGGCCAGAGCCCAAGGTGGGGGGCAAATTTTAGTCCGCTGCCAGCCACTGCCCCCCCCCCCATTCTGCCCCCACCCCTCCGCCACCTCGCCACCCACTGCCGCCACTGTACATCTTGGCTGGCGGGGGTCCCCAACCCCCACCAGCTGAAGACTTCATCCAGCACTGGTCTCTGGCACCAGCAGCGCCAGACACCAGCACTAGGAGAACTCTTACTGCATGGCCATGCACCAGATAGCCCTTACCACCACCCACTGAGGTGGCATTAAGGGTCCCCACGCTAACCCTGTGGTAACTGGGCAGCACACGGTGATGCCCAATTACCGATGGGTTATAGCCACACAAGCCATTTCCAGGGGTTTTCTTTTTCCCCCCAAAATGGTGCATGCTAGCGGCAGGACTACTGCTGGTGGTCGCATTGGGCCGGCAGTAGTCTCGGAAGAGGTAGTGGTAAGCCCATGTTGGGCTTACCACCACTCTGTAAAAGGGCCCCTTGGGTAGGTGTAGTAGTAGGTCATTTCTATCATCATTTGTTTACTCTTTCCAAAAACACTAGGAATAGGGGGCTTGCAATGAAGCTACAAAATAGTAAATTTAAAACAAACTGGAGAAAATATTTCTTCACTCAATGTGTAATTAAACTCTGGAATTTGTTGTCAGATAATGTGGTAAGAACACTTAGCTTAGTGGGTTTAAAAAAGATTTGGATAGCTTCCTAAAGGAAAAGTCCATAAGCCATTATTAACATGGACTTGGGGAAAACCCACTGCTTATTACTAGGATAAGCAGCAAAAAATATATTGTACTGTTTTGGGATCTTGCCAGGTACTTGTAACCTCGATTTGTCACTGTTAGAAACAAGATGCTGGGCTTGATGGACCTGTGGTCTGTCCCAGTATGGCAACCAGGGGTGGACTGAGGGGGGTCTGGCCCCTGGGCACTGAGGGTGGTCTGGGGCCCCCACCCAGCCGCTGCCTGACATCCCCCCTTGCCACCACAGCCGATGCCCCTTCTGCCTCAGTCCTACCTGATGGTCCTGGTGGTCTCTGTGGGGGGGGGGGGCATATTCTTTCCTGCCTGCTGTGCTGATGCTATTCCCCCACCTGCTGGCACCACCGTGTTTTCAAAATGGTGGCCGAGACTTCCCACGGTAGTCTCATGGGTCTCGACAGTCTCATGAGACTTCCGCAGGGAGTCTCAACCACCATTTTCAAAATACGGTGGTGCCAAGTCGGGGGGGGGGGGGGAATAGCAGCAGTCCAGCAGGCTGGGCAGGAAAGAACATGTTCCCCCCACAGAAGCCACTAGATCACCAGTGGCGCAACAGGAATCCAGGCACCCGGGTAGAGCCTCTGAGCCCTCTAGAGCCTCTGAGCCCTCAGGCACTGCTCAGTTGCTTGAATGGTCAGTCTGTCCCTGATGGCAATGCTTATGGGCGATTCCAGACACCGATATTGAATATCCAGGCATATGCAGCCAGCTAGCAGTTATGTGGTTAAGCAAACTGTATTTTATATAGTATAATTTATGCGGTTACCATATGCAGTTAAGCACTGACATGTAGTACTTAACTGCATAAGTGCTGACTCTGCTGCTTGACTGCCCACAATGACCCAGTTTCAGCTTAGGCATTAACCACCAGATTCAATATAGTGCGCGTATAAAATCCAGGCATATCCTATAACTACGCACGTAACTTAATTGGCTTAACAAGACAATCAGCATATTTGATAGCACTTAACAGGCAATGATGAGCACTAATTGGCAATAATTAGAATTTACATGTATAACTCGCTGTTATAAACTGCACCTAAATTCTAAAGTGCGCAGTTCAAAAGTGGCATGGTTATGGGTGGGGAAATGGGCATTTTGTGGGCATTCAGAAATTTACATGTGTAGATATAGAATATGGCCCAGTGCGCATAAATCTAATTAATTAATTAAGCAGGGATTTATACCATGTTTTCGCTGGTGTAAATGGGCATGCGTAGTTTTAAGCACTGGGATATCAACTAAGCATATTCTATATACCACGCCTAACTCTAGGCATCGCTTATAGAATATGCTTAGGCGGAAGCGTTTACCACGTGGATTTTTTAGGAGCCGTATGTAGAATCTGACCCTAATCATGGATATTCAGTAACACTAACCAGTTAAATGGTGCTGAATATCGACAATTAACCCTGGAGAAGCTTCTTTTGGCCATTTAAAATTGCCTTCAATATCCACCTCAGGGTGATCTTTAAAGTGTGAATCAGAGCCAGAAAGGAGACAACATGGCTATAGTGTATTGTGAAACGTGCATGAGCACAAGAACACCCCAAAGCAATGGATAGCCTCTGTTTGCAGAACATTTTTATTTCTTAATTGTATTCCTTCCCAAGAGTCCATGCCTGTTTGATTCCCCACTGTTTCTACAGTGATGGCTTAACGTGCAGAGTCATTCTGGCATCATTTAATTCTAAGTATTGCACTGAAAAAGCAGGCCTGTTTTTGTATTTCTTGAAACAACTAAATACAGCAGCAATGCATTCTTATGTATCTTCTCATACTGCCATTTGTAATGCCAACATTAAGTAGATGTCTTTCCTTTGGGCATGTGGTATAAACTAAGCTGTGAAACAGTTTTACAGTAACCTGATTTCAGAAATCCTCCCCTCGAGTTGACAGATTTCTCACTAGAACCATCCCTTAAAAACTTTAAGGCAAACCTGAAAGCCTGGCTTTTCAGACAAGCTATTGGAGATCAGGATTAGCCGGAAGTTGCTGCCAGTTGATCAGGTAAATCAACCTGTGTGCTTTATACTTTCCTTTGCAAGAATGTTTTATGATTTTCTTTGTGTGAATCTATTTTCTTCTGTATGATTATATATCTTTTCTGTCAATAATTGGAGTTCCTTTCCTTTTTCATTATGTCTTAGTTATGTACATTGTTCCGCTCTGCCCAGGCAGCTAGAGCAGTCTAGAAAATTTAATACAGTATAAGTAAACTAAATGATTGTAAATTATAGACAACACAAGAGAGAATGGGGAAGAAGTGACTGCAAATAAAGAATGTATTGGTAAAAAGTATAAACACAGAATGATACATACAGAATGCAACATCTGAATGCAGGGCTAGATTAAGGCATATGCAGATAGGCATATGCCTAGGGTTGCAAAGTTTAGGGAGGGGAGGCACTGTCAGATATGCTTAGGACTCAGGAAGCTAAGATTGACAACTGTCGGGATTTTTTCAGTTTTCTACAGATTTGTACATTAACCCCCGGATTCTATACATGCTGCGCAAATTTCCATGTGCAAAATGGTGCGCTATTCTGAGATGCACGAGTAACTAAATTGGATAATGAGCCAATTAGCACCAATACATCAGCAAAATCCGTCCCTTCCTTCTGAGCCCTTACCGCCACCTCGATAAGTGGTGGTCAGTGCTCTCCCCCCCTGAAATGGTCGTGCAACAAGTGTGAACTTACGTGTGAACTTACTGCAAAGCCATTTCATTTTTGGTTATTTTCACCTGCTGTGGTAAAAGGGAGCCGCTGCTAGTACAGGGCCCCATTTACCGCAGCTTAGTAAAAGGGCCCCTTAGAGCACCATTTATAGAATAGCACTCCATGCAGATTTTTTGAGTGCTGTTTTTTGAGTGCCATTTACTGAATCTAGTCCTACTAACTGTCTCAAAGTCAGAAGGATGGCTAAAGTAGCTGGATAGTTTTTCAGAGTTTATCCCTCTAGAGTTCTCCATTAATTCTCTGTTCTAGTGCAGAGACTGTGGTAGGATCCAGCCAGTGGGAAGGTTGCTTGAATCACAGGATGGAGAATGCTCTACTCTGCACTGGCCTTGGAGAGAGCCAGTGGAATTAGCAAGTGTCCCAGGGGAAGAAGGGGTTGTAGAGAAGATGTAAGGTTAGAGGAATGGTGGAAAGTGTGAGTGGCCTGATGCTGCAGGCTGAGAAAAAGCTGGCAGCAAATAGAAGAACTGTACATTATGGTGGGCAGAGCTAGGGGCAGTGACTAAGAGCATACACAATAGCATAGCACCAGAAGAGAGGGCGAGAGAGAGGGAGAGAAAGAGAGTATATGTATGTTTCTTTAACAAGTGACTGTGTGTGTGCATGTGCATGTGGCTGTGATTGAAGAGTGAGATAGTACAAACATATGTGTAGCAGGTGTTTTTTAACGCTGAAACACGGACTGTGTCGGGTCCTTTGTGTCCAAGCAGCAAATAAAGCATCTTTTAAAGCAAAGTCTCCTGTGTTGGATTGTCCTTCGGACAGCCTCTAGTCCGATGTTCTTCTGCTGCCACATAGGTGTCCATGTCCTTTGTTTTGTCCCCTTCATTGTTTGAATGTGTCAGTTTGTAAAATGGGGGTTCTATAATACATGAGACATGCACATCCATATCTGATGTACAGACTTGGATGTCCATATTCTGAGTTGGACAACCTTTCTAAAATTCTGCTTCACGCATCTCGGGGCAGTCTCATATAAACAGAGTTTCCCTTTGAAAATTTGGGCAGTGGAGGAAAGTTCTACTGAACTGTCCTCATACAGCCTGCACTCTGTCTATATCCTTTCAAAAGCTCCAAAGAAAGCTAAATATCATTTTCTTTTGCTTCTTCCATTTATAAAGCTTTTGTAAATGTATACTGTAGACATATCACCTGTAAATGTCATTTTTTAAGGGCAGTCCACTCTTGGCATCTCTGGTTTGTACCAGAAGCAGTGGAGGATGAAAATGACTTATCCAACGTCTGTGGTTTTGAGCCCCAGTGCTGTCACATTTCCCAGTTTCAGGCAGCAGACTTTTGGTCAGTCCTGGTTCTGTCTTTATCCCAACTCAGTGTGCTATTTGTAGTCCCTAATTCTACTCATCGAAATCAGTGCTGCAGGTCCCATAATGCACCAGAGGGCCCTTTTACTAAGTCGTGTAGGCGCCCATGCGCATCAATTTAGAACTACTGCCCAGCTACCGCGTGCCCCGTGCGGTAATTCCATTTTTATGTGCATCTGATAAGCGCGCCAAAAAATATTTTTTATTTTCTACTGCGTGGCACTAACCAGGCAGTAATCGGCAGTGTACATGCACTGACGATAACACTTGAGACCTTACTGCCAAGTCAATGGGTGGCAGTAAGGTCTCAGGCCGAAGATGGACACGCACCAATTTTTATTTTGCCGCACGTCTAGTTTCAGCCAAAAACAGGCCTTTTTTTGCAGGCATGCTGAAAAATGGATCTGCGCACTTCCAAACACGTGCCTACACTAGCCCAGGCCATTTTTCAGGGTGCCTTAGTAAAAGGACCCCCAAAGTTGTCAGAAATCCAGGACTGGCTTAATATCTTCCTCCCGGACCTGGGTAACTCAGCAGCTTTCCAGCTCTAACTATTAATAGAAATCAAACAAAATAAAACATGGAAAAGAAAATAAGATGATACCTTTTTTATTGGACATAACTTAATACATTTCTTGATTAGCTTTCGAAGGTTGCCCTTCTTCGAAGAAGGGCAACCTTCGAAAGCTAATCAAGAAATGTATTAAGTTATGTCCAATAAAAAAGGTATCATCTTATTTTCTTTTCCATGTTTTAATTTGTTTGATTTCTATTGATAACCTTAAGAGTGGACTAACACGGCTACCACACTCCTCTACAGCTCTAACTATTAAGCCACCCCCATTTGAGGCATGTGCTTGCCTAGTCCTCATGCACACAAACGATTACTGCTCCCACACTCATAACTAGACATTGCACTTTTCCCTGCCATTCTAGAGAGGGGAAATGTGGAGGGCAAGCAAAGAATGAAGATCGGGGGAGGGAAAAAGAAAATAAATGTGATGCTGGAGGGTGAGAAAAGAAGTAAAAGGGGGCCCAAGGTAGGGGGGCCCACAATCTACCACAATCACTTCTACTTCATCTGACCTCAACACAATCTTGTATTTGTTATCAACCAAAATGGCAAACGCCTTTACGATACTTTGTAAGCCACATTGAGCCTGCAAATAGGTGGGAAAATGTGGGATATAAATGTAACAAATAAATAAATAAAATATACGTTTGCCTAGGGCCCAATGCAGTTTTAATCCAACCCTATCTAAATGTGGCAAAGACAGCTGTCACCAGATTTTTACGGTTGAAAGGTAAAGTTCTTGCAGGGGAGCAAAGAGCTGGAACACGTAATGGGACCCACTGAAAGGATGAGCAGAAATGAAGTCATTAAATGCAGTAATAAGATCTATAGGTGTAATGAATTAGTATCCTTTATCTAGACTACTTTCCTTATCTTGCTCTGTAGTACAGGTATATTAACAGTAATGCTCTAATTCAGTAGCAGCTGTCACTGCCTGGAAATCATTTTCAGTAGCAGTTGGAAACATTTAGATGATTTTACGACATCATGATACCCATTTCACTGCCTATTAAACCCACATTTGCAGTAGCCTTTAAGAAAAGGAATCTGTCCGTGGACAGGAGGAGGATTAGGTTGGCTCCTTTCACAGTAATTCATTTAGAAGTGTCTCTATGCCCATTTAGATTTCAAGCAAATTGGTTCTCATTAAGTCCACATGCTTTTGAGATTTAGCCCTAGGAAGCATTACAACATTAGCTACCTTTTCCTGTTTTTGTTCATAAACTATATTCCTTTGTAAGACTAATACCCTACTTAAAGGCTAGCTAGAATGTAAGCCTACTCGCTTCAATAAATTAGATTCATATAGACAGTATATTCAGGTAACAATATATGCTCATACTGTTAATGTATAAAAATGAATCTTTAGAAGAATCAGTTATACAGGTCCTGATCTCAATTCTTTAACTATGCACCATACAGTCACTGGACTGATACATGTAAAGCATGAGCTAAAATCCAAATAATATTTCTCATGACTTTAATATGGGGGTCTTTTACTATGCTGCAATAGCTTTTTTTTAGCTTGTGGTAGAAATCAGCTGAGATGCCCATTATATTCCTATGGGTGTCTCGGCATTTACTGCCAGCCGATTTCTACCACAAGCTAAAAACGCTACCGCGGCTTAGTAAAAGACTCCCTATGAGAGGCATGAGTTTTAGTACTATTCATATTTTAAAAAGATGAGTTTCTGAATAAGTAGCTAGCCATGAAAGAGCTCTTATTCTGTACTGGATACTATATCTGGAGTATGATTCTAGAAGAGCTTAATTTGCTTTTCTGTCATATCTAATCATGGATTTAGTGAATTGCTCCGTATATCCTTTCTTGGCTTTGATTTTTTTGAGTCTAGCACCTAAACTATACTGCCTAGAGAATCTGCTTTGTTTTTTATTGTTATTTTATTTTGTATAGACATTGTTCATATGTATGCTATTTTATTTTCTGTATAGGTTATTTTATTTTGGTGATGAATCTATCTTATTTATGTTTATTTTTAGAACATGATTTATTTAAAATTCACTATGCCACCAGGCTTATCCAGATCATGGCAGTTCACAAAATAAATTTTGATTTTGCCGCATGTCCATTTTTGGCAAAAAATTTTAAAAAGGTCTTTTTTACAGGCGTGCTGAAAAATGGATCAGCGCGTGCCCAAAACACGCGCCTACACTACCGTCAGCCATTTTTAGCGCACCTTAGTAAAAGGACCCCACAATTCTTACATGAAGTAATGGCAGGAGTTAAAATTAATCACATCATTAATGCGTGTTTACAAAAGGAACTGCATAATATTTATCAATGTGGGCTACTATTAAAAGGGGTTATTTTACCAGAACTTGAGTTATTTTAGCACAGGGTCTCATTGTATGCAATGAATCCTAGGGAACAGTTATCAATGTGAGCTACTGTTAAATTGGGTTATTTTACCACAGGCTGGGTTATTTTATGCAATGAGCACCAGTGCTAAAATTTCCTGACTTAACAGTAGCTCACGTTGATAATTCCCCCCCCCCCTAGTTACTAATAACCCATGTTAACAGTAAAATAACCCATCTTAACGGTAGCCCACATTGATAAGTTCCTCATCCCCACTAAAATGCAGTCACTTCATGGTTTCACAGAAGGGATATGTGGCAGAGTATGGCTTGGCCCCTATCTTTGGCCGTCTGCTGGGATTACAAATGTGTTGCAGGTTTTTTTCAGTTAGATTGTTTTTACAAGCACACCAAGTTAAAAGAAAAAAAATCTCTGTCTCTGTATTCTAGCTTGGCACAACCACAAAAATACATTGTCCTCATGTTTTTCTTAAATTTATCAGATTACTTCAAGCAGATTCAAATCTTTAACTGTAACTCTGCCTCTCGGGCATATCATATTTTTTAATTTAAAAAAGGGATTTCTGGATTGTTTCCATTTCCTTCATTCATAAAGGAGATCTCATTCCAAGAATAGTTTGCATGATTATTACTTGTTGATTCAAAGCAGGTTAGTCTTAGTTCTCTCTTTTTGCTTCCTTTCCAGGTTTATTTCCATCTCATGAGTTGCTCCATTTATTTTGTCAGTACTATTTTATGTGAGGACTTGCCATTCTTAGATTCAACAAAATATTATCTTCCATCACCTGGCCCTAGACTGCTCTGCCAAATTAGGAAACCTATGATTCAGTGATGCTTCTAAGAAACTTGGCATTTGAGTTTCTAAAGAAGAGTTCTCACTTTTTTCTCAAATATATATTTTTTGTCCCTCTCCATGAAGTTGAAAAACCCTATTTTAGTTTTGAAAACTAATATTAAACTTGAACTAGGAAACCTTTTGAGCATATCTATGAGCAATTATAAGTCAATCCAAAATAGAAACTATTTTAGCTACAGTTTCTTTCCAAATAAACATGTAAAATAGGTTGGGGGGGGGTGTGAATACTATTTGGTGCATTCATTTAGAAAACAAATGCAGCTGAAATCATTCCTGTTTTGGATTGACCTATTGTTGCTCACAGTTATGCGCCTGAAAAATCCGCACAGTAAAGAATACACCTAAGCGTATTCTCTAAAGTGTGCCTAAATTTTATAGAATCAGATTAAATATCTATGTGATATTTAGAATATGCCGAGCACCTCTCCACGTGACCAAATTTGGTCACATCCATTTGGGCCATGTTTTTCTTGGCATAAATCCCGATGTGGGTATATTCTATAACAATGCACATAAATTTTTGAAACACCCACAACCACCCATTCCATGCCCATAACCACGTCCCCTTTTCAACTGTGCAACTTGAAATGTATGCACAACATGTTAGAGAATAAACTTAGGGGTCCTTTTACCAAGCTGCAGGAAAAAGGGCCCTGCGCTAGCGACAGGGGCCGTTTTTCCCGTGTGCCAGGGCCCTTTTTACCACAGCAGATAAAAAGCCCCCAGACAAATATGGCCATGCAGTAAGAGAACCCTTACCACATGGCTATGAGGCAGGAAACCCTTACCACCACCCATTGAGGTGGTGATAAGAGCTCCCATGGTATCCTGGCAGTAACTGGGCAGCACACGGTGATGCCCGATTACTGTTGGGTTGCCGCCATGCAAGCCATTTCTGGGGGTTTTCTTTTTCCAGCCTTTTGCTGAACCTGAAGCAGAAAATGCATGGAGACTGCAAAAGATTGGAGTTAGCAATGCGTGTTATAAGCACAACACACACTAACTCCCTTGAAAAAGCATCAGCGAAATGGGACCCTGTTGGGTTTGAAGTATTAAGATTAAGTGTGCTGTTTTCATTTTAAGTGTCACTGAGCATGTTTTCATTATCACATTTTGAAAATTTATGGAATTTAAGGAAATGTATAAAAAGTTGGAGGTTTTGGCTAATGATGATTTACAGCCATAGTGGATGCTTTTGCAAAAAAAAGTATTAGCACCACTGACTTTTTTTGAGGTCTTCTCTCCTCCATTATTGATCGTGAGAAATGTAAGGATACTGTTCATTTGAATGCAGCGATATATATTTTTCACTATTTGTTTTAAGATTGTTCTCTTTTTTTTTGTGGAAAGTTCAGATAGGTGCAGAAGGGGGACACAATGGAAATGTTGGGTACAGGATAAAACATGACAGCTGATAGATGAAAGAAAGATGCCAAAAGCCATTGGGAGCAAAGGAGAATACCATAAGAACAGGACACAGAGCTGGTGAGAGCAAATATTTGAACATATTTAAGTGCTGTCCTTCCAACCATTTCAAAATATTGTGCATTAAAGTGTTAATATATTTCAACATTGTTCTGCAATGAATCATCCTGCTGCTCTTTCGCACTCAGTATCATCTACACAACTTTTTTTTCAGCAGTCACAAGAAGTTCTCAGCCTCATGCCACTCCTGAGAGATTGATAGCTTCATGCAAAGGCAAAGAGACAGAGAGAGTAAACTTTTCAGTGAAGATGGATAATTACGTTGGTAGATGAAAATATACCTTCTAACCCAAGTGGTCTTAGAAGGGAGGAGTAAATCTCTTTTCTTTTGGAATGTAGCATTTAAACTAATCACAGGTACCATATTTATCATTTGTTACAACGCACTATACACAAGCTGCCAGACTCTTACTGGTTTGGTTGAAAGAAGACATTTATATAACTTGTGCTCTTTTTTTTTTTTTTTTACTAGAAAGAAAGGTGCTGGGACTCAAAAGCTGGGCGGGGCAGCCTGAGTGGGATACATTAAGGAGAAGAAGTGGCGTCTAAGACATCTGAGACAAGTGATAAATAGCTCATTTTTATTAAAGGATCTTCCATGTAGGATAAAGATATTTAATGATCTTTATATGCAGATTGTGATTAGAATTGTTATTTGTTAGATCATCCCATACATTGATTATCTGACATTATCAGTGACCTCGTTAGTTGTGATTTTAAATGTGGACATTAGAATAAAGGTTTAGATACAGTATTTGTTGAAAATACATTCCAATATGTTGTTTTAAGATCATTTTTGAAGCGAAATAAAAAAAAGTGGTCTTGTTAGAAGAGGAGTATTGGTGACTAATTGTTTAGATTGTGAAACCAGACAATTTATTTGATATATAGAATCTGGGGGTAAGGGGGGGGCAGTTCTGTATACAGCACCACAATTCTGGCCCCCCAAAAGTGGGCGCTAAGCCAGTATTCTCTAATGGCCAAATTGCGTGCCAAAGGCATTATGGAATACTAGCTTTAATTGACAAAGACGCGCCTAAATGTAGACATAACCACTAATACCTGCTGTATGGCAGGTGGAGCTGCTGTCACCTAAATGCGACAGTTATGTGAGTAACTGCCAGTATAAAATAGTCGGCACTCCCCTGATCCGCCCATACCCCACTCATGTGTACGCCCCCAGTGCGACTGTACGTTATAGGATTTATGCACAAACTTTATGGAATAGGGATGTACCTCATTACTGCGCATGAGGTACATCCCTAATTAATTAATTAATCATAAAAATTCTACCCTGCTTAGACCTAAGCGGTTCACAGCATAACAAGCATAATAATAAAATCAAAACATATACACCACAAATACAACATAATCCACATAACCCTCCCTAAAAATAACACTAATAATTGCTGTTCCCCAACTGTATCACATGGAAAAAGCCTGAACAAAAAAAATAAGGGCCCTGTTTACTAAAGTGAACTAGTGTTTTTAACGTGTGCTAAAAATTGGTGCGCGCTAACCGTATAGACACCCATATGAATATTATGGACATCTACAGGGTTAACTCGTGCTGCCTCTAGTGAGGCTTAGTAAACAGGGCCCTAAGTTTTCAAAAGCCTCTTAAACTGTCTTGCATTCGCACAAAGGCGCAAGTAGCCAGGCAAAGCCTTCCCCAAAACCGGACCGGCAACTGACAAGGCTGCAGCCCTTGTGAGAAAATAGTGTGCAGTCACTAACAAATCAGTTGCTTCTTCACCAAATCAGATCTCAAACCCCTTGTGGATACAAACAATTTTAGTGCAGAATGTAAGTTCCATGGAACATTCCCATGGTCTGATGAAGCAAACAGAGAACTTTAAACTGTATCTTAAATTGTACAGGTAACCAATGTAGCTGCTTCAAAGTGGAGATCACATGGTCTCACTTCAAAGCACCTACAATCACCCTCGCAGTGGCATTCTGCACCGCCTGTAAAGCTTTAACTTAGAATTAGTTCTAGTTAGCACCAGTTATTGACAAATAGTAGCACAGGTCCAATCAAATAATTAAGTTACATACGTAAGTGAGGGATTCTATAAAGTATGCATACATTTTCAGATGCAAATGTGCATGTTTTTTAAAATAGAATTTTAGGTTAAGTGAGTTGAACACATTACTTATGGACACTTTTACAAAGTGGCGGTAAGACCACTTTGGGCTTACCGCACACCAATCTGGAGATACCACCGGCCCAACACAGGCACTGGGAGTAGTTCCACCCCCTGCGAGTGGTATTTCTGGCACTAGTGGAAATATTTGAAAAATATTTATGCAAGCTCTAACCCGGCGGTAATCGGGCAGCAACGTGCGCTACTCGGTTACTGCCGGGTTAGTACGGGAGCCCTTACCACCACCTTGATGGGTGACAGTAAGTGCTCACCCCCCCCCCCCCCACACACACACACACACACACACGGCCATGCAATAAGTGAAATCTTACCGCATTGCAAATTTCTTTTTTCAGCCTTTTTACCCGCTGCGGTAAAAAGGACCTCAGCATCAAACAAAAATGGTCCCCACCACTAGTGCAGGGCACTTTTTACCACAGCTTGGTAAAAAGACCCCTTAAAGAACAGCACTTACTCCCAAATTCTTTAAACAGTGCCTAAATTTGGCTGCACAAATAGACCCAGTTACACGCGTAACATAATTAGCTAATTAGCACTAAACTGGAATTTAATTGGAGATAAGTATCAATAATTGCCCTTAACAACTATTAATTGGCAAGAATTAGCAGTTGTAAGCAGAACTGACTTACACCTCTATTCTGTAAAATGAGCGCCTAACTTCTGTGTACAACTCTAAAAGGGGTGTGGCCAAGAGAGGGGCATGAATGGGTCATGGGCGTTCCCAGTAGTTAGGTGTATGCATTTACACCAGGCATAAATGCTCAAGATTTTAGTTAGTATTCTATAAAAATACTTCCACACATCATCATGGTGCCTAACTGTGTGCTATTTACTGAATCTACCCCTTAGTGCCCAACTAGCACTTATCCCCCTTATTCATAAGTCAACAAACATTTCTGTGCAAATGTGGGCAATTTAATTGAATAATGAGCCAACCAATGCCAATAATGGGCTTTTTAACAAGCAATTATCAGCACAAATTTTTATTTATTTATTTTATTTATTGTGAACATTTATATCCCACATAATCCCACCAAGGCAGGCTCTATGTGGCTTACAACGTTGAAGGAAGTGTACAATACAATAAGTCATATGCAAGATGGAGTAAAGAGTAGAAGAGGGGAAGAGAGGGGGTCAACAGGGGAGAGGAATAAGGGAATGCAGGGGATCAAGCAGGAGTGGAGTAAGAACGATTACACAGGTAAGTCTTTAGAGATTTTTTGAATAGGCTGTGTTTGGCTGTCTCCTTTAACGGTGATGGTAGAGCGTTCCAGAAACGGGGGCATGTGTAGCTGAATGATGAGGCAAAGAGCAGCTTATATCTCAAGTTCCTGCAGTTAGGAAAGTGGAGAGTCAAATAGGTGCGGGAGGACTTCATGGAATTCCTGGGCGGGAGGTCGATAAGGCTAAACATATAGGTAGGGGCCTCCCCGTAGACAATCTTGTGAACAAGAACATAGACTTTGAATTCAATTCTTTCTTTGATCGGGAACCAGTGGAGCTTTTCACAGAGGGGCTTCGCTGCCTCAAACTGCGATTTGCCAAATAGCAGTCGCGCCGCTGTGTTCTGTGCAGTCTGAAGTTTTTTAATGACGTGCTCCTTGCAACCAGTATAAATTCCATTGCAATAGTCAAAGTGGCTTAAGACGAGTGAGTGGATTAGCGTCCTGAACAGGTCAAAAGGAAGGTACTGCTTAATACGCTTAAGGAACCTCATGGAAAGGAACATGCGCTTCGTGACGGACAAGACTTGGAGCTCAAGGGTCAGGTGGGGGTCCAGAATGACCCCAAGGAGTCTCATACTGGCAGCGACAGGAATGTAGATGTTCTGTGCAGTAACCGAGGCTGGTATAGACTTGGTAAACTGGGAGGAGAGGATGAGGCACTGCGTTTTTTCCTGGTTGAGTTTAACTTAAATGTGCTAGCCCAGCTGGTCATGATGGCGAGGCTGGTCTGAATCTTAGCTGTGATTTCGGCTATGGAAGAGCGAAAGGGGATGTAGATGGTCACATCGTCAGTGTAGATGTAGGGATTCAGGCCGTTGTTGTGGAGGACCGTTGCGAGAGGGGACATCATGATGTTGAACAAGGAAGGCGAAAGGGGAGAGCCTTGAGGGACCCCACAGTGAGACTTCCAAGACGACGAGATAGAGGACTGGACTTTGACCCGATAGGATCGGCATGACAGGAATTCCCGAAACCAATCCAATACAGGGCCTCCAACACCATTTTCCGCTAGTAACATAAGGAAGAGATTGTGGTCAACCATGTTGAATGCGCTTGACAAGTCAAATTGAAGAAGCAAGATGTTCTTTCCTAAAGTTGGACAAGAGAGTAACCAGAACTGTCTTGGTACTTTGTTGTGGCCGAAATCCAGATTGGGAAGCATGAAGAATCGAGAATTTGTCCAAGTAATCAGATAGCTGTGAATTCACCAAGCTTTCCATAGTCTTCACAAGCAAGGGGATAGTTGCTAATAACACTAGGCTCACACCTCGGGTCCTTCGGGATTGGTGTCAGGAGTATATGGCCGTGCTCAATGGGGAAGCGACCATGCTGGAGCATGAAGTTAAGGTATGATGCAAAGTCAGCAACAAAACGGTCTGGCACTGATTGCAGCAGGTAGATTTAATTGGCATTTACGCATGTAAATTCACTTGTGATCTGAAAAAGGGGATGCAGAAATGGGAGGGTCAAAGGCATAATGGGGGCATTCCTAAAATTAACTCGCATTGTTATAGAATAATGGTGATACATGCTTATGTAGGTGCTGTCACGACTGTGGTTGTGATCCCTCTCTGACTCACCTTATGTGCCGATGGACAGCTGCTGTGCTGGCTACTGTCTGCATTGTTTCTTTTCTGTGTGTTTCAAGCCTCACTTTGGGTTCTGTGTATTTCCTGCCTCTGTCCTGTAGGGTTTCCACCAAACCTCACTTTGGTGTTCAGTGTGTATTTCCTGCCTCTGTCCTGTTTATAAGAAAGTGGTGCACTTTCATTCAGTGCCTTTGCAATGCCAAAGGTCTCTAGGTTAGTCCGTGTGTAGTGTAGCACTTCTGCCTTGTTCTAGTCTGTGTGCCTGTGTGCACTTCTGTCTTGATTTCTTGTTGCCTTGTTCATAGTCTGTGTGTCTGTGGGCACTTCTGCCTTGATTTCTTGTTGCTTTTTCATAGCCTATGTGCCTGTGGGCACTTCTGTCTCAATTCCTTGTTTAGGGTGCCTATGTGTGCACTTCTGCTTCTGTTCTTCTCGGTCTGTTTGTGTGCTAGCTTCAGCCTTCAGCCATAGTTCTGTTGTTTGTCTGTGTGGGTCAGCTTTGTGTCCTGCCTAGTCTGCCTTGCCTGTTCTAGTCCCCTCTACCTTAGCTTCAGCCTTAGTTCTGTTGTTTGTCTGTGTGGGTCAGCTTTGTATCCTGCTTGTGTCTGCCCTGTTTGTCTTCAGCTCCAGTCCCCTTCCTACTTGTCTCTGCCCTGTTTGTTTTCAGCTTCTGTTCCTGCCAAGCTTGTTTCAGTATCCTGAATCCTCTTCCTGCCAAGCTTGTTTGAAAATCCTGAATCCTGCTTGAGTATCCTGAATCCTGTTCCTGCTAAGCTTGTTCCAGTATCCTGAATCCTGTTCCTGTCAAGCCAAGTCCGTCCCAGCATCTGGTTCCAGCCAAGCCAAGCTTGTTAGTCCAGTCCTGCTTGGGGGGTTTTTGCCTCCTGCTGCCGCTCGACGACAGTAAGCCAAGGGCTTACGTTGTTCCAGAGTCCGTGACTGCTTGTTTAAAGCCTGGGACCATGACAGGTGCATACATTTTCACCATGTTTCAGTTGGTGGAAATGGTCGTGCCTAAAGTTAGGGGTGATTCCAAGGAATAAGCATTATTCTATAAACCATGCCTAACTTTAAGCGCAGCTTATAGAATACCACTTTTTTGATGCAGATATTTTGGGCACCTTTTATAGAATCTAGCCCAATGCGCATAAGAATATAATTCGTGCATGTAAGCGCTAGTATTCTATAATTTAACACAGAAATGGTGCTTATATTTATGTGCTAAAGCTATAGAATGAGGGTGATACTGTCCCCTTCTGGACTGCAGCCTTTGGGTTGAGATGGGGATTGAGAAGGATGAAGGCCATGTGGGTCACAGGACCAGGACTTTTTTTTATTGAAGATGAAGGGATTTACAGAGAGGTAAGAGCTGGTAGACTACTGCATTTCTTTCACTTTTTGCCCTGGCACAGGGTTGGAGGGGTGTTGGATTGGGTTGCTAGCCCATCAAAGATTTGAAGTCCCGTGGGGAGGGGGAGCTGCTGGCACCTTTATGCACATTTCACTTCGCAAATAATTAGAAAACCATTTGAGCACAGCAACAGTTATAAACTTAACCAACTCAAATAAAGAGAAAAGGGACCTCAGATGTGAAACTGTATTGAAAACTGCACAATGGGCATACATATATCACATTCATTTAGTTAGTCAGTTTGTTAGTTGAGTATTTAATATACTTCAATATCAGAATAGCATCAATGCCATTTAATGAAACATGGCCCCTAGCAGTAGAAGTGCGAGACTACCACTTGGGGTGCCATTTTGGAGACCGTACCGGCAGAGCAGGAGTGACTGGGTATCACTCCTGCCCAAAAACCACTGGATCACCAGATGTAGGGCTGATAGTCCCAGTAAGTTGGTGGGGGGCCCTTTGGAGGTAAGGGGATATATGGGGGTTGTGGGATGGAAATGATGGGTTGGGATTCTTGATTGGGGGATGGTAGAATATGGTTGGAGTGGGGGAGCTTGATTAGGGGACGCTTGATCAAGGGATAGGGGGATATGATCTGGTAGGGTTACCATATGGGTCCAGAAAAAGGAGGACGGATTGAGCCAGCCGGGTTTTACTTCCATTGCTTTCAATGGAAGTAATTGAGCCAGCCGGGTTTTACTTCCATTGCTTTCAATGGAAAGCAATGGAAGTAAAACCCGGCTGGCTCAATCCGTCCTCCTTTTTCTGGAGCCATATGGTAACCCTATGATCTGGGGGTGGACAGATGTGATTAGGGAGAGGGGAGAACAGCACTGTTCTCTTTAGGCTCTTGCCTAGGAGCATTGTGCCACAACTTTGAGGCCTGATGATCCTGGGCTGCTGAAATAATGTTCCTTGTAAGGTGGCTCGCAGGCAGCATTATTCATGTACCACTGGAGTCAGCAACCTGTGGGACTGTCTTACCATAGGTTGCTGTGGTAAGAAACAGCATAAGGAATGTCAAGTCAAATGCAAAGCGCTGATAAGGAAGGCTAAGAGGGACTTCGATAAAAAGATTGCGTTGCAGGCAAAAACACATAGTTGAAATTGTTTTTAGGTATATTAAAACCAGGAAGCCGGCAAAAGAATCGGTTGGACCACTAGATGACCGAGGAGTAAAAGGGGCGATCAGGGAAGACAAAGCCGTAGCGGAGAGATTAAAAGAATTCTTTGCTTCGGTCTTCACCAAGGAAGATTTGGGTGGAATACCAGTGCCAGAAATGGTATTCAAAGCTGACGAGTCAGAGAAACTTAATGAATTCTCTGTAAACCTGGAGGATGTAATGGGGCAGTTCTAAAAAATGAAGAGTAGCAAATCTCCTGGACCAGATGGTATTCATCCCAGAGTACTGATAGAACTGAAAAATGAGCTTGCAGAGCTATTGTTAGTAATATGTAATTTATCCTTAAAATCGAGCATGGTACTGGAAGATTGGAGGGTGACCGATGTAACGCCGATTTTTTTAAAAGGTTCCAGAGGAGATCCGTGAAATTATAGACCTGAGTCTGATGTTGGTGCCGGGCAAAATGGTAGAGACTATTATAAAGAACAAAATTACACAGCATATTCAAAAGCATGGATTAATGAGACAAAGCCAACATGGATTTAGTGAAGGGAAATCTTGCCTCACCAATCTACTACATTTCTTTGAAGGGGTGAACAAATATGTGGATAAAGGGGAGCCGGTTGATATTGTGTATCTGGATTTTCAGAAGGCATTTGACAAAGTACCTCATGAAAGACTCCAGAGGAAATTGGAGAGTCATGGGATAGGAGATAGTGTTCTATTGTGGATTAAAAACTGGTTAAAAGATAGAAAACAGAGAGTAGGGTTAAATGGTCAGTATTCTCCATGGAGAAGGGTAGTTAGTGGGGTTTCCCCAGGGGTCTGTGCTGGGACCACTGCTTTTTAACATATTTATAAATGACCTAGAGATGGGAGTAACTAGTGAGGTAATTAAATTTGCTGATGACACAAAGTTATTCAAAGCTGTTAAATCGTGGGAGGATTGTGAAAAATTACAAGAGGACCTTAAGAGACTGGGAGACTGGGCGTCTAAATGGCAGATGATGTTTAATGTGAGCAAATGCAAAGTGATGCATGTGGGAAAGAGGAACCCGAATTATAGCTACGTCATGCAAGGTTCCACGTTAGGAGTCACAAACCAAGAAAGGGATCTAGGTGTCGTCGTTGATGATACCCTGAAACCTTCTGCTCAGTGTGCTGCTGCGGCTAAGAAACCAAATAGAATGTTAGGTATTATTAGGAAAGGAATGGAAAACAAAAATGAGGATGTTATAATGCCTTTGTATCGCTCCATGGTGCGACCGCACCTCAAATATTATGTTCAATTCTGGTCGCCGCATCTCAAAAAAGATATAGTGAAATTAGAAAAGGTGAAGAGAAGGGTGACGAAAATGATAAAGGGGATGGGACAACTTCCCTATGAAGAAAGGCTAAAGTGGCTAGGGCTCTTCAGCTTGGAGAAAAGGCGGCTGAGGGGAGATATGATACAGGTCTATAAAATAATGAGTGGTGTTGAACGGGTAGAAGTGAAGCGTCTGTTTACGCTTTCCAAAAATACTAGGACTAGAGGGCATGCGATGAAGCTACAATATAGTAAATTTAAAACAAATCGGAGAAAATGTTTCTTCACTCAATGTGTAATTAAACTCTGGAATTTGTTGCCAGAGAATGTGGTAAAGGCGATTAGCTTAGCGGAGTTTTAAAAAAGGTTTGGACGGCTTCCTAAAGGAAAAGTCCATAGGCCATTATTAAATGGACTTGGGGAAAATCCACTATTTCTGGGATAAGCAGTATAAAATGTTTTGTACTTTTTTGGGATCTTGCCAGGTATTTGTGACCTGGATTGGCCACTATTGGAAACAGGATGCTGGGCTTGATGGACCTTTGATCTTTCCCAGTATGGCAATACTTATGTACTTATGTACTTTATGTACAGTGGGGGAAATAAGTATTTGATCCCTTGCTGATTTTGTAAGTTTGCCCACTGACAAAGACATGAGCAGCCCATAATTGAAGGGTAGGTTATTGGTAACAGTGAGAGATAGCACATCACAAATTAAATCCGGAAAATCACATTGTGGAAAGTATATGAATTTATTTGCATTCTGCAGAAGGAAATAAGTATTTAATCCCTCTGGCAAACAAGACCTAATACTTGGTGGCAAAACCCTTGTTGGCAAGCACAGCGGTCAGACGTCTTCTGTAGTTGATGATGAGGTTTGCACACATGTCAGGAGGAATTTTGGTCCACTCCTCTTTGCAGATCATCTCTAAATCATTAAGAGTTCTGGGCTGTCGCTTGGCAACTCGCATCTTCAGCTCCCTCCATAAGTTTTCAATGGGATTAAGGTCTGGTGACTGGCTAGGCCACTCCATGACCCTAATGTGCTTCTTCCTGAGCCACTCCTTTGTTGCCTTGGCTGTATGTTTTGGGTCATTGTCGTGCTGGAAGACCCAGCCACGACCCATTTTTAAGGCCCTGGCGGAGGGAAGGAGGTTGTCACTCAGAATTGTACGGTACATGGCCCCATCCATTCTCCCATTGATGCGGTGAAGTAGTCCTGTGCCCTTAGCAGAGAAACACCCCCAAAACATAACATTTCCACCTCCATGCTTGACAGTGGGGACGGTGTTCTTTGGGTCATAGGCAGCATTTCTCTTCCTCCAAACACGGCGAGTTGAGTTCATGCCAAAGAGCTCAATTTTTGTCTCATCTGACCACAGCACCTTCTCCCAATCACTCTCGGCATCATCCAGGTGTTCACTGGCAAACTTCAGACGGGCCGTCACATGTGCCTTCCAGAGCAGGGGGACCTTGCGGGCACTGCAGGATTGCAATCCGTTATGTCGTAATGTGTTACCAATGGTTTTCGTGGTGACAGTGGTCCCAGCTGCCTTGAGATCATTGACAAGTTCCCCCCTTGTAGTTGTAGGCTGATTTCTAACCTTCCTCATGATCAAGGATACCTCACGAGGTGAGATTTTGCGTGGAGCCCCAGATCTTTGTCGATTGACAGTCATTTTGTACTTCTTCCATTTTCTTACTATGGCACCAACAGTTGTCTCCTTCTCGCCCAGCGTCTTACTGATGGTTTTGTAGCCCATTCCAGCCTTGTGCAGGTGTATGATCTTGTCCCTGACATCCTTAGACAGCTCCTTGCTCTTGGCCATTTTATAGAGGTTAGAGTCTGACTGATTCACTGAGTCTGTGGACAGGTGACCATTGCCGACAGCTGTCTGTCATGCAGGTAACGAGTTGATTTGGAGCATCTACCTGGTCTGTAGGGGCCAGATCTCTTACTGGTTGGTGGGGGATCAAATACTTATTTCCCTCTGCAGAATGCAAATAAATTCATATACTTTCCACAATGTGATTTTCCGGATTTAATTTGTGATGTGCTATCTCTCACTGTTACCAATAACCTACCCTTCAATTATGGGCTGCTCATGTCTATGTCAGTGGGCAAACTTACAAAATCAGCAAGGGATCAAATACTTATTTCCCCCACTGTATGTACTTATGTACTGATTGCTATGATAAATCAAGGTGCAATAAAAGCTCGCCTTGATAACTTCCCCCATTCCTCTTTAATTTTTTTTATTATGCAATTAAATAAGAATATTTAAATTAAAATTTAAAATAGTTAAGTTTTAATATAGAATGGATCAGGCAGATCAGTGTGTAGCATAGCTTTGCAGATGGAACACAGTGGAGGCTGCTTTGCTATTGTTTTATAAAGTTCAAAGGACTCTTCAGTTGGCCACTGAAGCTTCGGGATTGGCCAGGCAGGATAACTCACTTGGAGGAATGAGCTGTCAAGGTACTTTTAGCATGTCAGTTGACATGACAATACTGCTAAGTTGTCAACTAATTTAAAAAAAGACAGTGATGCTGTGAAAACTCAACACTATAAAGCAACTGCATTTTTCACCTTTGTGATGCCTTCAATTAATCCATGTTAGCTCAGCTTGGGTTATTTGCTTAAACTCATCAACTGTTCAGATCCTACCCCTGCCTGGTTCTTGGGTGACAGACTACATTTTTTCTCTCAGACCTCCTGGAAAGATTTTATTCCAATTAGCCAATTAGTCCCAGCCAATTTCTAGTGCTGTTCCTGGCCCTTCCCTACATGTCAATATATCCCGAGGCTAGTAATATCTAATTTCCCTGAAAGACAGTTCCACAGTATACTGCATCTCAACTAGTATGACAGGCCTGCAGGAAAAAAAAGTACTAGTTTTAAAACTGAAAAATTAACATTTTATTTTAACATCTGCATTGCCCATCATTGCAGCATTATGGGGGATAATTCTGTAAATAAGGTGTTAATATATACTTCAACCACAGATGTAAATGGGAAGAATACTAACATATTGAACACTGATGGATAGCCTTTCATACTTCATGATGACTATTCCATTTTTCTGGGGCTGAAGACCCCTAGATCATCATCTAAATAAATTGTTCTAAAACTTGGATAATTTAATGAACTGTTCTTTCAATCTTATACCCACTATAAACTGGTCAAGGGAGATCTGGTAAACTTAATTATTTGTCTTCTCCTAAAGTTTGACCAAGAACTGTAATTAATACATAGTAACATATAGTAACATAGTAGATGACAGCAGAAAAAGACCTGCACGGTCCATCCAGTCTGCCCAACAAGATAAACTCATATGTGCTACTTTCTGTGTATACCTTACCTTGATTTGTATCTGTCATTTTCAGGGCACAGACCGTAGAAGTCTGCCCAGCACTACCCCCACCTCCCAACCACCAGCCCCCGCCTCCCACCACCGGCTCTGGTCGTTGGTCTAGTTTAAAATGGAAAGATTCTGATTTACTACTTGTGCCTCATGCTCTGGTTAATGCTAGTTGAGTTTAATAATTTAGATCTCATTACAGACAGGGTATTACGGAAACCTGGATTACAGATCAAAAGGAACCTCGTTTGAGTGCATGTGCCCTCCAGGTACTCTGCATTCCACTCCCCAAGGATTAACCAATGAAGGGGGGGGTTAAATTAAATTGGTTATCAGTCCAAATCTATGACAGTCATTTAGCTATGGGACTAGAATATCTATCTGGAATTACTGCTTTACAAGATTATGAACAGGTAGGAATTCTTTTGATCTATCATATTCTGTATTCACATGCTACTTTGAATTTTTTATGGGATTTAATTACTCAACATTGCCTCTTTTTTTAAAACTTTATTTAGTGCAATCATCATGTGAACAACAGCAAGAACATTACAACTGAACAATCCGCAGAGTAATGGTAAACCAGGAACCAGTCATCACAAAGAAAAACAATTCTAGGAAAACATGATGAACCCTAGAATCATAAATCCCCCACAGCTAGCCATTGGAGCATTTTTTGCATTTACTCCATACATTCTAAACTCGCACACACATCATCCCCCCCAATCACCCCAAACACACTAAACCGCACTCACACTTATCAAACCCCCGCCCCCTCAATCCATCTGACACTTGTGCATACAAGAAGCCAGATTACTCACTGGTGAGGAATGTATCCAAGAGTTTTTGCCACAGGCCAACAAAACATCTCCTATCAATGTGGAACAGGTTCTGGTATGTACAAATTTCAAACCTGGCCAAGTCCCTCATACTGGCCATCCACTGTTGCAAGGGTAGCAGATCATCATATACCCAATGGGATAAAATCAATTTCTTAACTAATAAAAGAGCATTATAAAGGAAACGTCTCTGTGTGGCAGAGTATCTTGACAACCCAGAAGCAAAGCCCCAAAATTCCACTCAGGAGAGTACTGAAGAAGCTGGGCCAGCTATGGCTAGACTGCACGCCAAATACCTAAGGCATCACATTCTGAGAAGCAGTGGACTAGGGACCCCGGAAGATGCTTACACTTAATGCAGGTCCCGTCCTCCCATAGACCATATTGTGCCCCCCAGACCCTAGAAATATATGCTCTATGTAAGATTTTATACTGTACCTCCTGCAGGGCTACTGACTTAGTGGAATCAGACAGTGTATCAAAAAGATCCCTAAACTGTTGTTCAGTGTAGTTCAGCCCCAACACCCTACACTACGTCTCCCATAACGTGGTAATGCCATCTAAACTAAGAATATGCTTGAGGACCTTATACCAAAAAGATAATGTACTAAGGGATGCAGGCGTATTGTAGAAGAGGTGGTATAGCTTTCCAAATCCAAGGCCTCCCTGAGTGAGTTGTGCAAAGTAGTCCAATAATGTCGCACTTGAAGATGTGAGAAAGAACATTTATGGGGCAACTTCCATGTAGCTTGGACCTGAGCAAATGAATGAAAGGTTCCCACACCCACCTCAGGGAGATCCATCAAGGTATTTCAGCCCCTAGACATCAATTCCCGAAAAATGGAATGCCCCCTTCCCACTAAGTGCAAGAATGGAGATGCTCTGGGCTTTACCCCTGCCATCTCTGCCACCACCGCCACACCATTCACCTTGGGGCCAGAAAACAAAGTCTATACTGAGATAAAGGTTAGAATCCTCCTTTCCAAGAAGGAAGCTGAGGAATTTAAAAGGGGAACTCTACCCTGTCAACCACACCTGGGGGAAATATTTGTCTGTTCCAGGAAAGGCCTCATGCATCCAGTGCATGAGAGCAGCCACATTATATAGTCTTATATTAAGCCCCCCTCCTCCCTCCCGGGACCGGTCCAAAATGAGTTTATCCATGCCAATCCGGAGCACCTTTCCTCTCCATCTTTGTGTTTCAACCAAAGAGGCATGTTTGAGGGGGAGGCCCCGCCATTTCAAGAAGATTGCATATGGTATGCAAGGTGTGTTTGGGGAAGAAGATTTTGTTAAAAAGGCATTGTAATAATTTAATTTTACAAATTACCTGGAATTTGATAAGATGGTAGAATATTGGAGGAGTGGCTTAGTGGTTAGGGTGGTGGACTTTGGTCCTGAGGAACTGAGTTCGATTCCCACTTCAGGCACAGGCAGCTCCTTGTGACTCTGGGCGTCACTTAACCCTCCATTGCCCCATGTAAGCCGCATTGAGCCTGCCATGAGTGGGAAAAGCGCGGGGTACAAATGTAACAAAAATAAATAAAATAAACTGAGTGATGTTATCAACCAAATGTTCTATATTAAAGATTTAAGGAATTTAAAACAGGAATGTAGGAAGTTAGTATGAGCTTGGATTTCATCTAATTTGGAGAGTGATAAATGGGAATGGTTAAAGCGTTTATCTCTTTATAAGTTAGAAATGAAATACGTTAAGAAGACTTACTTTACAAATAGAATCCACTCATTTACCGCACAGGAATCACTAGTGCGGCTTTGTATAAGAAGCCCTAAGTCTATTCCTACTTCAACCCAACTTGCTGAATTCTTTTGAGAATAAAATTATTAGCATCAGAAATTCATTATTAGGACCCTAGACTTGTTTTGGGATTTTGAAATCTAAAAGTATGAATTAAATTTGAATGTTGAACAGGATATAGTTGCTGATCAAATTTGGGATGAGTTTAAACCTATTTCTTTTGATCACTTGAATAATTAATTTGTAAGCTCAGCCAGGGTTTTTGTGACTTAGTTTCTTGTCAGCTAAATTATTCAAGCATTTGCCAATAGGGGACTTTTTGTGGTGATTTTCAGCCCTGGAAACTGGACAGTTCCCTTCACTTCAGGATTTATTTCACTGACTGCAATATTAAGAGATGAAAAAAGGATGTGTCTGATTTTTCTAATTATTGACCCATCGCTATTACTTCTTTCTTATCTAGGGGCCTTTTTACTAAGGTGCTTTGAAAAATGGCCTGCGGGAGTGTGGACACCTGTTTTGGGCGCGTGCACAATAATTTTTCAGCACACCTGTAAAAAATGCCTTTTTTTACATTTTTGCCAAAAATGGATGTGCGGCAAAATGAAAATTGCCGCATGTCTATTTTGGGTCTAAGACCTTAAGCCAGCCATTGACCTGGTGGTAAAGTCTCACACGGTAACTGGGTGGTAATGGTCTACACACGTAAAATGCTGATTACCATCTGATTACCACCCGCACGCCAGAAAATAAAAACTTTTCCGGTGCACGTAATGGACGCGTGTAAAAAATAAAATTACCACACAGACCAGGCAGTAGCCGGGCATTCACTCAGAATTGCTGCACATTGGGCGCTCGTAGACACTTACGTGGCTTAGTAAAAGGGCCCCCTAAGTTGTTGGAAATGGCTGTCATGAAGCTGCTCCTTGTGATCTTGGGCAAGTCACTTAACCCTCCATTGCCTCAGGTGCAAACTTAGATTGTGAGCCCTCCTGGGACAGAGAAATCTCCATAGTACCTGAATGTAACTCACCTTAAACTACTACTGAAAAAGCTGTGAGGAAAATCTAAATAAATAAATGATTCAATTAGAAGCGTTCTTAGATTGTTTTGATTTTTAGATCCTTGCAATCTAGTTTTAGAAATCATGTTAGTATTGAAACTTATCTTCTTTCAATTGATGACTCTCTTCACATTTAGGGCCAAGTTTACAAAGGTGCACAAGTGTTTTTAGCGCACGCTAACCATGTAGATGCCCATAATAATCCTATTGGCCCTTAGATTGTTGTAACACCCTATATTTAGGATTTCACAATAAATTGATAACAAGACTCCAACTGGCCAAAATTATTTTATTAATAAAAATATGACAGTGCAACACCTTTATTGAAATCATTACATAAATGACCTGTATCTATCCATATTGAATTTATATGATTGGTCATCATATCTTGTTCCTTGGGTTAGGCTTAGTTCTTCTTAATCCATTTATACTAATCAAGTACAGTTTCTTCTAGCACAGAAGATCAGTAAATTGGGTTTATGTAAACAGATGTTTTTGGTAATTGCTCCTCAAATATGGAACTCATTACCATTAGAAATACATTTGGAAAAAGATTATTACTGGTTCAGAACACTTTTGAAAACTAGTCTTTGTAACAAAGTTTTTAAATTTTATACTGTTTATATGTTCATTTATTGTAAATGAGTTTTGGTTTTCTTGTTTGTGGAAACTCTTAGTGCA
Organism: Microcaecilia unicolor; assembly: GCF_901765095.1. Lineage (NCBI taxonomy): Eukaryota > Metazoa > Chordata > Amphibia > Gymnophiona > Siphonopidae > Microcaecilia > Microcaecilia unicolor. The sequence goes on from NC_044032.1 coordinate 280,556,729, forward strand.
CCACCTTGAGCTTATGGTTAGTGCAGTATAAAATAAATTGTTATTACTATTATTATACACATGAGTCTACACATAAGCCTTTAAATGTGCAAAATTCACTTACACACTATTCTGTAAATATGCATATATCTTAAATCGTGAGTATTTTAAAGGTGAGCATACACATGGGCAGAGTCTGGGTGCAGTTTGGGTTGGGCTCACATTTTTGCATGAAACTTATAGAATTAGTGTATCTGTGTTATCTCAGCATCTAGGCAAAACCATTTACACTAGCTCTATGGCTTGTGTAAGCGCTCACACCTTACTTCATACACACATGTATACCCTTTTACGCTAGATTTCTATAAAGGGAGTTCCCTGAATATGTGGAACATTTGAATTATTGATTTGTTGCTTGCTTTGTGGCTGCACTTTGCAAAGCCAAAGGTGCCTGGGAGCAAAAGTGTAAGTTATGAATGGGGTATGTTAATGTCTATGTGGTAGAATGTTTGATCAAGTTTAAGCTATTCTGGAACAACTGGGGAACACATGCAGAGCACACCTCATGAAATTCTTTCCAATTCTTCTGCATGTATGTTGTGTGTGTGTGTCTTTTTGGGCTGGTATGTCTGTGCATGTTCATATGTATGTGCATGCATTTGTGAGTCAATGCAAGCATATTAGTTTGTTTGACTCAGTGTGCTTGCATGTGTGTGCATATTTGTCTTTCCATTATTGCATATGTGCATACTATCTATCATATGTGTGTGTGTATTTATACATGTGATGTTTCTCTGTGTGTCTATTATCACAGGGGTGGCCCAAGGCAATCTGCTGCCTGAGGCATGAGATCAGATGCCACTTCCCCTCCTAGGTTCAACATCTCTCTGTTCATACTCTCTCCTTCTCTCCCAACTCCCCCTCCCCCCCCCCCTCATCTTTCCCTTTCCTTTCTCAACATCTTCCCCTAATCTACCTTCTTTTCTATTTTCCAAAAAGCAGCAACAGCAGCAATTCCCATAGGCTGCCCTACCACTGGCACTGGCCTCCTCTCTACTATCCCCGCCTCCGAGGAAACCAGTGGCGTAGCTACAGGTGGGCCTGAGTGGGCCACAGCCCACCCAATTTGGACTCAGGCCCACCTAAAATTGTGGCACTCTTGATGTGGCTGGTGGGAATCCCCAAATCCCACCAGCTAAAGATTTCCTCCTCCTCAGGAATCCAGTGCTCTTCCAAACGGCAGATGGCACCACACACCGGCCCCTCTGCACATGCTCAGTTGTCACCCATGCGGGAGCACTGAGCATGTACGGACTACTGGCAGCAGCGTCAGCTCAAGTTAAGTGCTGCCAGCTGCTGTTTGGAAGGAGGAAGAAATCTTCAGCGAGTGCAGTTTGGGGATCCCCACCAGCTCAGGTATTTAATATTTTGTGTTTGAGGGTAGGGGGAGAGGCAGAATGCAGAGCGTAGGAGGGCCAGGATGGGCTCAATTCTATGCCCATCCATTTTGGGCTCAGGCCCACCCAAAATTGGCTGTCTGGCTACACCCCTGGAGGAAACAAGAAGTTACATAAGAGAGGTGGGCTGCAGTAGAGGGAAGAGGCCAGTGATGGCAGCAGGGCAGCCTATGGAACTAATTGCTGCCGCCTTCGTTTAAAAAAACAGCAAAAAGAAGGTAGATTTTGTGAAGGGGGATGAGGAAGGAAGGGTGGGGAGAGATGTCAGACTGTGGCCGGTGTAGGGGGATGCCACTCCATGAAGAGGTCTGCCTGAGGCCCCCGCCTCATTTGGCCTAATGGTAGGGCCAACTGAATACAAAAAACTGAAGACCATACAACACTCTCTAGTGGATGGAGGAAAAAGATCTCATCATACTGTGGCAATGAGAACACACTGTTCCTGTTCTAATGTCTTTGAAGCACACAGTTAAAAAGTAATCACAGTTTTGTTTTTTTATCTTGCAAAACAATTTTAGTATTATCTTGTTTGTTTTTAACTTTGCTTTATTTCATCAGATACTATCTCACAACCATATATCTGAAAACCCCAGGACTTATCTGAATAATGCAACATTCATGTGAACCAGGGGCGTATCTGGACTCTGGCAGTAGGGGGGGCCAGGGCCAGAGGGAGGGGGCACATTTTAGCCCCCCCCCCCCGGCACCACCGACCCCCCCCCCCCGCGCCATTGCCAGAGCCCCCCCGCCACCAACGACTCTCTCCACCTCCTCTCCCGCCGCCAACCCTCCCCCGCTGACATCAGACTCCGAATCAACAGCGTACAGCATGGCCATGGACGGAGGAGGACGACGAACAAGAACTTTGAAGACCTCGGCGGCTGGCAGGGGTTGGGGTCCCCCGCCAGCTGAAGAATTATTTTTAAAAGCAGGCAGAAGTGGACCTCGGCTGGCGGGGGTTGGGGTCCCCCACCAGCAAAGGTAAACAACGTCAGCAGGGTTGGCGGCGGGAGGAGGGCCAGGGTGAAATCTGCGGGGGCCCAGGCCCCTGTGGCCCCACGCAGATACGCCCCTGATGTGAACACGGGTTCAACCCCAGCTTCCAAGTTCAAATCAGTGTGGGCCCAACGGACCCGTTTCACGGGGGGGGTCGCTCCCCTGCTAGTCACAAGGTTTTTTTGATCTGTGATTACTTTTTAACAGTGTGCTTCAAAGACATTAGAAGAGGAACAGTGTGTTCTCATTGTCACAGTATGATGAGATCTTTTTCCTCCATCCACTAGAGAGTGTTGTATGGCCTTCACTTTTTTCTATTGAGTTGTCTAATGGTAGGGCCGCCACTGTGTGGTCAGAAGAAATGAGTGGCTAGAACTGATTAAAGGTGCAATTCTATCATTGCCATGTTATTCTAAATCAGTGTTCACATACTGCAGCTATGGAAACTGCTTTTCCCAATTTGGGGAAGGGGTCTCATCTTTCATCTCCTGTCACATGCAAACCTTCATTTCTACAGCAGAGGACCTTGCCCAAGCTCGCCGTATTCCTTTCTGTTACTAGAAGAGCTTACCAGTGTTCCACCACAGCCTTCCCATTCCCCTATTCACAGTCTCTTCTGCTAGTTGCCATGGTTTTTCCTTACTTCTTCAGCAGACCTTGTAAAAAACACAGCTTTTTTTAATAGATTAAAAGTTTCCAGAAATTTGACATAAAATGCTCGATATAGCCATGGTTCACTAGTATAAAATGGCTGCGTCAGGGGAGTAGGTCATTGTAAATAAAAATAAAATCATTCAGTATCTAATAAAATCCTATAGCAGCATAATTATAAATAATAAGTAAACTATAAATAAATAAACTATAAAAACACAGAATCATACTAAAAAACTTAATGTCTAGGTGCTAATACAATGTACACAGGTAAAACATTAATACAGCCAGAGAGGCTTACCCAGCTGATATAAAATTCCAAAAATAGCCTGGCTGGTGTAACTGTTAAAACATAGCAAGCTCTAAAGAAGAAACAAAAACACCACAGATTATAAAAACAGTCTATCTGAGCTAAAAACGAAAATTAATCCTTTAAAGGTGCACAATATACTTACAGATTCTGAGATCAGCCATTTATAAAAACAGTCCCTGGTGGGTTCCAGTTGCTAGAATTCCTGATGATCAATCTGTCCATACCACTGGCAGTGTTGTTTGCAAACAAAAATCCATGATTTTCAATCTTCCGGTGAATTTGTATAGATCTACTCTTGTGTTAGGGCAGGGATGGGAACAAAGGATAAACCTTTGCTGGAGGAGGTGGTAACAGCGGTTAGCGTGTCTGGGTTTAAAAAAGGTTTGGACAAATTTCTGGAGGAAAAGTCAATAGTCTGTTATTGAGGCAGACATGAGAAGCAACTGCATGTCCTGGAATTTGTAGTATGGAGTGTTGCCACGATTTGGGTTTCTGCCAGGTGTGTGAGCCCTTACTACTACCTACAAAAGAGGTGGCGGGAGGGACTCATGCGCTAATGGCCACACACTAATGGGAAAATGAACACATGACCATTAATTCTAAAATTAGAGAAGAGGCCATTTTACTCATGCAGTTAAAAATGGCCTTAGCACACGAGAATGACCCGCATAAGCATGCGCTAGGGCCACTTTTTACCACAGTTTGATAAAAGGGTCCCTTAGATTGTGCATTTATATTGGAACTATTGCCATTGCCATTTTGGGTTGCAGAAGCATTCATAGTTTATTTTGGACCACCATTACAGGGCTGAGCTGTCTTCCTTAATGCTTTTGGGGGGGCATTTTCAATATGACGTTCAAGTCCAATCGTAGATGTTTGGCTGAAAACATCCAAAATTCTCACCCTGAACACGGCAATTTTTGAACCAGAAAGCCATCTATTTTTTGTTCTGAAAATTGCTATTTTCCAGACGTTTTTGTGCTCAGTACATATATCTTTAGGTACCATTAAAAAAAAAAGTTCTAGAGAAAAACGCACAAAAAGAAGCCATAGGGATGGTTGTGTGGCATTATTCTAAGTAAACTGGCCACTCAGAAATCCCAGCAGAGAAGAGGAACAGCCTAGTGGTCAGTGCAGTGGACTTCATATAAAGGGAGCCAGATGCAAATCCCATCTTAACACCTTGTTTTGTATTGTGAACCCTTCAAAAACACCTAAACATCTACTGTACCTAACTGTATACCCCTACAAAAGCCCTCAGATCTGCAGTGTCTCCTACCTATAGGTACAGATGGATTTTTGGGGGGTTTGGAAGGCTCTCAATTTCCACCACAAGTGTACTAGTTAGAATGGGATATGGACCTGGGTCCCTTTCTCTACAGTCCACTGCACTGATCACTAGCTTACTCCTGAGACCATCTTGCTGGTTTAATAAGAATAGCCCTAATATCTGAAGCAGTCACAGATCCTGGTATGTACTCTCACTGTCACAGCTTTCGAGGGTGGGACCCCATTGACCACTAGGGAATTTAGGTAGGGTCATGCCTTAATCCCTCCAGTGTTCAGCTGGTCACTTAGGGCACCTTTTTGAGACTTATTTGTGATTGAAACAGGTCTAGATAAAAACATCCTAATTTTTGCCCTAGACATTTTTTATCTTGTTCCCTTATCCCTGAAAACTGTCCAAAACACACTCCTTGTGATTTAGACAAACTGCAAAGAAAACTGTCTCAAATCTGAGTTTCAAAAATCATGACTTGGATGTCATAAAAAACATCCATCTGCCACTTTGTGCTGCTTTTGAAACATTTTTCTCTTTTGAAAATGAGCACCATAGTGCTCATTTCTTTCTCCTCCTATCAAAAAAACGTCCATAGCAGATGTTTCATGGAGCCTGAAAAATGAATACCTGGTTCCCTGTGAGTCTCCTAGTTCCTTTCTATAACTGGGAGGTAGAGGCAGCGTTCTTGATCCTTTGGAAAGTGTGTGAGGACCAAGGAGGTTTGATTACAGGAGACAGCATGTGCATATTATGTGGTCTGAAGCCAGTAGGCGGAGCTTGTTGCCCTATCAATTTCAGTGTTTTGGGCATACCAAGATGACAGCAGCTGCATTGGGGACAATTAAAACCTCCTTGGGTGGAGTGGGTGGAGACCGGCTTCAGCTTTGTGACATCATGCTAATGACAGGAAGGTGGTAGAACTAGAGGACATGAATTGAGTTTGAAAGGGGACAGACTCAGGAGTAATATCAGGAAGTATTTTTTCACAGAGAGGGTGGTAGATATGTGGAATGCTCTCCCGCGGGAGGTGATGAAAACAGTAATGGAATTCAAATAAGCGTGGGATAAACACAAAGGAATCCTGTTTAGAAGGAATGGACCCATGGAATCTTAGCGGAGATTAGGTGGCGACGCCGTTAATTGGGAAGCAAAACTGGTGCTGGGCAGACTTCTACAGGCAACGCCCTGATCGTGACTGACTAGATGTGGATGGGCTGGAGTGTAAATTTTAAGGGGTTTCTACATTAGCTTTAGAACTTAGTACAAGAACAGTGCTGGGCAGACTTCTACAGTCTGTGCCCTGAGAATGGCAAGGACAAATCAAACTCATGTATAAAGAATCACATCCTATATAATAAAACGCACCTCCAACATTCTGAAGCTGACTGCATGGCTGAGGCATTCCTGCTCTCTGTATCCATCTCCTGAATTGACATCACGTACTTCCGGGTTCGTCACAAGCAGAAGTGGCCAACCACACGAGGTTTCTCGGCTTCAGAATGTTAGAGGTGCATTCTATTAAATAGGATTGGTCAGTTCCTTGAAGCACAGCCAGAGCTCAGCGTCCTGCACAGTAACGCTCAGACACCAGAGAGAGAGAGGGGGGGGGGGGGTCTGACACCAGAGAGGGGTATCTCTGTCACACACACACTCTCTCTCTCTCACAGTCAATGTCTTTCTCTCTCTCACTCTCACACACTGTCTCTCACACACTCTATGTCTCACACTATCACATTCACTCTCTATGTGTCACACAGTCACTCACACACTCACTTGGTCTCATACACTCAGTCTCACAGAGAGTCTGTGTCTCACACACTCTCTCTCGCACACACTGTATCTGTGTGAAACACACTCTCTCTCTCTCTCACACACTGTGTCTCACATACGCACTTGCACACACTCATTCTCACACACACACTCTCTCTCACAGACACACTCGCACCCAGACTCACTCTCTCTCTCACACACACACACACACTTGCACATTCATTCTCTCTCACACACACAGTCACTCTCACATACACTCTCTCAAACATACACACTCCGAGGAAAACCTTGCTAGCGCCCGTTTCATTTGTGTCAGAAATGGGCCTTTTTTACTAGTACCATGTAAAATGAGTTTATCTTGTTGGGCAGACTGGATGGACCATACAGGTCTTTTATCTGCTGTCATTTACTACGTTACTATGTCTTTTACTATGTAAAAGGACTGTTACATATTTATATAAACAGTTGTTACATTTCCAAAGCAGGAACTAGGTCAGTGAGCCCTTGGGCCACTGCCGAGGAGCAGCAGTGGCAGGCAAAACCACCCCACACCAGGAACAAGACAGAACTAACTCAGAAAGAACAGGCAGAAGCCAGCTCAGAAGCTGACCACCGGAAATAGGGTGAGTCTGAGAGGAGTCACGACCACAGACGTGACAACAGTAGAAATGCTAAGAAACAAATTCTATATTTTGAGAAGCCAATAACTGCTTTTGGCTTAATTTTCTTCCTCCTCTCTAACATAAGGAGCTGAGGCACACTCAATAATGTCTCTCCATTCCTCCTCATGATGTTATCAGTGAAGATACTAATGAAAAAAAAAAGAAATAATGAGGGAAGGAATATAAAATACTACTACTAAGAGGGTAATTTTATAACCAGGTGCCTAGGTTAATAGAGCAGGAAGATGCTTATTTTAGCCCATTTTATAAAGACACATCATCACCTATATGTCTTTATAAAATAATAGCTTAAATCCTGCACAAATAGCACAGAGACTGTGGCTGCAGACAATATTAGCATGCAAAATATTCATATAAATGACAACTCCGCCCACAATCTTCCCAAACTATTCCCCTGAGTGCACTTACTATAAAGACCAAGGGGTGTGATCTAATATTATAAGAGGCTTTTTACATACATCATTCAGGAGCCCTTTTACTAAAGGGTTGCTGCGCGATAATGGGCTTGTCGCATGGCAAATCAGAACAACGGCAGGCCTAACGTGGCCGCCAGTGGTAGCTCTGCCCACATAATGTGGCATTTCCAGTGCTACCAGAAATTCCAGTGGTAATCAGGCAGCAACTCAATGGGTGGCGATAAGGGATTCCGCTGAAATGGGGCTTTTTTTTACTTGCTGAGGTAAAAAGGGCCTCAGAGCACAGCAAAAATGGCTAAAGTCACTACTGCAGGGCCTCTTTTAACGCAGCTTAGTAAAAGGGCCCCCTCAGTGTTTTACATGGAAAAACAAATTATAAAATTTCCTTCTTTGTGTTTCCTATTGGAGGGAAGTAAAACAAGATAAAGTCTTAAAAGCCACATAAATTCCCTTTATAAATATTTTTTCTAAATGATTGTCATCCACCTGACCATATCTTTGCACCCAGAACATTATTTTTATCTGCTGGTCACCTCAGTATCTCAGTGCCTTGATTTCTCACACCAGCAAATTTGGCTAATATTAGATCTGTTGTGAAGATTTTCCATTGACTTAATGAAGGATACAAACTTTCTGGAAAGGGAGCCATAAATATAGTAGGTGCATCATTTACAACTTGTCTGTGCCCTTTTTTTGCTTTTTTTGTTACTAATTTGATGACCACACTACTGCAGTAAAGAAAGAGAACAATTAAGAAGCCATTGGCTGAATCGTAATTACATCAACCACCGAAGAGTCTCAACAGGGAAGTTAGTAGTCATGGCAATACAGTATATGTTTCTGGGGTAATAGGATGCCCAAGGACGGCTGCCTTAATAAACTTGTTGCTAACATAGAAGCTTCAGGAATGTTTGTTAATGTCAGTCCTGTGAAGAGAACATACCAGGAAAAAAAAAAAGGCAACGTTAGATCTGTCTTTGCCATGAAATTTCCCTGGCATCATTTTTTTTCATGCCTCTTTTGAGCTTTTCATCCCTGTGGATTCCATGAAAAGAAAAGATTTTTCAAAGTTTGGGTAAACGTAGCATGTGTCTTCCCTTAGAGACTGAACAATACATTTCACCAGTTTCCTGAGGGAGTCTGCCGCTCTGAGATTCTCTAAGCAGCCAAAGCTAATGTTCCTTTCTAGTCCTTTTTTTTTTTTTAATCCTCCATGGTATTTCTCTCGAGATACTGTACATGCAATGAGGTCTGAAATGGTGGCGGCGGGGTGGGGGGGGTAACTTTGTAACAGGGTATTTTGTTGGGGAATGCGCATAGGAGCATATGTTGTATCTATTTTATACAGGGTCAAAAAACAAAAACAGTAACATAGCAATAGCAAAAAATCAAAACCTGTTTGAAAGTATTTAAGTGAATGAGTGTGATATCACATTACACATTTGTATATGTTATAATCTGTGAGGTGTAAGAAGAGACCTTCAGTGGAGGAATGGCCTAGTGGTTAGAGCACCAGTCTTGCAATCCAGAGATGGCTGGTTCAAATCCCACTACTACTCCTTGTGATCTTAGGCAAGTCACTTAACCCTCCACTGCCTCAGGTACAAACTTAGATTGTGAGCCCTCCTGGGACAGAGAAATATCCAGAGTACCTGAATATAACTCACACTGAGCTACTACTGAAAAAGGTGTGAGCAAAATCTAAATGAATAAATAAACATGAGTAAAAAAAGGAGCATAGAAATGAGAGGGTCATAGGCAGAATGGGGGTGTTCCTAGCATTTACACACATTGTTATAGAATAAGGGGGGATACATGCCTAATTTAGGCACATACATTTGCACCACATTTCAGTTGGTACAAATGGCCACATCTAAAGTTAGGCGCAAGTCCTGAGCATAAGTGGTACTCTATAAACTGTGCCTAACTCTAAGCATGGCTTATAGAATAGTGCTTTTGGCCCCAAATTTTATGCACCATATACAGAATCTTGCCCTTTGCGTGCCCTAAATCCATTAGCATACCTTAGTAAAAGGAGTTCTTTGGTTGTACTCCTTGGGGGTAATTCTCTATAGGTTGCCGAAAGTTAACTTAGGTGCCAGGATGGTGCACCCTAAGTGTGAATTCTATAATGGCATTTCCATGTGGAACTACTGTTATACAATACTACTGTAAGTCTGCATTTTCACGGTTAGGCACGAGCATTTGCACCTGCTCAAATGCTTGTGCCTAGGTTAGGTATGTAAATGACAGTACTCTCTAACATCGTTCCAAATTGCTTGGCACACCCCTGATCTGCCCATGCTCTTCCCACATCCATGCCCCCTTTGGAGTTTCATGTCATAGAAATTAGGTGCTCAGTTTATAGAAGGGATAAGTAAGTTATGCACTTAACTACTAATTATTGCCAATCAGTACTTGTTAAAGCCAATTATTGATACTGTTCATCAATTAAGTGCCAATTTAACACTAATTAGCCAATTAGGTTATGGGCTAGATTCTATATATGATGACCGACAATTCCGAATGGAACAAAATTACACCTAAATTTTATGAAATAGGCTTAAATTCCATGAGTATATAGAATACACTAAGCGACTTGCCACGTGCCCAAATTTGGTCATGTCCATTTACACCACGTATAAATCCAGATGCCTCAATTAGGCACAGAACAGGTGTGTTCTACAATAATGCACAAAGATATTAGAAATGCCCACGCCCCGCCCAAGGCCATGCCCCCTTTTCAACTATGCGACTTAGAATTTAGGTTCAGCACGTTATAGAATACATTTAGCGAGTTGCATGCATAAATCTCAATTAATGCCAATTAGTGCTACTAGTTGCTTGTTAACATCCAATTAACAGTGCTGATTAGCTAACTAACCAATTAAGTTATACGCATGGTCATAGAATACGCTTCAAATAGTATATGTGTAACTGACTTTATTCTATAACCATACACCCAATTGCACTCCCAACTTTGAGTGCAATTTATAGAATATGGGGACTTATGTACAGTGTCCCAAATTAATCCAAAAACTAAAATCTCTTTTGTTCACAAGAATGTTCACTTTTATCTTCATTCCCTCCAACTTGAATACCAATACTAAGTGCAACTAATAATGCTTATCTAAGTCACAGAATTCATGAGATGATTACACCCAATGTCATCATTAATTTGGCCTACTGAATTTCACAGCCAACAATTGGATCGCTAATGTGTCCAACAGAACTCTGTTTTGTAGACCAGCGATAACAGTTCACTGCAATTTCAGGCATGTTAAAAAGCAGCTCTCACACACATATACTACTACTACTACTACTACTATTTATCATTTCTATAGCGCTACAAGGCATACGCAGCGCTGTACACCATACACAAAAGACAGTCCCTGCTCAAAGAGCTTACAAACATAAACATGTATAATGTGATGAGGTTGGGTCAGAGTTTACATCGATTTGACCTAGTTAGTCCATCTTTTATGGTCTTTTAAGGTCTTGGAGAACTCTTTTCCTAACAAACTTGTCAGGTTTAAAGTTTAGTTTAAAGAATCAATCTTCATTTATATCATTTCACAAGGGTTTAAAAATCTTATTATTTGAGAAAATTGTAAACTCAACAATTTAAACTTGTGAATTTATCTGTAATTAGTAAAAAAAGGCCCGTTTCTGTATGTATGGATGTTTTGCTCCTATTTTGGGCATGTAATTTTTTTTTTAATCTATATGTATTATTTTCAGATCCTGATCACCTCCAGGAATTATTTCCCAAAAGTACCTAAGAGGAAAGACATTCTTTTAGCCTTATTGAGACAACATTTATCAAACAAACAATATACCCAGAAAGTCACAATGGAGCCAGATCTATAACTGGGCACGTCCATTTAGTTGCCCTGGCACTGTGTGGTGAGAATCTATTCTATAATGTCATCTGGGCATCCAGATTCTGTTATAGTATACCGCTGTAACCAGAGATTGGCACACCCTTCAGTTATGCTCCTGTGGTTACACAGGCCATAGACCTGGGATAAATGTAATCATATAAAGGCAGCAGGGATGATCATAACTTCAGTATTCTGGGGTCCTTTTACTAAGCCGTGGTAAAAAGTAGCCTGTGGTAATGTGGTCACTTGTTTTTGGCGCAGGCTGAGCCAGGGGTGTAGCCAGACAACAGATTTTGGGTGGGCCTAGGCAAGAAGTGGGTGGGCACCAAGTGTTCTCCCCCCACCACCACCACCACCACCACCACCACCAAAAAATATCTCAGCTGGCAGGAAAACATTTCTTTCCACCATGGCAGTCTGCAGCAGGCATGCACTGAAAACTGAGCATATACAGGTTCCAGTATCGTGGAAAGTAGCATTTTCTTTACCATCAGGGGGAACTCTTCAGCTGGTAGAGCTTGTAATCCCCACCAGCTACCGCTAAACGTGTGTTTTGTTTTGTTTTTTTGTTACATTTGTACCCCGTGCTTTCCCACTCATGGCAGGCTCAATGCTGCTTACATGGGGCAATGGAGGGTTAAGTGACTTGCCCAGAGTCACAAGGAGCTGCCTGTGCCTGAAGTGGGAATTGAACTCAATTCCTCAGTTCCCCAGAACCAAAGTCCACCATCCTAACCACTAGGCCACTCTTCCACTCTGTTGGGTGGGCCTGAGCCCTAAGAGGGTGGGCTCCGGCCCACCTCTGGCTACGCCACTGGGCTGGGCCATTTTTTACCGCGACTGGGAAAAGGGCTTTTTTTTTTTTTTTTAATGGAGACAGTAAATGGCCATGCACTAAAATGGCTATTTACTACCTGAGCCCTTATCTCCACCCATTGACCTAGCGGTAAGGGCTCAGGTGCTATACACGTGGTACTTATGCAGCGCATTGCTAATGTGGCCGTGCTGCTGATTACTGCCAGGAACACAGGAACACACCCCATGGTAGAAAATAGAGCAATATTTTCTACTACGGGAAACAGCGTGCGCCAACTTCAAAATTATCTCCTGGTGGGCATGCTAACCAGGCAGTAATGTCAATTTGGCACATGCTACACGTGCAACTTTGTAAAAGGTCCCTCTGTAAGTTACTTTACTTTAAAAACAGATTTATATCCCGCAACATTTTCAATTCTGTGCGGCTTCCAAAATTACACACGTAATAAATCATATACCTACAAACAGATTAAAAAGACATAAAATCATATAAATCCTAACAATAACCTACTCTCCCTCCTACACTCCTTCAGAAATCCCATAGAACTCCCCTCATGCAAAGGCTCTGGCAAACAGGCCTTCAATTGACTCTTAAAGTGCAAATAATGAGGAATATTCCTTACCTCAAAGAAATCCACACAACTGCCCTGGCAACCCCACAAATCGTCACTCTATAGGTCTGAAGTCTGACCTGGCGAAAAAAAGCAACATGCAGTAACAACTTATCAGCCGAATGTAAAAGTCAGCAGGGCTTAAATGCATAGGCGGCAGCCCCACCCATTCTCCAATCATGTGTAAACTCCCTCCCTTGCATTTACACATGCCCTTTAGGCACCCTGCTGCCACTTTTGCAGTTAAGTATACACTTAGATACATAAGTGCTAGTATTCTGTAATTTTGTGTGCGTCAGGGGTGTCTAAATGCAGGTTCCCCCTTATAGACTAGCCGATTATATAGCTGCATAAATGTCTTTGAAAATTGTCCTTCCTTCAATCAAAATAAAAAGATTTTAAAATATTGCAGTCGCTAACTTAGGGCCCCCTTTCACAAAGTGGCAGTAAGCCTAATGCTGGCTTACCGCTCGCAAAAAAGGAAGTACCACTGGGTTACCACAGCAGCCAGGCGTTAGTTCCCACCCCAGCAGGCTGACAGATTCGGCGCTACAAAAGTATATTTAGCGCGGGTGTGTATTCATTCTCCAATCATGTGTATACCAGGGGCGTAGCCAGACTTCGTCGGGAGGGGGGGCCAGAGCCTGATGTGAGGGGGCACATTTTAGCCACCCCCAGCGCCGCGGACCCCCGCCACCTCTAACCCCCCTGCACCCCTCCCCTTTCAACACCCCCTTCCCGCCTCCGTCAACCCTCCCCCAAGTCCCCCGCCGCCACCGCCACCGCAGTCAGATACCTGTCCCCAACCCCCGCCAGCCGAAGTCCTCTTCAGCCGGTCTCTGGGCCGGCACGTTGCTGCAGCTGATGTGGAAGCCTAGGATTCTGTTTCTTCTGTGTGAGTCATCCTGACGTCCTGCTTCCACATCAGCTGCAGCAACTCACCGGGAGTCTGGCTGAAGAGGACTTCGGCTGGGGGGGGTTGGGGACCCCCGCCAGCACAGGTACCCGATAGCGGTGGCGGGGGTGGGTTGGTGGCAGCGGCAGAAAGTGGGTCAAAAGGGGGACAGCGGCGGTGGGGGAGGGTTGGCGGCAGCGGCAGAAAGGGGGGTCAAAAGGGGGATGGCGACAGGGGGGGCCCAGGCCCCTGTGGCCCCACGTAGCTATGCCCTTGATGTATACACCTTCCCTTGTTTTTACACATGCCCTTACAGAATAGCACCCTGCTGCCACTTTCGCGGGTAAGTATACACTTAGATACATAAGTGCTAGGTAATCGGGCAGTGCTGCACACTGCCCGCGGGAGCCCTTACCGCCACCTCAATGGGTTGCGGTAAGGTCTCCCTCCCCCCCCCCCAAAAAAAAAACAATGGCCACATGGCAAGTGCTTCACTTGTCACACGGCCATTTCTTTAAAAAAAGAAAGCGCTACCTTTTACCTACTGCGGTTAAAGGGGGCCACCGCATAAATCAAAAACATGTGCCGATGCCAGGGCAGGCCCCCTTTTGCCACAGCTTGGAAAACGGGGCCCACAGTACTCAGTGAAGGAGTGACCTAATGGTTAGTGCAGTGAGTTGTAGACCTAGGGACCTGAATTTGATTCCTTCTGCTGCCTAATATCAGTAGTGGGTTGAGGACTTGCAAAACCAGGTTCAATTCACTCTACAGCTCCGCGTGACCCTAGGCAAGTCACTTAGCCCTCCATTGCCCCAGGCACAATATATAACTTAGATTGTGAGCCCATTAGGGACAATGTATAGTACCTCTAATAGAAATTATAAACTTCATAGTTGCCTCAGGGATCACTTGCAGTATATCAAGTGCTTGAAATAAATAAAATATCATTTGCAATTAAACAGGGTTGTTTGTTAAACCTACCCCCACAGCAATTTGGTTAGTGATTAAGGTAGAGTTCTGGTGACTTCTATTTCTACCCTTTTCCTCCTTCTTATTACTTTCCCATTGTCTTTTTCCTTTGTTTGGTATATTTGTGTTGTCTTTCTTTCCATACCTGTCCTATGTGATATTGTAGTTCCTTTGTCAAGTCTTTTACTGGTTTTTGTCTTTTTAGTATGTAAACCACTTACTTCTGTGTGTCAGTCGAAGAGTATACTAAGTTTAAATAAAGAATGATTTTAGATGGTATTTATTGCCAAGAAATCAGTGCTTTCCTGAAGCCTGGTGACCTCCTTAATGCCAGGCTGTTCTTTGGGACTGCAGGATATCTGAGCTAAAGCACCTGAAGGAAGTATATCTCTGGAAATGTGCAAGATTACTGCTTCCACAAGAAGCTTAAAAAAAAAAAGCCATTGAAAGCAGATTCCATTCTTCGGGCTCATTAGCATTATACAATGCACTTCTCCTTTTGCTGTCTGACTGACTTCCTGATTCTTTGATTGATTTACAAGGGGATGCCATTACCTTTAATGATTACTGCTCTGTCATTTGCATTTATAGAACTGTTTGTGTGGTAGAGAGATTATCTGCCTTCATAATTGTTTGTTGAAATTGCAGTGGCGCTGGTCAATGGTCCATAATCAACAAGGTCCAAGGACTGCTGTAGTTATTTCATTACAAATGCTCTGAGTACTTCAGAGAAAAGGCAATTGCTCTATCCTTTTTTTTTTTTTTTTATCATTTGCTAGGGCCTCTCCGTCATTCATGTTGAAAAAGCTGAAAAACTCACTCTTATGCCATATTATCAATTTCTGCAGGCTTCTCTATCCTCTTTCACCTCACCTCACACTAAACTTAATATTCTATGGCAGAAAAATATCAAAATTTACAAACCATCACCCCACCTCCACCCCCTCCACACAAACACACACATTTCTTTTCTATAAATGCTCTTTCCTTTCTTATTTATTTAGATTTTGCTCACATCTTTTTAGTGGTAGCTCAAGGTGGGTTATATTCAGGTAAAGTGGATATTTTCCTGTCCCTAGAGGGCTCACAATCTAAGTTTGTACCTAAGGCAATATAGGGTTAAATGTCTTGCCCAGGATCATAAGGAGCAGCAGTGGGGTTTAAACTGGCCACCACTGGATGTCAAGAGTAGTGCTCTAATCACTAGGCCTCTCCTCCACTCCATCTTCCTCCCTTCATGTTGGACACAGGTTAAGCCAGTTGCCTAAGCGCAGGCAGCTGGCAACAAGAGCTGAGTTAGGGCAGTGGAACATCCTTTTTGTTACCCATTTGGTTGCTGATACTGAGTGGGGCAAAACATTGTTAGGGCCATGGCCCCATTCCATTGCCTATGTAATTTGAAGTGCAAGTGCTGCTTCTAGCTCACCCTGTCGCTCTTTCCGGCCTCCCTCCTACTTCTCTGACCATGGTGCGCAAAGCCTGCAGTGTGTTCCCCGCCACTGGAAGAGATGACAGCAACAGAGAGAAAAACATCAATTCCCTTGCTCCATCTTTCATTTCCACTTCAGGTTATATAGCTGATTTTGGACTCATGGGGTGAAAAAGATCTTTATCTCCACTGCCCCAGGCAGGGGTTTTCAAAGGGGCAACCCACAATCAGGCAGAGGGTTAGCTTCAGGAGGGGGTAGAGAATAGTGGAGACAGGCTGAAGGGAAGGGGGGGAGTACTTGCATTGAGCCTGGAGGAGAGGTGAAATAGTACTGAGGTTGGACTTAGGGAAGAAAGAGTACTGATGTCTGGACAGAGAGAGCAGAAAGTGCTGGAGTTCACATGGAGGAGGGGAAGAAAGTGCTGAAGCCATAGGGGGTGAAGAATGCTGGGGAGACCTTTGGTATTCATCATTTTTGATAGACAATACCCTAGAAAACATTGTACCCATGAAAATATAACATGTGCTATGCTGAAGCAGAACAATAGTCCATCAAGCCAAGCTCCATGTCCCCAATATTTATTTATTTAGCTCTCATCTTTTTCAGTAGTAGCTCAAGAAGAATTACATTCAGGTACAGTGGGTATTTCCCTGTCCCTGGAGGCTTACAGTCTGAGTTTGTACCTATGGCAAAGGAGGATTAAGTGACTTGACCAAGATCATAAGGAGCAGCACCAAGATACGAGCTGGACTTCCATAGTTCGGCCGAATAGTGAACTGTGCTATTTTGGTACAGCTCTAGTAGTTAGTTTCATGGAGCATCCTTTAGTATTAGTGCTACTAGAAAGAATAATGGTGATTGGCATTCGTTTGAACAGTACAATTTCATGCCATTTTCAAGTGAAAACGACAGGAAAAAAACACAAAATCTGTATATTTTTAGGTTCTGTTACTAATGCGTACTTTTTCTGAAAGAGTATATTCTATTTATTTATAGTACATTTCTACCCCACATTTTCCCACACATGCAGGCACAATGTGGCTTACATAGGATTAAGTAAAATAACAATACAGTAAGAGATATGGTAAGAGACATTAAGCAAGGAAAGGGGCATATCAGTATCAGGGAAAAGTAAGTGGGACTATTAATCGGTAAGAGTATAGGGGGAATAGGCCAATCCAAATAGGTGAGTTTTCAGCAGCTTCTTGAACAGTTGGTGATCCATTTGTAGTTTTAAGTATTTCGGCAAAACATTCCAATTCTTAGCACTGGAGTAGTGGAAAGACGAAGTGAAGATCAATTTGTATTTGACGCCTTTACAATTTGGGAAGTGCAGGTTGAGGTATGAACGCGAGGTGGCCACTGCGTTTCTGGGTGGGAGGTCAATAAGGCGAAGCATGTACTCCGGAGCTTACCCGTAAATGATTTTATGAGTTAGCGAGCAGATTTTAAAAGAGATACGTTCCCTCACGGGTAACCAGTGGAGGAGGAAACGCAGAGGTTGAGCATGTGCATGGAAGAATGCGCACTCTTAATGACACTGCTCCTGTAACAAAAAAAATAAAATACCAAAAAACCACAGAGAAAAATAGCATTCCGGTAAATGACACAGGAAAAGGCACTGCACAAAAATGTTTGGCCTACACATCCCTTGTAAATAACAATGTTCCTAATTTATTCAGCACCACAATTTATAAAACTCTATAATATCCCCTCTCATTTATCTATTTTCCATACTGAAGAATAGGGATATGTGCAAGCAATAAAATCAGTTCATTTTCATTTATTCCCAATTTTCAGGGGGAGGGAGGTTGGGTTTATTTCATACATTCATTTCAATAACAGCTTTTTAAAGTATGCCAGTGTGTTTTAACATCCAATAAGGGCATCGTTCTTTAACAGTGCTCCTATATTTAGGTGCCTACTTTCCATTATAAAATACTGGCTTAACAGGTGAAACATATGCACATAATTTAGGTGCAAGCACTAAATGCTGGAAATTCACATGTAGCTTATAGCATTCTATAAGATACATGCATAAAGCTGGGGATGCATGTGTAACTGAAAGCAGTCTATAAGTTACACACATAAGAGCTGGAAATGCACATGTAAGTTACAACGGTATATAGGTTATGTCACAAGAGCTGCAGATGCACATATAGCTTATAGCATTCTATAAGATACACGCATAAGAGCTGGAGATTTTATTTATTTTATTGCATTTGTATCCCACATTTTCCCACCTATTTGCGGGCTCAGTGTGGCTTACAATACGTTGTGAATAATAGAAATACAATTGGTCATAATACGATTATGGGTACATTGTGAAGAGTTGTGGGAAGACAAAGTCAAAGTCAAAATATCATCTAGGAATAGAAACAATGGAATGTGACAATGGGGAAATGATAGGGCGATAGGACAATAACGAAAGGATATTAGGGTGTAACAGTTTGCATGTAACTTACAGCATTCTATAAGATATATGCATAAGACCTTGTGAAGGGGTTTATAGAACACTGCCCCTCACCATTAAGAATAGCCCCTCAGACTGCTTGAGCCACCTTAACAACACTAGGAAGTGAGCCGGGAAGGGTGGAGTTGGAACCAGGAAGTATAAAGGATAGGGCCAGAATGAGGTTAGAGATGCCCAGGGAAGGAAGAATTGAAGCCCCAGCATACACCACTACAACAGACGTTTAATGATTGTGACCTAGCTAAGTTAAGCCACTTTTGCTCTTGTTTGAGACTTGAGATCCTTGGTCTGAGATCTGGCAGGAGCCTGACTCTATAACTCGGAGAAGAACCAAGAAGGACTTACAGGCTGTGTTTTGGGCCTGCCAGCCAGAGGCCTGCTTAAGACTGTGCCTATTGAACAACAGAGGCATTTTACCTTGTGTTATTAGTCCTATGATGCAACAGGCCTCAGGATTCAATTAAATAAACACTTGTTTTCATTTATATTCCTTTGTCCAGCAATGTTATTTCACAGGCCCACCCTTAACTCTCACTCGGGGTACCACAGACCTGGAGAAGCGTATGTAACCTATAGCATTCTATAAGGTATTTGCAGAAGAGCTGGGGATGTGAGTGTAAGTTATAAGATACATGCATAACAGCTAGAGATGGGCATGTAACTTACAGAATTCTATATGGTATCTGCATGAGTTGGAGATGCATGTCTAAGTTATAGCATTCTACAAGGTATGTGCATAAGAACTGGATATGCATGTGTAACTTGTAGCATTCTATATATTATGTGTATAAGAGCTGGAGGTGCATATGTAGCTTAAAGCTTTTACAAAATACGTGCATAAGGACTGGAGATGCAAAAGTAATTATAGCTTTCTATAAGGTAAGTGCATATGACCTGGAGATGTACTTGAAACTTATAGCATTCTATTGGATACATGCATAACAGGTAGAGATGCGCATATAACATATGATTCTAGAAGGTACATGTTTTATTACTGGAGATGCACAAGTAACATAGAATTCTATAAGGTATGTGCATATGAAAAGAATATTCATGTGTAACTTGAAGCATTCTATAAATTATGTGTATTTGAGAGGGGATGCACATGTAGCTTATAGCATTCTCCAAGATATGTGTATTAGAGCTGGAGATGCACATTTAATTTATAGCATTCTATAAAATACATGCATAGGAGCTGGAGATTATGCATGTAACATAGCATTCTCTAAGGTATGTGCATAAGAACTGGAGGTGCACATATAACTTATATCATACTCTAAGGTATTTGCTTTATTACTGGAGATGCATATGAAACTTATTGCAATCTATAAGATACTTGCATAAGAGATGGATATGCGCATGTAACTTATAGCATTCCATAAAATACATGCATAACAGCTGGAGATGCTCATGTAAGCTATATCATTCTATAAGGTACGTGCATAAGAGCTGGAGATGAATATGCAACCTATAGAATTCTATAAAGTACGTGTATAATAGCTAGAAATGCACATGTAAATTCTTGCATTCTCTTAGGTACATGCATAAGAGCTGGAGATGCACGTGTAACTTACAGCATTCTATTAGGTATATGCATAACAGCTAGAGATGTGCATATGACTTATAGGATTGTATAAGGTACCTGCTTTATTGCTAGAGATGCACAAGTAGCATAGCATTCTGTAAGTTACATGCATAAGAGCTGGAGATGTGTTAATCCATTAGTGAGCCCTTGAGCCTAGTAACAGTTGGTGAAGTGCATGTAATTTCTAGCATTCTATAAGTGCATATGACCTGGAGATGCGCCTGTAACTTAATGCATTCTACTGGGTACATGCATAGCAGCTACAGATGCGCATATAACTGTCAATGCGATACTTAACCACAGTTTTCCCAGAACTAGGGTTCAACAAGGTGTACAACAGAGGAGAGAAGATGTCTCAAAATTACATAAATATACTGTACCAGTGCATCATACCAATAAATATCAAAATCAGTGAAATAATTAGCATCAACCGAAAAGATATATTTTCAGCATCTTGTAGAATTTCAGATAATTCTGTTCTACTCGAATAACTAATGGGAGAGAATTCCATTGAGGAATAGTAATAACAGAAAAAATAGTATTTTTCTAAATGAAGAGGGACAAAGAGTAAGCTGACCCCACAATTGGGAGAATGACCAAACAGTGTTTTGGAAACCATATCTATTAATAACTAAGAAGTAGAGCCATAAATAATCTGAAACAATAGACAGAGTGCCTTAAACTGAAAATGTTCAGCTACTAAACTATCGTTTAGACAACAGTATGAAAATGATGATAGTTTGGCCAGGGTATCTCTGTCAATCAAGGATGGACTGCTTTCAATCCTATTACTGAGAAAGATGTCTTTTCTTTATTGTCCAGGCTTACTAGTTGTCGTTGTATGCTGGTTATTTGTCCTTCTTATCTTTTAACTATTACTCCATCTGATATACTTCTATGACTTGTAGCATCTACTATAATAAAACTCACCCTCAACATTCTGAGGACACTGACGTCAGTGAAGCCAAGCCCTGACTTCCTTCAAAAAGGTTCGAAGGTTTGTGGTGGTGAAGGCACCAAAATCGCTCCGGGCCCCGCCCTCGAGGGTGGAGCAATGGCAGATCAACGAAGGGGTTGGCAGGGAGGGAGGCGGGGGGATGGGAAATCGCTCTGGGCCCTGCCCTCGCGTCAAACGTCATGACATTGGGGGCGGAGCAATGGCAGAACAACGAAGGGGTTGGCCAGGGAGGGAGGGGGTGTTGGCGTCACTAGCAAGGTTTTCGTCGCCAAGTTGGCGACGAAAACCTTGCTAGCGCCCGTTTCATTTGCTCTGAAATGGGCCTCTTTTACTGGTTTTTTTAATAATAGGAATACTTCCTACAGAGAAAGATCATCACAGGATTTGGACATGTCCTTTCCCTCTAGCTTTAGGCCTATTCCCCCAGATTCTATATAATGTGCTTAGATTTAGGCGTCGAAATTGGCGTGAATTCTATAACATCGTGTGTAATTTAATTGTTTTAACAAGCTAATAAGCACTGATATCAGCGCAAGCAATAATGAGCACTAATTGGCATTGATTAGAATTTAGGCATACAACTCTCTAAAGGTATTCTGTAAAGATGTGCGCTGAACTTCTAACATGCGTAGGCAAAAAGGGGCATGCTTATAGGCTGGGAAATGGGCATTCTGAAATTTAGGCACCTAATTATATAATATGGCCCAGTGCACCTAAATCTATGGGCCAGGATTTACACCATGTTTTAGTTGGTGTAAATGGATGCATGCAGATTTAGGTGCTGAAATATCAACTAAGCGTATTCTATAATTGGTGCCAAATCTAGGTGTCTAGGTTATAGAACACGCTTAGTCGGCACTGATTTCAACGCTGTTTTTTAGGCGCCATATATAGACTCTCCTCCATTGCAGCTATACCTTTTTTTACCAAATTGTTAAGAGACTTTTGTTAGTAAACAATTATCAGATTATCTAGATCTACATTCATGTCTTCATTTATCATAATATGGGTTCAGAAAATAGCACAGTACTGAATCTCTTTTGTTGTCTTTGACAACCGAAGTTCAAAGTTCCTTAAGTAAAGGTAGACAGATACTTTTTTTTATAGTACAATATTTCTGCTGCTTTTGATTCTGTTGATCATGGTCTGATGTTGAGGAAACTGAGTGAAATTGGTTTTGTTGGTTCTGACCTAAACTGGTTCAGGAAATTTTTATGTAACCGATCTTACTGTGTTTGGAAAAATGGGGTTTTGACAAATAGCTGGCGTTCTGATTGCAGGGTACCTCAGGGCTCACCGCTGTCTCCCATATTATACAATTTTTTTATGAGCTCCCTTGGATCTATTTTTCTTTGTAACAGAGAGCGATTATTGTCTTATGCTGATGACATTTTGATGTTAGTACCAGTAAGATCCACTGTAGATAACACTTTGTAGATGACCCACTGAAAATTTGAGGTTAGCGGATAGCCAGTCATATCACTCAATATAACTGGCTATCTGCTGATTTTGAGTGCACTGCTGGCTAAGTTTGGTGGCCAAATGTGGCCACGTGAATACCAGGCCTATCTTTGGCTGGTTCAAACTTAACCAGCCAGTGCAGTTAGGTTTGAACCAGCCAAAAATAAACCAGATTTTCAAATTCCATCACCATAAATGGCCTGGACTCATCACCGACCACAGGAGGTAGCCAGGCTAGCTCCCACTCCCTAATTCCCACTGTCTGAATATCAGGCTTTGCATGTTTAAGAGCTGGAGATGTGCATATAACTAGCATTCTATAAGTTACCTTCATAACAGCTGGAGATGCACCTGCAACTTACATAATAACATAGTAGATGACAGCAGAAAAAGACCTGCACGGTCCATCCAGTCTGCCCAACAAGATAAACTCATATGTGCTACTTTTTGTGTATACCTTACCTTGATTTGTATCTGCCATTTTTAGGGCACAGACCATAGAAGTCTTGCCCAGCACTAGCCCCGCCTCCCCCCACTGGCTCTGCCACCCAATCTCGGCTAAGCTTCTGAGGATCCATTCCTTCTGAACAGGATTCCTTTATAGCACTCTATAATTTATGTGGATAAGAGCTGTAAAATAGTACAAAATGCTCAAACCTTAGGCATCTTTACACATTTCCTGGTGTTTTGTGTTATTTTTCACACTAAATAAACTTTTGCAATGTCATTTTGCACTGTGATAAATAATGCCCTCAGTTTCATTTACCATTTAAGATGCCCAGTTCTTCTGTCTCACAAGATTCTCCCGTGATTTCTCACAGCGTGCATTTTCACAACTTTGAATATTTCAGGCCATTCAAATACAGTTAGTACACATATTTAAATGGTCAGGACTTGTTCAATTTAAGCTTCAATTCTAAAGACAGGAAAGTAGACTTGTATTTGTGTGTGTTTCTCCCTAATAATTTTGTATTGATTTCCTATACAAACCAAATTTTCAGGACTTGTCAGAGGATTCCAGAATGTATTTTTGGGAGGCGAGGGGAAGGCACGTTGACATACATATGTGTGCATCTCAAAAAAGCAGACTTCATTAGTTCTGCGTGGAACGTTTTGATTATTTCAAGCAAATGTCCTGATTCAGAATTTCCGCTGTAATAGACTACAGGTGGTACTGATCCCAGGCAAAAGTTGAAAGTGCCAGATGGAGCCCAGGGCAAGAAACAATCATCCTTAAGAAAGCAGCTGTGCTTGATGAAGTTATCAGCAAAATTTCAGGACAGAGTTTGATGGAGGAAAACTTTCTTTTTAAAGTCTTCAGGATTTGACCAAGGATTGCTTTGACTTTATTCCTGCATGGGTGAGGAGGGGCGGGGGCTGTCTGCCAGAGACAGCTGCATATGAGATCATTTGCACTGTATGCAGAATCTGTAGTTCAGAGAGCAGATTTTCCTTTCCTTAGATTATATGCCTCTGTTCAGTCACAGTCGGTTCTTCACACACATTCATGGATCCTTTTAATCTTCTTTATTTTCTTCCCCTTCCAGCTTTGTACGGTCTCACGAATATCCAAGATTCAGCAACAGCAAGCACAAGATAAATGTAAAAAGCTGGCCTGTTTTTCAAAGAGGAATTATTGCAGATCTTTAATTGGGCACATAAGAAAAGCATATTATACTCTTGTGGAAACTTTTGCATTTTTAAAGAATCTCTAGGATGCTAACAAAAATAGGTTTGTGAAAGGACTGGCTTTTTTTTTTTTTTTTTTAACTATGTGCTGTGCTGCTTTCAGTGGACAAGTCCATAAACCGCTACTAAATGGACTTGGGAAAAATCCACAATTCCAGAAATAACATGTATAGAATGTTTGTACGTTTGGGAAGCTCGCCGGGTGCCCTTGGCCTGGATTGGCCGCTGTCGTGGACAGGATGCTGCGCTCGATGGACCCTTGGTCTTTTCCCAGTGTGGCATTACTTACGTACTTATGTACTCCTGTATCTATTTAAAACCATCGTTCATGAAGCTGTACGCTTTGGTCTCCAACTAGATTGCAGATAGTCCATTAGAAAAAACAGTGGGAGCTTCTTTCTCTCAGATCTATGTATACACATTGGCTTGTACACCTGATACATCAAAAACAGCTATTCCAGTAGAACCAAGGAGGATAAGAAGGAGAAGATAAATAACAGGAGGTGCGTTTCCTCAATTCTTGGAATGTTACTCTTTTGAGATTAGGCGATGAGGTGATTTTGACTTGCCTAAATGTTTCTGTTGCTGAACGGAAAGATGTGATACCAAGGTCAGGTGAACCTTTGTCTTTTTTGTAAACCCACATTTGGTTCCATCAAGTCACATCATTTATAAGCAAGATGCAGTGCTTCCTAAAGGCATGAGTAGTTGATCATCTAGCTGCCTTATATCAAGAGGAATGTATTGTATTTCTTTCAAGTAGGTTTAATTATTTTTCAGTTTCAGTCCCACTAGGATCTAGGGATGCTATACTTCTTCCAATGTTACTGCTTTGTGCTCCTACAAAATCCACAGACCTGTGAAAACACATTCTTGCTCTTTAACCAGTAGGAAAAGTGTGGCCGTGAATTGGGAACGTTGGTTTCTATAGAAGACCCAATGATCTGGTTTTACTGGTTAATATAAAAAATCATGGCAGAGCTGAATTCACTTTCTATACGTATAAACATTTTTTAAAGGTGTGTTGCTTGTAGCTTCGCCAATATACAGTCCAGCCTTTTGGCTTTTGTACTTGTTTTTGTTTTTTGTAGGAAAAAAGGATCATCCAGTCCAATGCATCCCAACCCTCTCGTGCAGGCATTTCTAGCCAACTGATTTTCAGGATTACCACAGTGAATACTTAATTAATTAATTAATTTATTTATTTATTTATTAGGATTTATTTACCACCTTTTTGAAGGAATTCACTCAAGGCGGTGTACAGTAATGCAGGAGATAGATACATATACACGGGAGACCCAGTGTATGCAAATCTATCTCATGCACATTCATTGTGTTAATCCTGAAAACAAAGTGGTCTCTGTTACTGTTCCCTCGGAGTTTGTACTCTGGAGAGTTCAAGTGCTTCACAAGGCTTATTGGAAGAAAACAGCAAGGTTTCAAATATTACCTGCATCACATTGGGCTTAGCTGTACATCAGCATACATCCAACTAAAGAGTCCTGAGGCAGGCCCTTGCAGGCCGAAACATGACTCGTGTCAAGTCCTGGATGTTTAATAAAGGTGTTAGTTTCAACATCGTCTCTGCCCTCTCTTTTGTCACCCTTGTTGTGACTGTTTCGTCGGTGTGACTACAAGGGTTTTTGTTCTTCTGTTGTTCTTTTGTCACCCTTGTTGTGACTGTTCCCTCTAAGCTGAGCCAGAGTTCTCCATCTACAGTCCTGCCACTGGGTGGTGCTGTTTCACTATCACATTTTCAATGGTGAGGGACAGGCAAGCTCTGCAGGACTCCAGGGAACCTGCCTGTTTCTAGTTATTGAAAACACAATATTGAAGCACCACCCTCTACTGGCAGCAATGCAGTTGGAGGACTTCCACTCAGCTTAGAGGAAATAGTGGTCTCGGTGTGCCTGCAGGCGAGGGTTGGGAAGCACTGAAGCAGTTTTCTAATCTTCATGCCTTACCGTAGATCTCACTTGATCTCTGCCTGGCTTTGCCTTCATATTCTTGCAATCAAGGATGTGAGGTGCTTATTCCAGGCCTTCTTGAATTCTAATACTGTACTTGACTCTCCTGCCTCTCCTAGGAGTTATTCCACACATCCCCACCCCTTCTGTGAAGAAGTACTGCTGAATCTATGCCTTCTGAGCCTCATATCATTACCTTTCGGCGGATAATTTTATAAACTCGGTTCTTCACTTAAAAGGTCTCTTCTAAGATTACCCCAATTCTATACATGAGCACCCAGATTTATACATCCTTTTTGCTCACAAAATTACAGAATACTAACACTTATACACTATAAATTACAGAATACACTTATATACTTGTTCTGTCCTCTGACAGCCTCGCACTAGTTTATAATGTGATCCTAAAATGTGTGTAATGCCTTTACTGTTGTTCTCATTTCTAAGGACTATCATTGCTGCAGTTCTCACTCTGCAAAGATACGTGAGCAAGGCATTGTGTGTAATGTAGTTCACAGGCAATGCACCCACACTTGTCTGTCTGTATAAGAACGGTTACCACTGGTTGTGAGTCTGCCAGACCTTCTCTCTCTCTCTCAGCCAAGCTTGGCTCCTTTGTCTACCTGCTATCATTTCCTGGTCATTCTTACTATCTCTGTCCTGAGAGGTCAGCCAAGTATGACCTTCCCTCCAATCCAGGGCCATCCTCTAGCACCACCCTTGTCACCCGGTGGCAGGCTCTGTCCCTATTGGTCCTTACCTCCTCCTCCCTGAGCCTGTGTGAGGTTTCTTGACTTCTTTGTCCTTTTGCCATGAGGCATTCACCATCTTGCTACAGACATGAGGCATTCACCATCTTGCTTCAGACAGCACTGTCCTGCTGAAACTCCCTGCAACGAACTTGGTTTTTTACCTTGAATATATCTTCCTAATAAGATATTGCACTCTCCAGTCACCCAGCTTTGAGCCACTTCTATCTGCTCAAATATTTCTCACTTCTGCAATAAAGCTATCTCTCTTCAGACCTCCACCTCCACCCACTGAAACAGCTCTCAGGATTACGGAGTCTCTGTGCCCTGGGGCAATACTTCTGAACATCTGACTTTGAGTAAATATCTGTGATTTATTCAATAAAGAAACTTCAGAAAAATAATAGAGACTTCAGGTGTGTTCTGGTGTGCCAAGGTTATACTCCAAGATATTGAGACTTTAAGTTAGCAAGCTTCAAGAGTCTTGACAATACTATCCCCCATATTCTGTATAGGTCAGCCAAATTTGGGTGCAGATCCCAGATCTGTGTGTAAGCTAGTCAGTTAGGTGCTAACAATTAATTATTGGAATTAACAATAACTTAATTGGCAGTAGTTAGGAGTGATGTGCAGATCTGCCCTACTCCCTATTCCATAACATTCACACTAAATTCCATTGCATTCAACTTAAAAGGGGGTGTGGCCATGGGCAGGTCAGGGGTGTTCCCAGAAATTAGGCGCACTGTTATAGAATACCTGTATTTGCGCGCCTAACTGCCATCAATTTGGTGTGAGCATCTACACCAGCTTCTGGCAGACATACGTACTTGCACCCAAAGATAGGCACGAGAAGCATGCCAAGCTAGTATTCTGTAAAGGGTGCTCTACTGTAAAGGTTGTGTTGGACAAAATGCTTCTTTTCTTTCTGTGGTTGAGGAGCCTCTTCTTTCTCTACATAATTTTAAGTGAACTGGGTTCATAGTTTTCTACAAAAATTGTTACTTTGGAGCTTTATAATTTTTCATTGTTGTTTATAATTTACAGTTCCTGCAAAGATGCTGAAGTGAGGCTCTTCCTTGTCCTGGTTGTCATTCAGTGTTTCTATGGTTAGTCAAGCCCCTCTATCACTCCCTCACACTTACCCATTCTATTTCCTTTAGGCTTGGGTTAGCCTGAGGTTCAGGAGCCAGCTTTCATTTTCTTCCTGAAATCCTGTTTCTTGTAAAGCATGTATATGCTTGTGAAATACACAGGGTCATTTCCTTGGAAGAGAGAAGAATTGGGGGGAAACTGTAGGCAGTAGTGTTATTTAAAGTACTAGGTCAAAGTACTTAAGTAAAAGTAAAGATAAATGCATAAAAAGTACGATTAAAATTGCATTAAAATGTACTCAAATAAAAGTAAAAAAGTAAGTGCCTAATATAATACTTTTGAATAAAAAGTAGAGTCCAAGCGTTTACACACTTTTTATGTCAGTAACAAGCAGCAAAGTATTATACAGGTACATCACAAGTATTTCATTAAGGCTAGCTAAGAATCATCACACATCCAACAGAAGACTCCTTAGGAAGGTCTTTTTAGTTCGAAACATGACTCATATCGAGTCTCGGATGTTGCAATAAAACCTACTGTTTTTGGACATCATCTGCTGCTCTTTCTTTTGTCACCCTCGCTGTGTTTGACTTGTTTGCGTGACTGCAAGGGTTACTGTTCTTCTGGTTTCTTGACATACATTATAACATTAACACTCTTGGTGTCAGTTGGGTCTGAGGATTCCACATTGATGCTAATGTAACTTGCATCTGAGTTCTAGTTCCCAGCAGCTGTTAGATGGCATGGCTCGGGGGGGAGGATAGCAAAAAAGAGCAGGGGTGGACAAAATGGCCTTCAAAAACAATCCAAGGGACATACTGGAGGTGGATATAAAAAGAAATCTAAATGACATAACAGATATATTATAAAAATATCATATACAAAAATAAAAGTAAAAACTTACGTTTGACAAGGCAAAATATTCCCATATAAACATAGATGTGTATAAACATATAATTCAAAAACCCATAACAAATGATAAGGAGCCACAGCGGTTAACATGGCAAAACAACCTCAGGCAGGCTGTGAGGTCCCAGCAGTGAACAGGCAGGTAACCTCCAGTGGGTTATGGCGCCCTTCTCTGCTGTGTCCCACCTCCTCCACATAGATGGGACTCAGCAAAGAGAAGGCCCCATAGTCCTCCAGAGCTTTGCCTATCTTCACTGCTGACTAATCAGAGGGCATGGTACACATACTGCTGAAGCAGGGGATGCTCTCTGCAGAGGCAGCTCATGGTAGCTGGTGGCAGCATGGAAGAGGGAGGAAAGCAGTGGTGGTTGAAGGCAGCCCATTAAGTTCACGAAGGGCACAGGATGGTGATCCCAGGGTGGCGGAGCAGCAACGGCAGCAGACTCGGAGCTGAGCGCCAAACTGCAGCGGCTCTGCGACCTGAACAAAGGCATTGGTGACCACCAGCCACAGCAATCCAGCCACACACAAAATTTAAAGAATTCTCTAGGAAGCAGGTCAAGGACATGGAGTGGATGTTCAGAGTGAGTAATGTGCTGCCCGACCTGACCTGGATCCCTCCCCCCCCCCCCCCCCCCGCACCTCAGAAACTTATATAAGGCAAGTTTTAAGGACCAGATAAGGGAAGGGAGAGAAATGCTAGTGAGGAATGAAGGAGGGAGAGAGACTGGACTGGAGAGAGGAAGCTTTAACCGCTGCTAGAGACTGAAGGCAAATTTTAAGGACCTCATTGGGGGAAAGCGGGAGGGAAGATATCGGAACCATGTGAAAAGGAGGAGGGGAGAGGAAAACTTATTACTTCAGCCTTTTACTTGTAACGAAGCAGCATGTAACAAGGTAAAAGTACTTAAAACTGACTCAGATAATATTTGTTACAAGTAAAAGTGCTCATGCTTGTCATGTATTCGGTAACAAGTAAAAGTAATGAAATTTTTATTCAAGTATTGTAACATGTTACTTTTACTTCATTATTATACAACACTCCTATTGGAGGTTGTACTGAATGGTAATAGGGGGAAATTAAATACATACCTTATGCATATGCCTAGCTATCCAAGGCTGCTTAAGACAGTCAGGGCCGCCGAGAGACTGGGCCGGGCCCGGGACAAGGCCGCTCCCCGGTCCCCGGCACCGCCCCCACTGCCACCCCCCCAGGTTGTCATTGCCCCCTCCCCCCAAGGGGGGCCCGGCGCCATAGTCCCACCCGCCTCCGCCACCGGGCCGGGCCCCTTCCACCCAAACTCCCGCCAGCAGAAGTGCTGTCTTCTGACCGGCGTATGTGGCCCACACAGACGCGCTCCTCTCAGCTGATCTTTGCTGTACTCTGCAGGGCTTCTGTGCATCTGACGTACAGGACCGTCAGACGCACAGAGGTCCTGCAGAGTATGGCGAAGATCAGCTGAGAGGAGCGCGTCTGTGTGGGCCGCGTACGCCGGAGTCAGAAGACAGCACTTCTGCTGGCGGGGGTTTGGGTGGAAGGGGCCCGGTGGCGGGTGGGACTGCGGTGCCGGGCCCCCTTGGAGGCCCGGGCCCCCGGGAATTTTGTCCCCCCTGTCCCCCCCTCTCGACAGCCCTGAAGGCAGTGTTACTTTATGCATTAAAGAAATAAGTAGGACAATATTCCAGGACATGAAGATGTATTTCTTTCTGTTCTTTCTAGAACCCTTAGAGGAAAGAGATAATTCACCATTACGAAGCTTATTATGTTGGAACAGAGGGTAATTCTAGCAAAGTTCCTTATGAGATTGGATTAAAGAGCAAGGTAGTAAGGCAGAAATGGAAATATTAACGGATTACGGCAGAGGAAAACTAAATAACATAAAATGTGAGATCCATCAATAGAACTAGCCTCTTAAAGAGTGATGTTGAATGGGAATCCTTGCAAATTGGTGGGAGTGGGGATAAATGTGGTTTGGGGATGTTAAGGTAGGCGGCACATAGGGAGGCTGATACAGTAACCCAATCCTGATAGATTAAAAAGCTGAATTCAAGAAAACAGGACATAATAGTAAAAGAGAAAAACACCAGTCGCAAGCGATTACTCTGTGAATCACTAGGAGAAAGAGAAGATCCTGAAGAAGCAGGTGTGAGGATGTTATAATGCTGTTGTATCGTTCCATGGTGCGACCGCACCTTGAGTATTGTGTTCAATTCTGGTCGCCGCATCTCAAGAAAATTATAGTAGAATTGGAACAGGTGCAGCGAAGGGCGACTAAAATGATAGCGGGGATGGGACGACTTCCCTATGAAGAAAGACTAAGGAGGCTAGGGCTATACAGCTTGGAGAAGAGACGGCTGAGGGGAGACATGATAGAGGTATATAAAATAATGAGTGGAGTGGAACAGGTGGACGTGAAGCGTCTGTTCACGCTTTCCAAAAATACTAGGAATAGGGGGCATGCGATTAAACTACAGTGTAGTAAATTTAAAACAAATCGGAGAAAATTTTTCTTCACCCAACGTGTAATTAAACTCTGGAATTCGTTGCCGGAGAAAGTGGTGAAGGCGGTTAGCTTAGCAGAGTTTAAAAAGGGGTTGGACGGTTTCCTAAAGGACACGTCAATAAACCGCTACTAAACGGACTTGGAAAAATCCAAAATTCCAGGAATAACATGTATAGAATGTTTGTACATTTGGGAAGCTTGCCAGGTGCCCTTGGCCTGGATTGGCCACTGTCAGGGACAGGATGCTGGGCTCGATGGACCCTTGGTCTTTTCCCAGTATGGCATTACTTATGTACTTATGTAAGCAAGAAATGCAGTCTGTGGTTAAGAAAATGTGGCAGAGAGATACAGAAATATTTCCCATTGTTCTGGGTGACACAGACTTGTTCAAAAATCATTTTCCAGCACACCTGGATAAACTGCCTCTATGTGTTACATCTTACGAACTCCAGAGAGAAGATCTTTTTGGCATGATGCAAATTAAACAAAGCATTTGCAACAAATTTGAGAGAGACCAAGATCATACTCCACATACCCTGGCTTAGGAATGGGGTTCATAAGTCCATAAGTATTGCCATACTGGGACAGACCGAAGGTCCATCAAGCCCAGCATCCTGTTTCCAACAGTGGCCAATCCAGGTCACAAGTACCTGACAAGATCCCAAAACAGTACATTTTATGCTGCTCATCCTAGAAACAAGCAGTGGATTTTCCCCAACTCCATTTAATAACAGTCTATGGACTTTTCCTTTAGGAAGTCATCCAAACCTATTTTAAACCCCACTAAGTTAACCGCTTTGTCTACATTCTCTGGCAATGAATTCCAGAGTTAATTACATGTTAAGAGAAGAAATATTTTCTCTGATTCATTTTAAATTTATTACATTGTAGCTTCATTGCATGCCCCCTAGTCCTGTTGTGGTATGTGCAACACCAACTCATTTGAAAAAATTGCCCCCAAAAGTAACCTTGGAATACAGCTGTGCACTACAGCTCAGTGCATGGTTTTCTAATGCAAATGTAAAGGAAAAAAAGTTTTCTCTGCAATGCAGTAAACTGATAGTATACAAATAAGTTGTGTGTAAAAAATGTATGCTTACATGGGAAAGCATGCCGGACACATGCACACGTACACAGGAATTCTATATGGGACACTGAACGTTAGATGTGGAAAAGTGTTCCAGTGGATGTGAAAGCACCAAAACAGAGCAGAAACAGCACATCTGCATGAAGGCACACATGCACGGATCTGCAAAGGCGGCATGGTCATAGGAGGGGCATGGGCAGGTCAGGGGCATTCCATTATAATCAGTGTGTTTTTTCTAGAAAAAAAGATGCCGGCACTCAAATGAGAGGTCACCCTTCAGGGGTGGGGTGATCACTGAGGGACCCACCCCACAATAGCCAGGCCCCCTGCAACCAGTCACAGAATCTATGACAATGCAGAATTGGTGTGTAGAGCCTGAGCTCTTTCATTAAAAATTGGGGACCATGGCTCAATTTTAGCAGACAATGGAAAAGGTGCTGGTACTCAGTACCCCCAAGTACCCCCTCAAAAAAAGCCCTAATTATAATGCACACAGTGATATCGAATAATGCAGATCTGAACCCAGCTTACACACTGGGATTTACACCTTGTTTCGATTGGCGTAATTCCTCACACCCACAGTTGAGTGTGGAGCCCAGCACTATGCACTATTCTGTAAAGGGCGCCGATCCGGGAACGCCCTTTATAGAATACTGTTTACTGCCAATTTTTTATCAGTGCTGAATTTTGAGCACCATTTACTGTATCCAGCCCATAAGCTCTGCACCAGCAGCTGTATTTTGCACACACAAAAATCTATATCAGCACTCAAAGTTGCACGCACACGTATGTGCACATGTGCTAGACTGCTATTCTGTGCATACAATTTTTTTCGACACCAATATTATTCATGCGCAAAAGAGCATTCATGCAAATGTACAGATGTATGCTCATGCAGTTCCAGGAGCCAATACAATAATTACCTTACCAACCATATTTATCGGCACACAGTGAATTGTATGCTCATACATTAACCACTTTGCTTGTACCAAAGAAAGGCGGTAAATCAAGAATCTAATCAATAAAATAATATGCTATTTTGTGCATAAACAATAATATTATTCTGTACATTTCTGAACAGTTCAGCATTTAACTTTGTTCCAGAACACCTCCCCCTCAGCTCTTCAACTCGGCTGCCTGGGACAGAAAGGTGGATATCAAAACCCATCTCCTTCAAGGAAGCCAGAAAATTGCAGGTCCTGGATGCTTGAAGTACAGAGAAGAAACAAGCATATAGTTCACGCCAATTCTGACTGCAGAAGAACAAACTAATCTTTTACTCCTCAAACCTTTGCCTTGAAGCCTCACAGAAAACCTTGTGCTCAGCCTTTAAGTCTTCTCCTCGTTTCTCTGAATCTGCCTTTAATAGCTAGTGCCTTCATTATCAGGGAATCAGTGCCCATGTGTCACGATTTGAGGAAAGTGAGCCCTTGGGCTGTTGCGAGATTGGTTGCACCTGTGTGGTGCAAGTGCTGCACAGGTCCTTGTTGATGGGTGCTGACCAGGGGCGTAGCCAGACAACAGATTTTGGGTGGGTCTAGGCAAGAAGTGGGTGGGCACCAAATGTTCTCCCCCACCACCACACAAAAAGACATCTCATCTGGCAGGAAAATGCTTCTTTCCAACTTGGCAGTCTGCAGCAGGCATGCGCTGAAAACTGAACATGCGCAGGTGCCAGTATTGTGGAGAGTAGCGTTTTCATTACCATCAGGGGGAAGTCTTCAGCTGGTAGAGCTTGGGATCTCCACCAGCTACCGCTAAACGTGTGCTGCTGTTGGGTGGGCCTGAGCCCTAAGTGGCTGGGCCCTGGCCCACCCAGGCCCACCTGTGGCTACGCCACTGGTACTGACATAGAGACCTGACAAAGTTCAGGATACAGACTGGCTGAAATGCTGGAGCAATGCAGGGCAGGAACAAAGGAACAAAACAAGGCTGGAACACAGGAACAAGGCAGTGCAGGAACTCGGGAACAAAGCAATACAGGACACTGGAACAAGGCACCACACACTGGAGTCTGCAAGACACCAGGAAGCCTGTTGCCGAGGCACTGGCTGAGTGCAGGCAAGGAGGTTATATTGAGAACAGGAGACGGTATGAGCTTAGCTAACCCATTATATAGGCCAAAGCCAGTAGACAGAGCTTCCTGGGAGTAAGCAGAGACTGCTACCATTTTCGCTTGCCCAAAACAAGAGCAAAAGGGAGGTCACCAGGTAAGGGTGCTGCTTAGTTCCAAAAATCCCAAGACAGTCTGGAAGGCTGGAAAATCTGGACCTGACCGGCATGACTTCTGGAACATGGGAAACAACAAACAGACAGTCCATCGCAGCCACCTGGTCTAACCACCATGAGAGCATGAAACATGGGCACAATCGTGACACAAAAGATTATTAGAAATAATGGACTGCCTATGCATGGTCCATCTGTAAAAGTCAAAGCTGTTCCAGTTGGATAGGTAGTACCTTATTTGACAGCTTTTTAATTTATTTGAAAGCATCCCATGTGTAGAAATAAATACCATGAAATAAAAATTGAATATCACTAAAACAGTTTAAAAAATTATTGTACCTGGTAGAAACAGCAGTTATAAACTCTGTATTTTGTGCTCATTTTACTATACTGTTCTATACAATACAGATGGCCAAATATCAGTGATATCCTGTTTCCTAATGGGTTCATCTTAACTCTTGTTGTAATCTGCCTCGGGAAGCCTGATGTTATAAAAATGGAATAAATAGAAATTAAATGGAAGTAAAATTAAACTCTCCTTCTTTGGAGCACATGGAATCATATCTTCACTGTTTTGTAGAAGTTTACATTTTAGATACACAAATGGATTATTCTGTTTTGAGCATGTTTCAGGGACAAATGGTTTTAAAAGTCAAAATAATAAAAATAAATATTTTGTTTCACACAGATCACTCATTTGTTTAAACATAACTAAATGGACTATAAGCTCATATTGCAGTCCATTGTTTTTCTTATATTTTGTTCGTGAGATGACTTAAGCTGTGCCAAAACTGAAAACTCTTATCTCTTCTATCTGGTCACTAAGAAAAGGAACTCATTGTGAACACTATTCACCCTAAAAGGTTGATTTGTAGCTGTACATGAGGAATTGTTATATTGCATAAATAAGTGTGGTTTTGTTCCTAGTCATGCATCCAAAGGTTATATAATCCTTTCAAGAAAGCTAGTTAATCGTTTAACTTATTAGTGGAACAGAACCACAAAGGCATGGTATGGTTGCATTTTCAATTTGGTAATACTAGAGCTCAGCTAAGGAACAGGTTATTTTGAGCTAGTCTTCACTGAACCAAACTTGCTTTCATTGTGCCATCACCATCCAATTGCATGAGCAGTACCTTAAAAAGGGGGAGGATAAAGGATTTTATTTTATTTACTTATTTATTTGACATGAATATCTGTCACGACTGTGATCATGATCCCTCTCTGACACACCTTTGTCCCGATGGTCAGCTGCTGAGCTGGCTACTGTTTGCATTGTTGTTTCTTTCCGTGTGTTTCAAGCCTCACTTTGGGTTCTGTGTATTTCCTGCCTCTGTCCTGTAGGGTTTCCACTTCCTGCGTGTTTCAAGCCTCACTTTGGGTTCAGTGTATTTCCTGCCTCTGACCTGTAGGGTTCCACTTCCAATGTGTTTCAAGCCTCACTTTGGGTTCAGTGTATTTCCTGCCTCTGTCCTGTTTATAAGGGAGTGGTGCACATTCATTCAGTGCCTTTGCAATGCCAAAGATCTCCAGGTTGGTCCATGTGCAGTGTAGCACTTCTGCCTTGTTCTAGTCTGTGTGCCTGTGGGCACTTCTGCCTTGATTTCTTGTTGCTTTGTTCATAGCCTGTGTGCCCGTAGGCACTTCTGTCTTGATTCCTTGTTTATGGTGCCTGTGTGCACTTCGGCTTCTGTTCTTCTCGGTCTGTTTGTGTACTAGCTTCAGCCTTCAGCCATAGTTCTGTTGTTTGTCTGTGTGGGTCAGCTTTGTGTCCTGCCTAGTCTGCCTTGCCTGTTCTAGTCCCCTCTACCTTAGCTTCAGCCTTAGTTCTGTTGTTTGTCTGTGTGGGTCAGCTTTGTATCCTGCTTGTGTCTGCCCTGTTTGTCTTCAGCTCCAGTCCCCTTCCTGCTTGTCTGTGCCCTGTTTGTCTTCAGCTACAGTCCCCTTCCTGCTTGTCTGTGCCCTGTTTGTCTTCAGCTCCAGTCCCCTTCCTGCTTGTCTCTGCCCTGTTTGCTTTCAGCTTCTGTTCCTGCCAAGCTTGTTTAAAAATCCTGAATCCTGCTTCAGTATCCTGAATCCTGTTCCAGTATCCTGAATCCTGTTCCTGCCTAGCTTGTTTGAAAATCCTGAATCCTGCTTGAGTATCCTGAATCCTGTTCCAGCACTGCCTGCCAAGCCAAGTCCGTTCCAGAATCCAGTTCTAGCCAAGCCAAGTCCATTCCAGCATCCGGTTCCTGCCTAGCCAAGTTCGTTCCTGCATCTGGTTCCTGTCAAGCCAAGTCCATTCCAGCATCTGGTTCCAGCCAAGCCAAGCTTGTTAGTCCAGTCCTGCTTGGGGGGTTTTGCCTCCTGCTGCCGCTCGACGACAGTAGACCAAGGGTTCACATTGTTCCAGAATCCATGACTGTTTGTTTAAAGCCTGGGACCGTGACAATATCCCACATTATTCCAAGCAAACTCGGGTTCAAATGTGGCTTACATTTGAAAATACAGTGAGACAGAATAATATAATTCAGTGATATCATGAGAGCAAGTACATGGATATGTCTGAAACATTTAACAAAGTTGAGATTAGCATATATACTCAACTGGGCATTTTAAAAGTCTGTCCTGTAATGATGCCGCATGTTCAGAAATTATAGACAGTATAGACAGGTATTCAAACATTATCACATACACACACCAGAACAGGCATCCATACACACATTTCAAAAGGAAACAACTTCTACAGAATATATCCAAAACTTAATTTTTATTTTCTCATTTCCATCTAGACAGTAGATGTATAGATTAGTAGGACCCAAAGCAATCCAAAATAAGTAAAGTCAGAAACAACACAGTTTATACCTAATTGTTCAATCATTCTTTGGATTCACCTTTGGGTTTAAAAAGCAAACCTTTGTGCATGTAAGGACTGGATAAATGAATTAAAACAAAGTTTAAAGCAAATGCCCTTAATATGTAATACTTGGTAGCAATAATGACACAGTGATGATATATTCACATAGCAGGCACCCTGAGCCAAAAGATTTTTCCAATGAACATAATTAACTTTGTTTGAACTTGGTGGCTAATAGTGTGCTGAACTTGACAATGATGGCACATTTAGACTGACTCTGGACAGAAGTTCTGCATGAAGAAAGCTCTTCCCTCATTATTCAGTACTCCCCTGTGAAATAATAGTAATAAAAACAGGCAAATCCATTTTTATAATATATCACTGCGTTCCACAAAACAAAAGGAGCAAGTTCCCACATGCCATTTGTTTTGATGTAGACACAAGAAAAAAAAGATGTTAAACGCTTCCAGGTTTCAACCTAATTAATGTTTTAAAAAATTGTACTTATAAATAGTAAGTCTTATTGTTAAGCACATGATTCTCAAGTGTGTTACTTTATGTGCATACCTGACCTTGATTTGTATCTGCCATTTTCAAGGCACAGACTGTAGAAGTCTGCCCAGCACTAGCCCTGCCTCCCAACCACTAGCCCCGCCTCCCACCACCGGCTCTGCCACCCACTCTCCACTAAGCTTCTGAGTATCCATTCCTTCTGAACAGGATTCCTTTATGTTTATCCCACGCATTTTTGAATTCCGTTACCGTTTTCATTTCCACTGCCTCCCACGGGAGGGCATTCCAAGTATCCACCACTCTCTCCATGAAAAAATACTTCCTGACATTTTTCTTGAGTCTGCCCTCCTTCAATCTCATTTCATGTCCTCTTGTTCTACCGCCTTCCCATCTCCGGAAAAGGTTCGTTTGCGGATTAATACCTTTCAAATATTTGAACTTCCTTATCATATCACCCCTGTTTCTCCTTTCCTCCATGACTAGGGATATTTTTATTTATTCAATATCACAATTCCTCATGTACAGCCATAAAACAGTCTTTTAGTGTGGATAGTGTTCGCAATGAGCTCCTTTTATTATCGACCATTTAGAAGAGAAGAGTCTTTTGGCAGAGTATAAGTCAGCACAAGAACAAAATATAAGAAAATCAATGGACTGCATTAAGGGCTTATTGCCCATTTAGTTATGTTTAAACAAATGAGAGATCTGCATGAAACAAAATATTTTTATTTTGACTTATAAAACCACTTGTCCCTGAAACATGCCTCTAAACAGAATAATCCATTTGTGTATCTAAAATGTAAACTTTCTACAAAACAGATGCAGATGTGATTCCATGCGCCTCAATGAAAGGAAAGTTTAATTTTACTTGCATTTAATTTCAATATACTCCATCTTTATAACACCAGGCTTCCCAAGGCAGATTACAACAACAGTTAAGACTTAAGATGAACTCATCAAGAAACAGGATATCCTCACTGAAATCTCGCTGTCTGTATTGTATAGAACAGTGTAGAAAAATGAACACAAAATACAGAGGTTATAACTACTGTTTCTACCAGCTATAATCATTTTTTAAGCTGTTGTAGTAATGTTCAGTTTTTATTTCATGATATTTATACCTAGATATTGGAAGCTTTCAAATAAATTAAAAGTTGTCAAATAAGTTTAAAAAAATAAATACATTTTTTGTCCTCCAGCTTTTAAGGTACTGCCTATCCAAATGGAACAGCTTTAGACTTTTTTAGGTAGCTTCTCCTACCTAAGCGCACAGCTATGGAATGCATTGCCAAAAGCAGTAAAAACTATGCTCGACCACCTAAATTTTCAGAAAGCACTAAAGACAGACCTGTTCAGAAGAGCATACCCAACATAAAAATACCGGTCACTTGCGACACAACATAACCAAAGACTGCAACGGACATTACCTGACGCTTCTTCCCCCTTTCCCTCTCTAAGTTCCCCCCAACTGTTTCCTACCATACATATACCTCATTATACCACAATATCACTTTGTATTCATTCATACTATGTATTTGTTCAAACCATAATCGGCTAACACCGTTAACGGTTATATGTAAGCCATATTGAGCCTGCAAAAGGTGGGAAAATGTGGGATACAAATGTAATAAATAAATACATAAATTATAATGTTTTGCTATTGTTTTCAATAGCATTTGCTATTGTTTTGGGTGAACTAGAGCTCCGCCTACTGGCTTCAGCCCGTATAATGGACTAGATAGAAACACCCTGTCTCCTGTTTTCTTCAACCTCCTTGGGTTCTTCAGGCAAAAGAAGCTGCTGGATCTTAGAGAACTTCTAGAGACAGGTGAGAGACACTATCCAGCTCATTTTCGAAAGAGAAGGGTGCCCATCTTTCTACACAAATCGGGAGATGGGCATCCTTCTCTCAGGGGCGCCAGAATTGGCATAATCAAAAGCCGATTTTGGGCGTCCCCAACTGCTTTCCATTGCCGGGAAGGCCGAAGTTCCCGGGGGCGTGTCGGAAGGGTAGTGAAGGCGGGACAGGGGCGTGCTGGGGCGTGGTGAAGAGATGGCCGGCTTCGGCCGATAATGGAAAAATGAAGGGCGTCCCTTGCAAGAATTTGGTCCGCTTTATTTTGTCCCTTTTTTTTTAGGTCCAAGTCACAAAAAAGTGCACGAACTGCCCAGATGACCTCCCCTGACTCCCCCAGTGGTCACTAACCCCCTTCCACCCTAAAAAAAAACAACTTTAAAAACTTTTTTTGCCAGCCTCAAATGTCATACTCCGGTCCATCGCAGCAGTATGCAGGTCCCTGGAACAGTTTTAGTGGGTGCAGTACACCTCAGGCAGGCGGACCCAGGCCCATCTCCCCCCCCCCCCCCACGTGTGGGTGCCCCCCTTCACCCCTTAGGGCTATGGTAGTGGTGTATAGTTGTGGGGAGTTTTGGGGGGCTCAGCACTCAAGGTAAGGGAGCTATGCGCCCGGGAGCAATTTTTTTTTAATTTGTAGAAGTGCCCCCTAGGGTGCCCGGTTGGTGTCCTGGCATGTGAGGGGGACCAGTGCACTACAAATCCTGGCCCCTCCCACGACCAAATGCCTTCGAGTTGTTCGTGTTTGAGATGGGCGCCCTTGGTTTCCATTATGGCTGAAAATCAAGGGTGCCCATCTGTACAGCCGGCGCTCTCAGCATTTCAACCAAATGTTGAGATTTGGGCGCCCCCAACCGTATTTTCGAAATGAAAGATGGACTCCATCTCATTTCGAAAATACGGTTGGCCCTGCCCCTTCGCAGTGCCGTCCTCGGAGATGGGCGCCCTTAGAGATGGCCGGCCTTGTTCAAAAATGCCCCTCCACGTTAGACATCCTGGGTCCCAGGACAAAAAGGTGCAAAGGGGCTCCAAAGCTTACCAGCAGGCAGCTATGCTTTTAGTTTAAGCTTGAGGCTCATTGTGGAATGGGGACATACGTCACGTGCCCTGTTAGCACCTCTGTAATGCCAGCACTGCACAGGATTTGAATGAGCCATATACTGATATCAGTGCAAGTCTTTATGCACAGTTAGCTCATGCGCAAAACTTGTTTGAGCATAGTGCGTCCACAGTAGCGCACAATGCTGTGCGCAAAGCCTAGCACTCTCTACTGCATTGGTCTGAGGATGAGGTGAGCATTAGCATGCTAATAAATTGATGCCCCAATGCTCAAAGGTCAGTTGTTAAATCCAACAGCACAAACCCTATAGCACAAGAACAGCAGAGAAACCTAACCCTCCAATGCTCAAAAGAAATAGAATTCAAATTATATGTGTACTTATGAAACCGAAAGTACGGGAGGGAATGTGCCTGGCACATGCACACAAGAGTTTTGTGGTAAGCGCTCTTGTGTGCATCTCAAGCAAGACTATCAGCCCCCTTCTTCTGGGCCTTTAAATATAAGTTTTCAAAAATTTCTTTCACTTAAAAGGCTTATATTTAAGGCGCCAATGTGTGCTTTCACTTTTCCTCAGACTTACACACATTTATTTCTCACTATCAGTGTTTATAGGCACCACGGGATTCCTTCTACTTC
Organism: Microcaecilia unicolor; assembly: GCF_901765095.1. Taxonomy (NCBI): domain Eukaryota; kingdom Metazoa; phylum Chordata; class Amphibia; order Gymnophiona; family Siphonopidae; genus Microcaecilia; species Microcaecilia unicolor. The sequence goes on from NC_044032.1 coordinate 280,598,484, forward strand.
TAAAAGAAGAGAAAAACTGGCAGTTTAAAGTGAGAAATTTTGGAGAAACCCTTTAACATCACCCCAAGCTGGTGGTAAGTTTCCAGTGTTAAGGGCTAGGGTTACCATACGTCCAGATTTCCCCAGACAAGTCTTCCTTTTCAGGGGATTGTCGGGGGTGGTTTTTTCCAGCCTGCCTGTTTGTCTGGATTTCTGAACAGGTAGGCAGGCTGGCTGGCTGGCAGGCGGATCTCAGGGTACCTTCTCCAAATCCTTAATGCGCCCTGGTGATCTAGTGGTGCCTTATTCGGTTCAGGAAAGAACTCCACATTTTCCTACCCGCTTCCGCAGACTTGCTCTCTGCTGCCGCTTCAAAATGACTGCCGAGACGTCAAGTCTTGCGAGGCCACTGCTTGAAGTCTCGCCATCCACTTTGAAGCGGCAGCAGTAGTAACCAGGTCAGTGGCAGTGGACAGGAAAGAGTGGAGTTCTTTCCTGCCTTGAAGAGGCCACTAGATCACCAGGGCACATTAAGGTACATTCGAGGAGAGCACCCTGACTCAGGGTGGGAGGCAGTGGCGTAGCCACAGGTGGGCCTGGCCCACCCACTTAGGGCTCAGGCCCACCCAACAGTAGCACATGTTTAGTAGTAGCTGATGGGGATTCCAAGCTCTACCAGCTGAAGACTTCCCCCTGATGGTAATGAAAATGGTGTGCTCCACAATACTGGCACCTGCAAATGCTCTGTTTCAGCGCATGCAGACTGCCAAGGTGGAGAGAAACATTTTCCCACCAGCTTAGATATTTTTTGGGGGAGGGGGAGAACACTTGTTGCCTACCCACTTCTTGCCTAGGCCCACCCAAAATCTGCTGTCTGGCTGCGCGCCTGGTGGGAGGGGAGGGGACGGGAGGGAAGGTGGATGGATGATAGAGTCATGTGGGTGGATGGAAGAAGGGGCTGTAATGAAGGTGGATGGAGTGTGGGTGCAGGGAGGGAGGGAGGCGCCTGGATAAAAAATTAGTGATGGGGACATACATTGGAATGGAAAAGGGGGAAATATAGCTCATGGATACAAGAGGATGGACAAGCGAGGAGAGGGGAATGTGCTGCTCATGGATGGGAGGGAAATGAAAGGGGGACATGCTGCTCATGGATGTTTACTTTTTTGGAAATGCACATCTTTTCTAATTTTGTATTTAGCAGTGCACGGAAGAAAATGCATTTCTGTTACTTTTACCAGTATTTAAACTGCTTATAGAATCTGGCTTTCATGGGGGTCAAGGTGGCTGTACAGCATGGTGCTGTGCGGACAGGGCAAGGTTGGGAGTAGGGCTGGGAGTGTGGCAGGGGCCGGGGCAGGGCAGCATTTTATTTTTTGTGTCTTCTTTTTTATCTCCGCAAATATGGTAACCCTATTAAGGGCGGTATTTGTTTCTGCGCTATTCTGTGAGCATTGGGAGGGAATGCCAAATGATCTCATTATTATCCATTTCAGTACATTTAAATACAATTTGCGGCCATCTTTGGCACGCATGTTATTCTCCACGCTACAGCTCTTTCAACATTCTGCGCACACTAACATACATGTTAGTCCGACGCTAATCACCTCTAATGTTGGCATTAGGTTTTGAGCACCAGCCCGTGAATTTGCCTATTCTATATGACCTTGATGAGTAAGTGTTTGATGTTATTGAGTTTTTAAACATTGAGTAGGTTTACAACAAGAACAGACGCAGCTTTAATTGTCCTTCCTTACAATATCCTGAAGAAGAAGCAAAGCATAAGAAAGGGAACAGAAAAAAAAGATCTTGTTAACCTTTCCTTTGCACACCCCACCATTTTTTTTTAAGTTCCAAGTAGAATAACCATGAAAAATATGTCTGGGCTCACTGTTACTTCACCGGGGATGCGCACACATCAGTGATTAACTAGAAAAGGGGAAAGCAAAATGCAGTGAGAGGAAACACGGCGAGCTCTCTAATCTTTAGGAAACGGCAGAACAGAATTCATTTATACCAAGCCAATACAGATTTGCAGGCTGTGAATTTTTTTTTTTTTTTTGTCTGTAAGCTGGTCCAGACGTGGTGGGCAGGGAACACTCACGCTCCACTGAGCCGCTAAGAAATATCAAGAATAACAAAGTGCTGTTAGAGCCCAAACTGAAAATCAAAGAACTATTTTTTTGATCATGGTTTGCTCAAAAAGCTACTCCTGTGTGCTGTAGGGGGAAAGAGGGGGCCCGATAACTGCTTGCATTGTAGCCTTTTTACCGAGGCCTGTTAAAGCCCCTTGTGTGCATTTGCTTTGCTCGGGCTCTTTTGAAGTTAGTTTGCTTTTGTTCTCTACCTAACTTGATGCCATTTTGCACAAGCTAATCTGTATGCAGCCCCAGTCAGAGACTGCCACCCAGGACTCCTTATGTAGGGAGCACACCAGCAGGGAGATACTGGGAAGGGAATAAAATGATATAGCTGAGACGGTGGTCCATGCCTGCTAAAGTTTCAGCAAAAGCACACCTGCATTTTTCAGCCAAACCCAGCCAAATCTGAAAGGCACGGTGTCTGAGTACAGTTGTGTTTCAAGAGCCAGGTATCATATACAGTACTTACATGATGTTAAAAGCTGATATAAAGTGAACATGTTACTACATGTTATGTTTTTAAATTTTAATGTGTACATAGTGCATAAACATACCCAGAAAACATTTTTGTTTGTTTTGTTTCATTTAATTTAGACTTCCTATTGTCATAGCACATCTCATGAAGCTACAAGTACAGGTGAGAGGAAACACATATATTTAGGTGATCAAAACTCCAATCACATCGATTCAGCGAGCCACATTACTGCCTCTTCTAGATCCCATGAAATATGCAAACTTATCTCATGTAGTATATGTTATATATGCAATCTATCTATGGATGTATATTTATGTATTTATTGAGGATTTATTAACCACCTTTACGAAGAGATTCACCCAAGGTGGTGTGCGACATGTACAGTTTAATATAATACTTACAATTTTGCCAACAGCAGAATAGTACAAACAAATGACCTTATATAAACATAAGTATAATAAATGAGGCAACCTTGAGAACAGCAAACTAAAACTTACTAATAGGACTACCTTGAAACAGTATCAAAAATGTACACATTTAACAACACTGAAATTCAAATAACAGAGATATAATGCATCAGCATAATACCAATGAAATATCCAATAAGTACGCACTAGAGCACTCAAACAACATGGATATGATCCATTTATCCTAATTACTGACAATTATACCTTGTCCTGATATCATTATATTATGTTGTTATCCACTTACCCACTTCTTAATCAACATAATTTTCGTATGAACCTTAATAGCAATAATTCTGAAATTCTTCTCCGTTAATATGATTGCCATAATATTCCTATGCACCTTATCTGATATATATACTCTGATTCTCTATTCCATCAATGTGATTGTAGTTGTATTGTATTGTAAGCCACATTGAGCCTGCAAATGGGTGGGAAAATGTGGGATATAAATGCTGCAAAATAAAATAAAAATAAATAATGCTTTTCTACAACACAGTTTACCATGTAGCCCCGGGGGCCAAGTGCAGATATACAGATGGAGACAAGGTGGGTGATACAGAGTCAGTTGGCATAAATAGATGAGTTGCTAAACTCAAGGCAAGTTCTTTGTACAGTTAAACAATATATAAGGAACTGTTCCTAGTTACAGTGTGTGTGTAGCCAGTTAGTCCAGGTGCAGAATGAGTGTAGTCAGTCACCCTGGGGCTCATTTTCAAAGTACTTACGGCCTTGCTTACTAAGGCGCGTTAGTGTTTTTAGTGCGCCTACAATTAGCGCACACGCTAACCATGTAGGCGCCTATAGGGATATTGTAGGCATGTACACAGTTAAGGCGCGTACATTTAGAACCCGCTAAAGATGCTAACGTGCCCATAACGCAGCTTAGTATATAACACGGCTTAGGAAACATGGCCCTTAGACTTACAAAGTTCCATAGGTTACTATGGAACTTTGTAAGTCTAAGTGCTTCGAAAATATGCCTCTTTATCTATTAAAGCAGGGGTGTTCAACCTCGGTCCTCAAGGGCCACAATCCAGTCGGGTTTTCAGGATTTCTCCAATGAATATGCATAAAATAGTGGGGCTTAAAAGACTCAACTCTAACTGTTAATTAAAACACTAAGGATCTCTTTTACTAAGGTGCGCCTAAAAGTGGCCTGCGCTAGTGTAGGTACGTGTTTTGGATGCACACTGGTCCATTTCCTCAACGCGTCTGGAAAGACATTCTTGTTGTGCCGGAAAATGGATGTGTGGCAAAATTAAAACCAGCGCGCATCCATTTTCGGCCTGAGACCTTACCGCCATCGACTTAGTGGTAAGGTCTCACGCACTAACTGGGCGGTAAGGGTTCAACATGTGTAAACTGCTGATTACCACCGGGTAAGCGCCAAGCGGTAGAAAATAGAAAATATTTTCTACCGTGTATTTTGGGCTCGCTCCAAAAATGGAATTACTGCCCAGGGCATGAGATAGCCTGCCAGTAGTGCAAATTTGAAGTACGATGGACGTATTTAGGTGCCTACGTACCTAGTAAAGGGCACCTTAAAAATTACTGATTATGTTATTAATTAGATTCATTAAAAAAATCAAAAATAAATATTAAATTAAGTGTGCTCAGAACTTTAGTGCCATTCAATCTGGGGATCACACAAAGTGGAATGAAAAAAAGGGTCTGAAACACCTCCTACCAACAAAAGCATGGACGTTGGCATAAACAATCTTGAGAATGAAATATCAAAGGTAAAACCACTTTCCCCAACTACTATTAATTATTGTCAATAAATGTAATTTACTTCATATATGATGTTGCAAAGATCACTTATCAGGGCCGCAGAGAGACTGAGCAGGGCCCGGGGCAAGGCTGCTCCCCTGCCTCCCCTCCCCCTACCCCCAATCGTTACTGCTGTCGCCTCAGTCCCCAGTCTCCACCTACCTTCCCTCAGCTCCCTTCTGTCTGCCATTCGACCCCCTTCATTTAAAAAAAAAATCTCGAAATCGGCAACGCAGCAGCTTCTGTGTGAGAGCGGCAGATCGCCTCAGGCGGGCCTTCCCTCACTGTGTCCCGCCCTCACAGAAATAGGAAGTTACATCAGAGGAGGGCGGTTAAAAAGCTTCTTTGAGGTGATGCCTTTAGGACTCAGGAGATCAAATAATGACAAGTTCTGGAAATTATATAGATGGATTGTTAATGTATAATGTACAAGATTGATCATATATAATGGAACTTGTCCAAATGTAATTTACATAATAAACAGCTTAAAAAATATCCTCGCCTCAACAGTCAAAACAGTGAATCTTAATAAAATAAGGAGTAATTCTATCTGTTTTATGTAAAGAGAATATTAGGCGTAAAGCTACATTTTGAACTGTTTGAATTTTTCTTATTCGATGTTTTGGTAGACCCAACTAGATTATATTACAATAGTCAAGTTTACTAAGAATCAAGGCCTACACCACTAATTGAAACAAATCTACTGTTAGATATTTACGGATTTTCTCATCATATAGAATGCAATGCACTCCTTACTATGGAATTTATTTGGTGTCCCATAGATAATTTGTTATCAAATATAACACCCAACATTTTTATGAATTTATCAAGCACAAAATGGTTCCTATCAATCAACAGATTTGATCTTAATTCTTTGTTCTGTTGTGCCCCTACTAATAAAAATTTAGTTTTCTCCTTATTCAATTTCAAATGGTGAGATGACATCCAATTACCAATAATAAAGAAACAATGAGGGATAGTATCAGTTAGTCTGAAATGTAGTAATAACAGGGAAGATTCGAGTAATGTTATCAGTGTAAATGAAGCTTATATAACCCTCTTTTTCCAGAGTATAGCCTAAGGAGCAGTTTCCAGCACTCAGAACAGGGAGAAAGTGGCCTCTGTAAAGCAGATTCTGATGGGTGACATCATTAACTGTATTGTTATTTGAATGTGTGCTGCCTTCTGAGCAGCACAGGCTAAGATCAGGTGACCCTCAGGGGGAGGAATGCTGGCTTCGGCCTAATCCCTGGTAAGCCTTTCCTTGGCTGAGAGGTGCCCAGCTCTACCACTGGCTGCCTTTCAGGTGCTGTGGAGGACTTGCAGCTCATCTGCATATCCTTACAGCCTTCTCCGGGGTGACTCCCATGTCCACTCCAATCCACTCAGGGCCTCTGCTCTAGGTGCCGTGCACCATATTCTCTTTACATTTATTTTTCTCCCAGTTACTACTTATGGCTCCAGTACACTTTCTCTTCTTGGTACTTTCCCTTCCTAATCTTTTTCTCCATCTGAAACCACTGTACACTGCAGGAACACATTGTCCACGCTCTGTATTCATCATCTCACCATCTCTTTTTTCCCCTTCCTTCTCAGCTCTCAACCTTCAACAATTCCTTCCTTCCATTCATCCATCTCCTTTCTATGAGCACATCTCACCTTCGTCGCTGTCATCATACCTCTCCTACTCCTCTCTGTACTCTCTTGCTCCTTCTCCTGCTCTCCAATGGGTACATTAATCCCAATCCTGGTCCTTCACATCAGCTCTCATCGTATTTATGCAGGTCACACCGTGATATCTCCAATCTAATTTCTGTTCCTCTCCTCCCCCCTTCTTCCCTGCCTTTCTCTTGTGCTATGTGGAATGCCCGCTCTGTCTGTAACAAATGACCCACCCATGCCCCTTCCCATGGGAATGCCCTCTTTGCAGTTGCACATGAATACACTTAGGGCCATATTCTATAAATGGTGCCTGAAAAACTAGTGCCAAAAAGCACGTGCTCAGTGCGATTTTATAAACCACACCTAATGTTAGTTGTAGTTTATAGAATATGTGCATGTGCCATTCTGGTAACTAAAGTTTAAGTACAACCATTTAGGCCACCTAAAACCAGGCCTAAATACCTGCGCCTAACTTAGGCACAGATCGGGCATATTCCATAACAGTGTGCATAGTTTTAAGAAATGCCCGCAACCCACCTGTTTCATGCCCATGGCCACGCCCCCTTTTCAGCTGCACGCATTATAATTTATGCGCACCATGTTATAGAATACGCCTAGAATGTTGTGAATGTAAATTCTATTTAAAGCCAATTAGTGCTGCTAATTGGTTAAGTACCAATTATCAGCGCTTGTTAATCAATTAAGTTGTATGCACAATTTGGCCATGTGACCAAATTATTGTGCCCAACTTAAGGCGCCATTTATACAGTTTGGAGGTTAGTCTCTATCCCATAACTGGGCACATAAGTGAATTTCCGTGCTGATCTGCTGTTTCAGCCCCATTTTGGGGCCTTGCATTCATTGGAAAGCGTTTCTGCGCTATTTATAGAATTTCCCCCCTAACATGCAGTACAGCATCTCATATTAACTGTTAATGGCAGATAATTTGGAGCACTTACCACATCAATAGATGGAATTAAGTTTTTCCATCTTATTTTCAATGCAGTTAATGCAAACTAAGGGCTAAATTCTATATGTGAAATCGGTGCTGAAAAAAGCGCTATTCTATAAGCCGCATTTAAAGTGTGATGCGGTTTAAAGAATAGCGCTTATGACCAGGAAGTACGTCTAACTTTAGGTGCGGCAGTGGTGCAAATTTACATGTCTACATTAGGCATGTATCCCCATTATTCTATAACAACATGTGTTAATTTTAAGAACGCCCCCATTACGCCCATGACCCTCCCATTTCCGCACCCTCTGGACCCTTTATATTGCTTATTGGTTATGGTCATGACCTTGAATTAATTGGGGTAGATAGGGATCTAACTAGACATTTGATTCATGCTGCATGCTACACTATAGCCACTTTTTGGAAAACTTCTTTTGAACACTGGGCTGCTCAAGTGGTGGAAATTGCTTTGGCTGAAAAATTATCTTATGCTGTAAGGGATAGATCTGATCTGATGTTTATCAGAAAGCGTGGAAGAAGTGTTGGATCTATTGCTATAACATGTTATGTCTATCTAGCAACATTGTTTGCTGTGGTTTATGGTTGTTTTTGTTTTTTTCCCTTTGTTACTGTTGTGCTGGTTCACATTGGATATATGCATGTTTCGCCTAATAAAATAAAAGTTTTAAAAGTTTCTATATAGATCTGTCCTGTCTACTACCTTTCAATTTCAAGTAGCCAAATGGTAGAATTTATTACCCGTAAACTTAGAATGATTTCTCTTTATAGTTGTTTTCGTAAATCACTTAAAGCTTTTTTTATTTTCAAGGTATGTATTATCCAATAACTAAGGTGCCTTTTTACTAAGCTATGCTAAAAGGGGCCATGCACTACGATTAGCACATGGGTTTCCCCCACTTGCTGCGGCCACTTTTAGTGTGGCTGTAAAATGGCCACATTTTCATTTCTCCCATTAATGACCAGGCACTAATTTCCAAATTAGCACATGGCCATTAGCGCATGAGCCCTTACCGACTCCTATTTAGTAGGTGGAAAGAGCTCACGGGCAAATCATGCCCTAATCAGCAATGTAGCTGCTCTAACCAATTAGCTCTGGGCACGCCTACTCTCCACCCCCAAACACAACCCTGGTGCATAAAAAATGCAATGTATTTTTTAGTGTCAGGAAACTGTACGCTGATGCCTAAATTAACGCAGGACACCCGACATGCTCCGCAGTAGTGCAGTTTGGTGTGGGAAGCATGTGGTAGTGCTTACCGCCGCTTAGAAAAAGGACCCCAAAATGTATTGAATGAATGTATTTATAGTTTATTGGGTATGTCCAGATCTTAGAATGTAAACCACATTGAACTCTATCTAGGGCATTTGCGGAATACAAGAAGTGAAATAATATAATGTAATGTAATAATTCACATGGAATTAAATTCCATAGTCTGGGACCCAAGCAACTAAAAGTACCTAATTCTAAAGATCTAAGGGGCCCTTTTACTAAAGGGTTGGTGCGTACCAATCCATAACTATGGCCGACCTACAGCAGGAGCTCAGCAATAGTTCCCACCCCCAGCATATGCCATTTCCAACTCTTACCAAGCAGTTGTGTAGGAGCCCTTTCCTCCACCTCAATGAGTGGTGGTAAGTGTTCCCCCTGAAACGGCTGCGTGGGAAGTGGTTCACTTACCGCATGGCCATTTCTTTTCGAGGAAAAAAGACAGCCTTTTACCCGCTGCAGTAAAAGGGGGTCTCAGCGCTTTGTCAAAAAGCACATGCTGACGCTAGCGCAGGCCCTCTTTTACCGCAGCTTTGTAAAAGGGTCCCTAAGTTTAACTTTATCCGAGGCTTTCAGTAATTCAAGCTGCAATGAACTTAAATTTCTTGATGGAACATAAGATTCAGTAATTTAAGAAAATCTTGAAGACCTATCTCTTTGTGCAGGCCTTTTGTAATGTGCAGATATTTATTTTATAGCAGATTGAGAGCTGTCTCATAGCCCAGACTTTTTCTGTTTTTGTTTTATATTGTTAATTGTATGTTGACTTGTTTGTTTTTATTGAATTTTTGTAGTTGTAAGCTGCTTAGGTTATAGATGTATACATTTTTAAAAAATAAATAAATGTCCTAAGATTTTTGAGATATTTAGGACCCTCAAGCTACATAACAATAAAAACAAGACATAGAAATTCATGTTTACTAAGGTGCGTTATCGATTTTAATGTGCCTGTAAAGTTTACGCACGTTAAAAACTAAAGTGCCTATACATTTCTATGGGCCATTTACGTGCGTTAAAACCGCTAACGCGCCCATGGCACCCCTTAGTAAACATAGTGTTAAATGTTATCCTTTGTTCAACAGGTAACCAACGTAGCTCTATCAAAAGTGGCATTATGTGATCATAAATCTTTTTCTGCATAAGCAGCTGCACAACTATATTTTGTAACAGCTGGATAGGGAGCCCATAGTACCATGAAAATGCTAAATATAACACATTTTCCAGAGTAAGAGCTGGAACAAGACATTGCTGAGCACTGATCCAAGCTGATGAGGCAAAAAAAAACATATTGGGGTAAATTTTCAGTAGGACACATAGCTGAGGACTCTACACACTGGCCAACAGTAATCCAGCCCATATTCCAACACAAGGTACCTGCATGCACTGTGTTTGAATATCGGCTTGGCATAAGGCAAAAAGTACAAGCATACCTTTATCCCATCAAAAAGAATGTTGTAAAGCTTGCATGTAAATTTCTGAAACTCTCAGTCAACTAAGGTACCTGAACAGGAACACCTCTAGTTAAAAATGTATATATAACTGATACCGTCAAATGTCTTTTTTTTTTCTTTTAATTTTGTATATACCACTTACAAGCCTGAAAGCTATTGAAGTGGTGTACATTCAGGTACAGTAGGAATATCTACTTGTTTGTTCACAGCAGTTTACAACATAACAATTCATAAAACCATACGTAAGCATTTTATTAATTTTATTTATTTATTAGGATTTATATACCGCCTTTTTGAAGGAATTTACTCCAGGCGGTGTACAGTAAGAGTAGATCAAACATGAGCAATAGGTAATTACAGCAGTAAATATATTCAAATAACAATACAAAATATGGCATAGAACATTTTAATTGATAGTGAAGGGTATAAGCATAGATGGAACATATAGATAGGTAAGAGAGTAAGAAGAGTTAGAAACTAAGGCGACTAATTTAAAGAAAGTTGCACATGAGGTCAGAGAGATGGTTAAATATTATCTCAGCTAGGGTAGGAGTGGATGAACCAATGGCGTAGCCAAGGGGCCCACCCACTTTGGGCTCAGGCCCATCCAGAAGCAGCACACTGTGTGGCTGGCAGGAATTCCCATGCCCCACCAGCTGAAAACTCCCAATGACTGTCCCTCCTGCATACCTTGTAAATAGCAGATCTTCGCCTGCAGCAAGTAGCAACTGATACAGACTGCTCGCACCGGCCCCACAGCCTTCCCTCTGACGTAATTCTGCCTATGTGGAAATAGGAAGTTGCATCAGTGGGAAGGCTGCGGGGCCAACATGAGCAGTGTGTATTAGTTGCTGCTCGCTGTCGGTGAAAATCTGCTATTTAAAAGATATGTGGGAAAGGGGAGGGATGTTTGAGAGACCATATGGCATGCAGGTGAGAGAAGGAGAGACCAAATCGCCTGTAGAATGGGGTGGAATTCTTCTGCCCACCCATCTTGGGCCCAGGCCCACCCAAAATTGGGTGTCTGGCTACGCCCCTGGGATGAACATGTCCTGTCGCAGTATGTGCAGCCCGTGTCACTCCTCGTGTGAGTGAGACTAGCAAGTTAGTTACTTCTTCCATTAAAGCACAATTAAAATGCAATCAAACTGCACAAACAAGCACCCCTTGAGTTTTCCTGCTACCTCTATAATGTCCTTGGAATGTTGCCTTCCTCCCTACTCAGTTAGCTAAAAACAAATAAGTTTTAATTAGTTTTCAGAATTAACATCCAATTCCAGATGAATGTCTCTAGGTAATTCATTCACCAGATGGAAGCATTCTGATCTATAATATATCCCCTTTCACCTCCTTAACAGTAAGTGTTCACAGTATAAAATCTGTACTGGAATTTAGATATAAATTTGTTATGTACTTTTTCAACCTCAACATCCATATATTTAGGATTTATTTCTGCTATTGCCCTATCATATCATATAATACTGACACTTTTACATTTGATTTGGGCTAAAACTGGCAGACAGTGCAATTCATTTGGGGAAACCCTTTCTCTGTGAGATTTTTTGATTATTATAACATTTTCTATTTGGGTTTACAAAATATCTTTGAGAAAAATTCAAACAGTTCAAAATGTGCCTTTACGCCTAATATTCTCCCTTAAGAAAACATAGAATTTCTGCCTTCTTTGTTAAGCTTCACTGTTTAACTGTTGAGGTCAGGATACCTTTTAAGCTGGATTGCTTGTTATGGAAAATTGCATTTGGACAAGTTCCATTATATATGATTTCTCTTGTGCATTACTCATTGGCAAGTTATTTATATAACTTTCGAAAGTTGGCATTATTTGATTTCCTGAGTCCCCAGGTATTACTTCAAAGAAATGTTTTAATTATCTGTTTTCATTTCAAGCTGTTAAATTTTGGAAATTTATAGTTAATTTACAACTTATTACTAACTATATTATGTTTAAGAAAGGCTTAAAGACATTGTTGTTTCAGATATATATGACTAAGAAATAATTTATTGCAGTTACCTTTACCTATTTTTCTCTTATGATACTGTTTAGGTTCAAGTACATCTTGTTATCATACTGTCAGAGGCATTTTCGAAAGAGAAGGGCGCCCATCTTCCGACACAAATCGGGAGATGGGCGTCCTTCTCTCAGGGTCACCCAAATCGGCATAATCGAAAGCCGCTTTTTGGTCATCCTCAACTGCTTCCCATTGCGGGGATGACCAAAGTTCACAGGGGCGTGTCGGCACCGTAGCGAAGGCGGGACTGGGGCATGATTAAGAGATGGGCGTCCTTGGCCAATAATGGAAAAAAGAAGGGCGTCCCTGACGAGCATTTGGTCGACTTTACTTGGTCTATTTTTTTCACGACCAAGCCTCAAAAAGGTGCCCAAACTGACCAGATGACCACCGGAGGGAATTGGGGATGACCTCCCCTAACTCCCCCCCCCACCCTAAAAAAAAATTTTTTTAAATTTTTGTGCCATTCTCTATGCCAGCCTCAAATGTCATACCCAGCTCCATGACAGCAGTATGCAGGTCCCTGGAGCAGTTTTAGTGGATGCAGTGCACTTCAGTCAGGCGGACCCAGGCCCATCCCCCCCTACCTGTTACACTTGTGCTGGTAAATGTGAGCCCTTCAAAACCCACCCGAAACCCACTGTACCCACATGTGGGTGCCCCCTTCACCCCTTAGGGCTATGGTAGTGGTGTACAGTTGTGGGGAGTGGGTTTTGGGGGGCTCGGCACCCAAGGTAAGGGAGCTATGCACCTGGGAGCAATTTATGAAGTCCACTGCAGTGCCCCCTAAGGTGACCGATTGGTGTCCTGGCATGTGAGGGGTACCAGTGCACTACGAATGCTGGCTCCTCCCATGACCAAATGCCTTGGATTTGGTTGTTTTTGAGATGGGCGTCCTCGGTTTCCATTATGGCCGAAAACCGGGAACGACCATCTCTAAGGTCGACCATCTCAACATTTAGGTCAACCATCTCTAAGGTCGACCTAAATGTTGAGATTTGGGCGTCCCCAACCGTATTATCGAAACAAAAAATGGACGCCCATCTTGTTTCAATAATACAGGTTTTCCCGCCCCTTCGCCAGGTCGTCCTTAGAGATGGGCGCCCTTAGAGATGGTCATCCCCGTTTGATTATGGCCCTCCACGTAACTTCCTAGACTATTGTGTTCTAGAATCTTACTGTAATCCGCTGTGAACTATTTATATGGTAACAGCAGGCTATAAGTGAATTAACTGTAACTGTAGATTTCCTTTTCATCACCTTGGCTACTGCATGTTGAACAAGCTACACCTGTCAAAAGATCCATCAATAAAGTGCTACAAAAGTCCAAAGTGTACAACACCAAATAAAATCATCACCATCTTCAAGGCCTGAACATCAGAATAAGGCTGGAGATCCCAAGCCCATCTCAGCTTGCCATAAGCTTTCTTCACCAGTATCTACGTACAAGATTCCAAATTAAACTGCTCTGATATACACATGCCAAAATTCTTTAAACTCTCCTGCCTCAGCCCTAATACAAATACATATACAAATAAAACTTATATTCTGCAAATTACTGATTAGGTCTTATGCAAATCACAAAACTCATCTAGACATTTCTAGGATGTATAATAATGAGTCAATAACGGTGCTGTTAATAGTTTAATCAAAACAAGGCATGACTTTTTACTCTTTGGAATGAAAACTATTCTTTCAGAAGCCCCATCTGTTCAGAGATGGCTGGCCTACTTTATTGAACAACTTCACTTGGAACGTATCCCAGTTATTGATTTTCAGAGTGCTAAGGGACAAGTTTTTCAATCTACTTAGGAGTCCCTTTGGCTTACAATTACCTCACAGGGTAAGAAACAGACTTTTGAACATGTAATTTCATGTATCATAGTAGTGATTGCCGAGTTTGGCAGTAGGTTAGTGCTAATCCTTTCATTTAGTTGTTAGTCTTGGGGGGAGGCTGGGTGGGACTGAGGTTGTTCTTTGTACATGAGTTGACTTGCCTTTGAACTTCTTTTTCATTGTTTTTAACAATAAAAAAGATTTAAACTTAAATTTACAATGGATAGTGTCATAAAGGAATCAATTGCAGTTCCTTTATTTGTTTGAAAAAAATTTATTTTCAAATGCAAAATAATTCTCCTTTAGAGCAATACCTGCAAGTTCCACAATAAAATCAGTAGGAACTGTTCTATACTCTTCGCATTTCTCTAATATGCCCCTAATTTCCAAAGCTGCATCATGAGGAATATCAGTATAAAGGGATTTGATATCCATAATGACTAATATATCTCCTGTTTTACATTGAAACATTTTCTAGAATATTAATCATATGAGAAGAATCCTTCTCATACGAAGGGATCCTAAGCACCAAGGGACAAATAAACTTATCAACAAAAAAAGATAATGGTTCCAAAATGGAACCAATCCCTGATACAATGGTAACCCTAGTGGGAAACACAAAGATTTATGAATTTTCGGAAGTATACGTGGAAGGGCATTTTCGATATGATGTCTAAGTCTGACTTTGGATGGTTTTTGCTCAAAACGTCCAGAATCAGAATAGCAAATATAGTGAGTTTCAAAACAGCAAAATGTCTTTCTTTTTATTTGAAAATGGCCACGTTAGGTGTTTTTGTGCTCTGTGCATTTATCTTTTTGGTCCATTTTTGAACAAAAAAAACTATCCAAGTGAAAAACACACAAATTCAAGTCATTGGGATGTAGGAGGAGCCACCATTCTTAGTAGACTGGCCACACTGGCATCCCAGTAGAGCAATGGAGCTGAAAAATGGATCAGCACACACCCAAAACTCATGCCTACAGTACCGCAAGACATTTTGCAGCGCACCTAATGTTCTTACAGAAGCCCAATGTGACTCATGTTTCACCCAATCAGTGGGCTGCATCAGGGGCAGCTACAAAATAATAAGAAATAAATACAAATACATAATAAATTACATTTACATCAAAACCCTATCATAATGACAACAATAAAATCAAATGTACTCACACAGAATGTGTTCTAAATAGAACATCAAAACATAAGTGTAGTAGGGTCACTCCAAAGCAATCGTAAAACTGCAGAGGACTTAAATACAAATCAATACATGCATCTAGCTTCTCATACATCTGCACACAACTATTGAATGAATTACCGACCACCTTGAGGACAACACATGACCTGATGACCTTCCGGAAATTACTGAAGACTTACTTGTTCAAAAAAACGTACAAAAAAGATCCCCCATAAGAAATCGACACCTAAACTTCACCAGATACAATTATAATGGAACTTTTTCAGGTTTGTTTATTCTAATTTACACCCTAATTACTGAATATTATATCTTGTTCAGATATCATTATGTTATGTTTTATCTATTTACCCACTTCTCATTATACATAATTTTCTTATGCACCTTAACTGCAATAATGCTGAAATTATTACTCCGTTAATATGATTGCCATGACATTCTTATGCACCTTATCTGTTATCCATATTCTGATTTCTTTATTCCATCAATGTGATTGTTGTTGTATTATATTGTAAGCCACGTTGAGCCTGCAAAAATGTGGGATATAAATGCAACAAATAAATTAAATAAATAAATAAGGCGTATTTTCAAAGCATGTAGACTTATAAAGTTACGTGGCAGGGCATTTTCGATATGACGTCTAGGTCTGACTTTGGACGGGAGTGGGAGGCAGTCAGTGACCACTGGGGGGGTATTGGGGGGTCACCCATGATTCCCTCCAGTGGGGGGGTCACCCGTGATTCCCTCCAGTGGTCATTTGGTCATTTAGGGCACCTTTTTGAGCCTTATTCTTCCTGAAAACAGGTCTAGACCAAAACGTCTTAGTTTTATTCCTGGACATTTTAGTTTTGTTCCATTATGGCTGTAAAACGTTGAAGTGTAGGAACGCCCTAATCCCAACACGTCCCCTTGTGGTCTGAACACACTGCAGACGAATTGAATAGATAAATGTCTGCAAAATAGGTTTCGAAAATACTGATTTGGACATTTTGAGAAGAAAAATATTCAAATAGTGCTTTCTGACACTTTTGGAATGTTTTTCTCTTTCGAAAATGAGCCCCATAATAACCTATGGAACTTTGTAAGTCTACATGCTTTGAAATTGAGCCCCTAAATTAAAATGATAAAAATAAAAACAAATCATAGTCATAAACAGCAGACAGACAACAATATAACTCACAATATTCTAAACAATTAAAGGGTAAAACAACTCACCAAGCAATATATCAGAGATCCACATGGATGGCAGCATTGACATGTAGCAGGCAGCAGAGCCATTAACTGAAGGGTCCTTTTACAAAGGCATGCTAGTGTTTTTAGCGCATGCTAAAATAAGCATGTGCTAAACATTAGAGACACCCGTAGGAATATATGGGCGTCTCTAGCATTTAGCACTT
The DNA here is from genome assembly GCF_901765095.1 of Microcaecilia unicolor. NCBI lineage: Eukaryota > Metazoa > Chordata > Amphibia > Gymnophiona > Siphonopidae > Microcaecilia > Microcaecilia unicolor. The sequence continues at coordinate 280,615,125 of NC_044032.1, forward strand.
AATGCTAGCACACCTTTGTAAAAGACACCCTCAGACTTATAAGCCCTTCTTATGGGTTCAAAGTACAATAAATTCACTGAGTCTAACTTGCCATTTAGTTTTTTTTAATCCAACTCAACCAAAAATCAAAATGCTAATACAAAATATGCTAATAAAAATTTTAAAAGTGTGCTAAAAAAAAGGCTTGAATGAAAAGATGTTGATCTTTTCATTCAAGCCTTTTTTTGGCACTCTTTTAAAATGTTGATGGTAAAAAATGAAAAACTCTTATGTTCCACACTGGAATGTGCATGCCTTCCATTGTGTGCCAATGTTGTGATGTCCCTGAATGCATAATAAATATAGCAACTAGCATTAAAAACGTAAGGGGATCTTTTACAAAGTGGTGGTAAGCCCAATGCAGACTTACTGCATGCTAAAATGAAACTACCGCCAGTCTAACACGGCTGCCGGCGGTAGTTCCGGCTGGATTGCGCACCATTCCCAATTCTGCATGATGACTGATTACCGCTGGGTTACTGCAGGAGCCCTTACCGCCACCTCAGTGGGTGGCGGTAAGTGCTCCTCGATACATAAGTACATAAGTAATGCCATACTGGGAAAAGACTAAAGGCCCATCAAGCCCAGCATCCTGTCCCCGACAGCGGCCAATCCAGGTCAAGGGCACCTGGCAGCTTCCCAAACGTACAAACATTCTATACATGTTATTCCCGAGTTACCTTACTACATGGCCATTTAGGGGGAGGGACATTTTACTGGCTGCAGTAAAAAGGTCCCTGACGTGGGAAAAATGGCCACTACCGCAGGGCCCTTTCTCCCACAGCTTATTAAAAGGACCCCTAAATAAATAGATATTGCAAATTGTTAAAACAAGATAAATGTTTAACATATGGCTTCCTTTTCTAACATATTTTAATCAAAATCACTGATAAAATTCGTAGAAAATCAGCTGTAAAAAAATGAAATACTGTGCATTCCATACTGGAACACACCTGCATTTCAATGATGTATCAATGAATTTAATTAAAAATTTGAAAACAAAGCACCTTTGATCCTAAAATCAACTAAAAAGGAGAAATGGGATAAAGTAAGGAGTCAACTTAAAGATTAGTAGACATCAATAAAAACAATTATATCATGATAAAAATTTAATTAAAATATAATTTAAAACATTCTCATAAATGTATTTATTTATTTAAAATTAATACATCTCGGAAAAACAGAGAAGTAATACAGAAATTGGTAATTGATAAACTCACATAAAGTAGCAATAAGTGTCAATATAAATGACTACTATGAGAAAAATATATACATCTTCGTCCAAAATATCTGGTAATTAGGATCCAGAACAGGAAAAAGACAAAATTAGAGACAACAAACCCAGATTATTGCAACCCATAAGGCGCTCCCCAGCCTATCACTACAGTGTGCAAATGGGACTTATACAATGATATTTATATCTTCTTTACCCACAAGAAATTCCTCCAGTTGCTTAGGATCAAAAAATTGAAACAGTTTACCTTGAGATAATACAAAACATAAACAGGGAAACTTAAGTACAAAATTGGTGCCCAAGGCCAAAATCCTTGGTCGAAAGGCCAAAAAAGCCTTACACCTTTTCTGTGTATCTCTAGAAAGATCAGGAAATATTCTTACTTTAGATCCCATAAACTGTGTGTCCAAATGTCTGAATGAAAGTCTCAAAACAGCATCATGATCCATCTCCAAATCAAAAGATACCACCATAGTAGTTCTCTTGTAATCACTTCCAGTGAAGACTCTAAAAAGGATGTTAGGTTCATACCATCTCCAAACTGAATTTGAGAATTCTCACCAACAGATTTTTTTTTTTTGCATCAGTAAATACTGAGCTTGATTTATTGGAGGCAGTGAATCCCCCGATATCCCCAACATTTCAATTAAATATTTCTTAACTATATCTATAGGCGTGATTAAAGGTGACCTGGGAAAATTGGTTAGTCTCAAATTAAGCCTCCTAACTTGATTTTCCAAGTATTCCAGTCTACAATGAGTGAAGTTTTTATCATTAATTGAGTCTGTTCCCATTGATTCCAAAGTCTGAATTTTTGATTCTAGAAGTTTTATTTTAATAGACTGTTGAGCAGTCTCCTGTGCTTGAAGGGCAGCTTCAGACAAAACCTTTATATCATTAGTATTTTTAACAGTCAAAGATTGTAAAGAAGAGTGCATATCAGACATTAAGTCCCAAAGTGACTCCAATGTCACAACGTCTGGTTTCTTAAACGCCTCTGAAAGTATACCAGGAGAGGGCATATTGGAAACCTGGTATAGAGTACTCACTATTTGATGAGGTAAAATTTGTGCAGCACTTTGAAATTCTTCTTGACCAGATACCAAACCCTCCATTGCTGTGGGTAAGTTCCCTCCCTGCTCACTCGGCACCTCAACCCGAAGGGATCCAAGGGCAAGACTTGCCACCACCGCATTTTCTCCTGGTTGTGAGGGAGCCATTCGCATAACAGGGCTACAGGAAGCCCCATCAACATTGCTGGCTGATGCCGACGCGTCAGCACCGACAAAGGGAGAGGATGCCTGTACGGGCCCAGCCGTCAGCCCAAATCTTTCCAAGGTCGTCTGCCTTGAAGCCTGGGTCCTGGTGGGGGTCAAGGGCAACTCCCACACCTTCCCTCTCCTTTTCCCCATAATCAAGGGAACAAAGAGCCGCCACTGACAGCGAAACAAGGTAGGGTATGGGAGCGGCTGTTGCAATGTCTCTTTACGACGCCATCTTGGATCCTCAGCCTTCCACCTGGGCAAGGACAGAAGTATCCATCTATTTATTTATTTATTTATTTTTATTTAGTTAGTTAGTTATACAATCTTATATCCACAATTATTCAAAAACAAGTTTTGGTTCAATGTGGCTTACAATTGGTGAGCTAGGGGTTACAATTTGCTGGGGGATTATGGATGACTTGCGAAATAGATTGTTGATGAGTCACTGGTGACGTTTGAGATTAATCATAGGCTTTCTTAAATAGATATGTTTTCAGTTCCTTTCTGAATTGGAGATAGTTGTTGATGCTTCTTATGGCCTTGGCGATTGAGCTCCACTATTTGGAGCCCAGGTAGTTGAACCCAGCTGTGTAGATGGATTTGTAGATGATGTTGCTGCATTTTCTAGACGAGAACATATTACACCTGTTCTGATGGTTGCCAATTGAATTTTGGATTCATTATCAGATATTGTTGTTGGTGTTCAAGGTTTTGATTAATAAGATTCTCTAGTTGTATCATCTACTTTGCATTTGCATCAACCCTCGCATACTTTGCAGTTCACAGCTGCCTATCTGTTGGATGTGACTTCATTTCGCATGATATACTGTATCTTGAAGAAAATCGATTGTCTATGTTTTATGTAGTGGGACCCAAATTGGAGAATGATTTACCATTGAACATCCCCTCTATGAGGAACATGAAAGATTCTTTAGTTTCTTTAGACTTTTTTATTTGGTCAGACTTTCAGTCTACATGCTTGACTTTCATGAACTGACATTACGAAAATTTAATTATGAATCTGTTGGTTATTGTATTATACAATTTGTTTTGTATTATATGTACTAGATTGTGAATGTTAAGTTATAATCTGCCTAGAACCCCAAAGATAGTGTAGGTTCGTGTATTGGGCGCGCACCGGTCCAGTTTTTACTGCATCTACAAAAAATGGCTTTTTTTTTAATGGGATGGGAAAAGGGCCTGTGGTAAAAATTAAACCAGCGCATACCCAAAACCAGCCTGAGCCCTTAACACCACCCATTGATCTAGCGGTAAAGGCTCACACGCTACACGCGCAGTGACCGGTTGGCATGCGCCAAATGCCGATTACCGCTGGAACCAGCGCATGTAGGCAGAAATAAATAAATAATTCATCCACTTGTTATGGGTGCATGCCAAATCTGAAATTATCACCAGGAGGACTTGCTTGCCTGGCGGTAGTCTCATTTGGGCATGCGATGCACACACATAGAGTCTACCACGACTTAGTAAAAGGGCTCCATAGTGTGGAATAGAAATATTGAAAATAAACAAATAAATAGAAATATTGCTTGGTGAGTTGTTTAACCCTTTAATTCCTTAGACTATTGTGAGCTATACTATTGTCTGTCTGTTGTTTATGATTATGATTTGTTTTTTATTTATACTTTTTTAATATATTTTTGTAGATGCTTTGGAGTGACCCTACTACACCTTTGGTGTGTTAGTGGCACAATCACTGTGAGTATATTTGATTTTATTGTTATCATTATGATTGGTTTTTTATATATTTATTTATTTATTTTGGTGCATTTTTACCCCACATTTTCTCCACAAGAGCAGGCGCAATGTGGCTTACATTAATTCATGAGGATACAATACAATACAGAGAAGGCACAGTTACGGATGTATGTGATTTATTATGTATTTTTATTTATTTCTTATTATTTGTAACTGCCCCTGGCACAGCCCACTGATAGGGTGAAACGTGATTCACTTCAGGTTTGTGTAAGAATGTTATCATTGAATTAAAGTGCTTTAACACCAACGTGTATTCTGCTTCTTTGGATTGCCTTTTCATTAATTTTACTCCCAGGTCCTGGTGAACATTTTTTAAATAATTTAAACATATATTAAACCTGGGGCTAAACATACCAAATTTAAGCCAAAAACAATTTAAAATTAAGTTCCCTGACCCCCAGATTTCCTCTTACATTGCTCCTTAGGGGGGGGGGGGGTCTTTTACTATAGCTTAGCTTAAATTATCTGCAGCAGGACCCATTTATTCCTATGGGCCCTACTCGAGCTAAGCTTTAGTAAAAGATCCTCTAGATGTACCCCAGGTCCCTCCTGATCCATGTTCTGGTCCAGCAGTACTTTTTCGACTCCTGGACTCTGCTGCACACACCCACAGCCAGAGATGCCAAGGATGGTCCATCCCACAGCTGGAGGTTTACCACCACTATACTGGAGAATGCTGAAGGATTTTCATGTGGGCCCCAACCATGTCTTTAAAAAAAACAGTTCTGGCATACATTCCGAAAACTGATGTGGAGGGGCATTTTCAATATGATGTTTAAATCCAACTTTGGATGTTTTCCTCAAAATGTTCAAAATTCAAGTGTTGAATAAAGCAGTTTTCGGAACAGCAAAACATTTATCTTTGTAATTGAAAATGGCCATTTGCTAGACGTTTCTGTACTCAGTGTGTCTATTTTTTGGACCATTTTTGAAAAAAAAAAGGTCCAAGTGAAAAATGCACAAAATCAAGCCATTGAGATGTAGGAGGAGCCAGCATTCGTAGTAGACTGGCCACACAAACATCCCAGAAAAGCAGTGGGACACCTTAGGGGGCACTGCAGTGGACTTCACATAAAAGATTCCAAGGTACACATCTCACCCTTACCCCCTTATATTGTGTGGTTGGAACAACCTGTGACTCACAGGGTAGGTAAAAACTCTTTGCGATTTCTGAGGTCTTTTCCCTCCTGCTAGGTGTTGGTACAATTAATGTTTTGGCATTGTTCTTTAAATAAGATTGATGTGTGAATCTTCCTTTTCCACTTTTGAGTTGTAAGTCCTGATATTTTTTATGGATTATCTTTTGACCATTTGTTGTGATTAAGCATTTCTTCTCTCCCCATATCCACCATCCATCTTCCCTCTGTGTCGCTATCCGCCTTGCCCAGTATTTCCAATGTCCCTCCTCCAACATATCTGGCAGTGCCCTTTTGTATCCCTATCTCTACCCATGTTCAGCATATCTCCCTCTTTCTTCCCTTCCTCCTGCCCTCCTCCCCAGGGTCCAACATTTCTCCCTTTCTCTTTCTTTCCTCCTACCTGGGAATTCAGCAAATATTCCTCTCTCTCCTGCCCCCTCCCCCCACACCTCTGGGTCCAGTATTTCTCACTCTTCCTCCACCCCATATGGGTCCCAAAAGCCTTTCCTCCCTCACTCCCAATCTCACCCCTTCCCATTGGTCCAGTATTTCTCCCTCTTCCCCCACAGATCCCAGCATGATTAACTCCCCTCCCCACCCCCCACCCCCGTGGTATGGCAGCTCTCTCTCTCTTCCCATGCCCACCTCCCTCATGGTATGGCAGCTCCCTCCTTTCCCTTGTAGTATGGCAACGCTCTCCTTTTTCTTGCCCCCCTCCCCTCACAGTAAGGTAGCTCTCTCTCATCTTTTGCACCTCACCTCCCTGGTTTGACATCTCTCTCTCTCACCCCCTCCCCCTCCCCCAATCCTTTAAGCTTGTTACTTTAGATCACCAGTAGCGGCAGTAGCAGCAACACTGAAAATGACCTTCTCTCTGCTGGTCCCAACCCTCCGAAAACAGGAAGTAGAATCAGAGGAGACAGGACTGGTAGATTGGTCAATGTAGGGTTACCATATGGCTCCAGAAAAAGGAGGACACATTGATCCAGTCCGGGTTTTGCTTCCACTGAAAGCAATGGAAGTAAAACCCAGACTGGCTCAACCTGTCCTCCTTTTTCTGGAGCCATATGGTAACCCTAGGTCAATGCAGCCCATTTTCAGCGCTGCTGCCAGCAATCTAGGGTAACATGTTTAGTCTCACACACACACACAGAGTGACACCGGCTACATATACTATAGCAGGACATGTTTATCCACTCCTATCCAAGCAAAGATAATATTGAAGCACCTTCCTGACTTGATGTGCAGCTTTCTTTAAATTAGCCCCCTTATTTTTTACTCCTGTTACTCTATTATATCTATCTATATGTTCCATCTTTGCTTATACTCTATGCTGTCTATTAAAATGTTTTATTGAGTATTATGTTGACATTGTAATGTAGCATACTATGCTATACTTTGTATTGTTATTTGAATATTTTTACTGATGTAATTGTCTATTGCTTATGTTTGATTTATTCTTGCTGTACACCACCTTGAGTGAATTCCTTCAAAAAGGTGATAAATAAATCCTAATAAATAAATAAAGGAACAAGGGAAGGTGAGGTGATTGAGTGAGTGAGTGAGTGAGTGAGTGAGTGAGTGAGTGAGTGAGTCAGAGGGATACTGAACCAGACAGCAGAGGCACAAGGGAAGGGAGAAACCTGCATTACCATAAGGCACTTTTGTGTGTGAGCTGATAAAGGGGGTCAAATGCCTGTGTCACACGCCCAATGCATGTGACTTCGCATGTCTGCATAGCAGGCATTCCGAGCAGCCTCAAAATCAATGCTCTGCCTTCAGTTTGGGCCTACTGGAGCATGACTGCACATGCATGAAAATTCACAAGTGCAGAAATTCAGTGACCCGACACCAGTCACAGCCCTGGCCTTTTACGGCCTTCGCAGTCATAGCAGCCACTTCTGTTACACACCCCTGATGTATATACAGCCCTTCACACCATCCTGAATACCCTGATACCAGAACCGGTTACCTGGCATGACCCTGAATCACTTCTCAGGAGTACCCCCAACCCTCCTGCCACAGACCCTTAAATATAACCCAGGCAAGATAAATACATTTATCCCCTAAGTTACAATATGCACAATAATGGTTCATAGAACTTAAAGATATCCATACCTACTTCAATATCAATGGCAGAACTGCAAGTATTAAAAACACTGGCATGTGCACTCATCTATAAAAGAGTGATAGCTGCCTATGACCAATCTATTTCAGTCAAAAAACTTAAAGAAAAAGATACCATTCAAGTTCAGTATTTAGCTCACCAGCATCAACGTGTTTATCAGTTAAGTGTGACGTTTGCCTTTTTTTTTTTAATGAAAAATCTGAGGGGTTTTTTTTTTTAGCAGTGATGGCTTTTAGGAGAATTACTCATATATGCTCTGACATAAACAAACAGTAGTTTGTGGAAGATTGTATGTAAATCGAATATTCTTATTTTGCAATGTATACTAAAATATGGGGAGGCATCATGCAGACATAAAAGGGTAAACAGATAAATGAATATATCTGTTCTACTATGGGAATAATTTTTGGAATGACAGCTGAATAATAATCTAATGACTGATCTCACAATAACACATAAAAGCACAAGAATTTGACAGAAAGTCATCTACACTTAATAACTATATTAGAAGTATTTTTGTGGAGCAAGATGTGAGGAATCATACCATAATTCAGGCTTCAGTTTGATTAAAATTTGAATCACGATTAAAGGTATGTTGTTTATTTTTTGGAACCACTGCAGCTCCTTATGGCTCTGGGCAAATCACTTAACCCTCCATTGCCCAGAGTCACAAGGAGCTGCAGTAGAAAACAAATTAAGGGGCCCTTTTACTAAGCTGTGTAGACGCATATACACGTCCTACATGAGTCAATTTGGAGTTACCGCCTAGCTACCACATGGCCCAGGCGGTAATTTCATTGTTTACACGCGTCCGCTACGTGCGCAGGAAAATAATTTTTACTTTCCTGCATGTGCTGGAAACTGGGCGGTAATCATCATTCTACACGCATAGATGATTACCGCACGGTTACCATGTGAGACCTTACCGCTAAGTCAATGGGTGATGGTAAAGTCTCAGACCCAAAATGGACGCACACCAATTTTTATTTTGCTGCATGTCTATGTTCGGCAAAAATTTTAAAAAGGCCTTTTCTACAGGCGTGCTGAAAAATGGATCTGCGCACGCCTAAAAAAACACGCCCACACTAGTGCAGCCCATTTTTCAGCACACCTTAGTGAAAGGACCCTTAATCAATAACATACCTTTAATCGCATGATTAATCACAATTAGAAATTGTAATTGAAATGCAGCACTAAAAAAAATTAAAGAATAAGAAATACAAAATACTAATTGAAAAATTACAAATTAAAGAATCTAAAACAGCATGCAGAATAGCTGTAAACATCCTTACAGTTTTCACAGCCCACTTCAGTCCATAATATATAAAACAGAATGTCAAATATTTTTATTTCAAATATATTACACCATTTAGTTTTTGGTTTGGGTTTTTTGTTTTGTTTTAACTTGGGAGCTACATCCAACAAGGAATGTATTTGATTGTATACTTGTCATGAAAATCCTTCAGGAATTAAATCTACGAGTATCAAGGCATGCACTGGTTTTACAATTGTCACTACAGTAGCTCAAGGAGATGTCTTGTATTCTTTTTTCACCTCATGCTGTCCCTTCTGTCGCATGTAATCTCTAGGCACGTATAGGCTGCTCAGCAGATTAGTGCTTTCTCTCTAGTGTGTTTGCTGTTATGCTAAACCAAACACAAAGCAGGAAACAAAAAGGAAAGGGAAATTGTGATCCCTTTTGCACTTTGATGTATTATTAAGTGTACCAACTCTTAGGAAGACACATTGTCCTGAAAACAAAAATGAATATATAAATACCTAACTGAGGAAAGACCACACAGGTTCAAATGCATAAAAGTTTTGCCGTTACCATGCATGTCATGCCATTCATTTGCACGGTTGTGAGACCACACAGTCAAGAAAGACTAAAAATGACCAAAAGAAATATATAGAGGGTTTTTTTTAAACCTGGGATGGTGATTTATTGCTGCATGCCTTGAATGGAAACTCAACATTATCTAAGGACCCTCTAGAAAGTAAGAAGGACTATAGAATCCAAAAAGTACTCTCAAAAAGTCATATCATGTGCACAGATAGTAGAGAAATATTTGTATAAATAAAAGCAATAATAATTGTGTAAGTTGGGTCCTCAGTGTGGGATTTCAAAGATAGGAAATAGAGACAATGCTCTTCCCTAACATACAGCCAAGTGGAATAAATATTCACAAACTGCCTGAAACTTCACACCATCATCGGACACAACCGTGTGTGCAGTAAGTGCATCAAAACACATGAACAGTGCATAGAAGTGAATAAAATATGTATATTATCTCCACAAACTATAGTGGGTAGTATCAAGCTACAGTCAGTAATTAGATCAGTCCTTGAGCAGTTCACAAATGATATTTATAATCCATGAAAAGTCAAAATTCATTATGAAAAAATATCTGTTGAATGAAAAACTTATCTAGATAGTGAGACGAGTCCAATTGGGTTCTACAAAGCTCTGTTTCGGAAATTACCCCTTCCTCAGGAACCCGACCTCAAAGTAACCACTAGATAGCTTGAATTGTTTGAGACAATTCATAGGCTGGGCCTGTCAGTGAGACTGGTAACAGCCTACAACCTGCAATAGCACATATGCTTAACTGTGCAGACAAAGCAACCCTTATGTGAGCATACAGAACAGTAAAAATTGCTGGAGCACAACAGGAACAATTTGCTAATTTTTCAGGACTTCTCTGCACTAATCTCTGCAGGAGTAGGAACTAACACCATACTGCTCCGAGTTATTTAACAGAAAGATCTACTTCACTATGCAATACCCAGTGAAAGTCAAGGTCTTCTACTAAAAGGACACAACGTTGTTCCATTCAGCTGAGGAAATCAAGAAGTTCATGTAGGTACTGAAGGAGGTCTTTTACGAAGGCACGATAGCTTTTTAGTGTGCACTAAAGATAGGGGCACACTAAACGCTTGTATCTGTACAGAATTTACACGCTAGAGACGCCAATGTATTTCTATGGGCGTCTCTAGCATTTAGCTTGAGCCTATTTTTAGCGCATGCGAAAAACGCTAGCGTGCCTTCGTAAAAGACCCCCTGAAAGCAGGCAATAATTGAAGTGCAGTTTAATCAGTGATAATTTGGCCACAGGATTCTGGAGTGGGAAACAGATGCTAGTAACAAGTATTATAAATATTCAGCAGGAGATATTCAGTGGGAGATAGCTGGTTGTCTCCTGCTGAATATTGCATCTAGCAAATAACCGGTTATATTGCATGATATAACCAGCTATCTGCCAAAATTCAACATATTGCGTCTTTATGAAAAACCCTGCATAATAGCCTTCATAACATCCCACACTATATTAATTAGGGGGCCTGAATGCAAATTCAGAGCTAAGCACTCTTTAAGGACGTCTTTATAAGCCTGCTTTCAACAGGGTATTATTGAAAGTCCAGTGCTTCTCTTCCTCCCTTAAATCAGAAATCACTATCCTGGAAGGGGCATGGTCTGAAATAGTAATATTTCCTGTGTTAGCTATACATTTCTTCCCCTACAAGGTCTTATCCAATAATATATAATCGATGTGAGAATAGGTTCCATATGTATAGCAGTAGAGAGTGTAATCACTTGAAGTAAGATATTGCTTTCTCCAGGGATTATAAAGCTCAAGGTCATCCAAGAAGCCTTGGAAGGCCTTGGCTGTTCTATGATCCTTCTTTGAAGCACATCCTGAGCGATCCAACTCTGAACATTAAAGTCTCCACTCAGAATCAGCCTTCCCCCCTACAAAACTAATGCAGTTCCAACCTTAAAAGGCTCTTTAACAGAGCGGCAGTAAGCCCAACATGGGCTTACCATTTGCTCTTTTGGGACTACCACTGGCTCAACATGGCCACTGGTAGTAGTCCCACCCCAAGCGCGCATTTTTCGTGAGATACTTTGTCAAACGCCTTCTGAAAATCCAGATACACAATATCAACCGGCTCACCTTTATCCACATGTTTGTTCACCCCTTCAAAGAAATGTAGTAGATTGGTGAGGCAAGATTTCCCTTCACTAAATCCATGTTGACTTTGTCTCATTAATCCATGCTTTTGATGCACGTTGTACGCACATAGACACCTACGCGTCTTAGTAACAGGCCCCCAATGATTGCTATGGAGAAGAAAAAAGACGCCTTCCTCTGTCAGCACACTGTCATCTTACAAGCAGGTCTTATGAATGGCCCTAAATCAAAATGCCAACTCACAAACCCATGTCCTATCAAAACCCAGTTTACAGATGAGAGTACAAACTAAGCAAGCTGTGTGTATCAGATATAGAATAGTGCTGAGCATACATATAACCCTTATGCCTATAAGTGTACATTTACCCGCACAAGTGCTAATGTTCTATAGTTTTGGTGTGCAAATGGTACTTTCATTTAGGTGCTTAAGTTATAAATTGAGGGGGAAAGGCTTTGTTGGCCTTGAACCAACAGTTTGCTAGAGTGAGGGTTACAGACTTCCCTGTTAGCTACTGAGTACCCTAAAAGCAAAGCAACTAAGAAGGGGCTTGCACACTGCTAGGAGATCAGAACTCTCTTCCCACTTCTAGAGGATTCAGATTCATCTTCATGGAATAAAAGAGTTCTGCTGAAAACAAGCATACTGTTGCCAACATATAGAAGGCTCAAAGGCCAAAGCAATGTGGGATCTTGGAGATGACCCAAGAGCTCTTAAATCATCATGTACAGATGAAAAGGTATTGATGTCTTATTCTCTTAAACTGAAGCTCTGTCTCAAGTGTGTGTTGTGTCTGTCCAGGGAAATTTTCTGTGTAACCTGACCTGTATGGATTTAAGGATTGGATTATGCTTGGTACTGGCAGTGAATGCTTGTAATCATGACCTTAAGTTGTACTTTTACAAGTCAGCAGTATTGTAATGTAAGTTAGATTCTGTTTATATTTCAACCCACAAGATCAATGTATTAAATCACAATGTTTTTCAAAACCAGATTTTACATGTTAAAAAAATATACAAAATGCTCCAATGGGGCCAATTTTCAAGTTTGGGAGGGGTTGCATGTAAACACTTAAAAAAAAAAAAAAAGTAAATGTTCCCCCTTTGCAAATGATACATTTTTGTGTGTAGTCTGCTATTACTCAAAATTGAATAAGTGGGCTCCTATGATGCAGTGTCACGCAAAACAGCTCTTTAATTTAGGAATCAGCCAAAAACAGAGTGCAAAAAATGTCTGTGCATGCCAGTTTCACAAAAAAAATAAAATTATCACTCAATGAGGTTGTGGTATTGCAGACAACTTTAGGAAAACCTTAGGAAACTGGAAGACAGATTAAATTTAATGTGGACAAATGCAAAGTGATGCTCAGTGGGAACAATAATCCAAATCATAGTTACCAAATGCTAGGGTCCATCTTAGGAGTCAGCACTCTGAAAAAGAGAAACAGAGAGAAGAATCTTCAAGAAAGACCAACGAGACTGAGGAGCCAAGAAAGACCACAGCTAAGTATCACCACACAAGCACGGAAGAGAACCGAGACTGAAAAGAACCACAGTAAAATAAAAAGATACATTCATATTTACCTGAGAAGAGAGTGGGCTGGCAGATGACTAGGCTTTAATAACAGGGTACCTGTAATAAAGCAACTTTCACACAAAAGATCAGTTCTTATTTGAGAAACAGTAAGAAACAAAGTCATAGAACTTCACTGGTTAAACAAATGAAAAGCTAAAAAAATATATACTTAACTGATAGTTTGTGTGAAGTCAGAAGGGATTCGGTTGCTAAAAGGGGGATATTGTAAAGTAAAGAGTAAAACACATGTAATTTATTCTGTAAAATTCATTGAGTGTCCCCTGGGCTTTGTACTTTTTGAATGAGTGAAAAATTGATAGATTTCTACCCATTCTACACCACTCAGTATTTTATAGCCCTCAATCATATCCATCCCTCATCCATCTCTTTTCCAAGCTGAAGAGTCCTAACCTCTTTAGCCTTTCCTATATGGGAGTAGTTTCCATCCCCTTTATCATTTTTGGTCGCTCTTCTTTGAACCTTTTCAATTCCACCCATATCTTTTTGAGATACGGAGACCAGAATTGAACACAATACTCAAGGTGATATGGCACTATGGAGCGATACAGGGGCATTATAATATTTTGCAACCCTTTCCTAATAATTCCTAGCATTCTGTTTGCTTTTTCGGCTGCAGACACACTCTGGGCAGAAGATTTCAGCAACCACACACTGGGCAGCATATTGTCAACAATGACACCTAAAGGAAAAGTCCATAGACCATTAAGATGGACTTGGGGAAAATCCACTTCTTATTTCTGGGATAAGCAGCATTGTACTTTTTTGGGATCTTGTCAGGTACTTGTGACCTGGATTGGCCACTGTTAGAAACAGGATGCTGGGCTTCATGGACCTTTGATCTGTCCCAGTATGGCAATACTTATGTACTTAGATATTTTTCTTCAGTGCTGATACCTAAGCTGGACCCTAGCATCAGGTAACTATAATTTGGATTATTCTTCCCAATGTGCATCATTTTACATTTGTCCACAATTAAATTTCACATTTATTCTGAGTCAGATAATCAGATTAGATTAGATTTATTATTGATAGCCCACCCTTATCCAAGGCATAGAACACACATAATAATAACAAAGCAAAATATATATCCAGTTTCCAATTTGGCAAACTGCTACATGTTGGAAAAGTTGATTTTCAGTACTATTTGAGAGGCGGGGCAAGTACTGGGCACACTTCTACGGTCTATGCCCCGAAAATGGCAAGGATAAATCAAGGTCAGGTATACATATAAAGTAGCACATACAAGTTTATCTTGCTAGGCAGACTGGATGGACCGTACAGGTCTTTTTCTGCCGTCATCTACTATGTCACACGTTATTAGGGGCTCCATTTTGTCTTATTTGAAGTGGTGCATTTTTAAACATGGATATATATGATATGATTATCCGACTCACAATAAATATGGCATTTGCCTCTGATGCAGACACTGTGACACTGAAACATGGGCTGTTGAAAGACTTTTAATCAATTTTGTTTGTGCCTTTTTGAGCTCTCTACTGCTCTTTTTTATTCTCTGCAATTGCTTTGCAGTTGGTTATTGCCTCTTTTTCTCTGTGTCTTTCACAAATGGTATAAAACATAGAAATTGATGGCAGATAAAGACCAAACAGCCTATCCAATTTGTCCATCCATACCAGCTACTAAGCTCTAAAATCTTTTTCTCCCTCAGAGATCATTTGTGCTCGCCCATGCTTTTTTGAATTCAGACTCTGTTCTCAAATCCACCAACTTTACTGGATACTAAGCATCTACCACCCTTTCTGTAAAAAAAAAAAATAGTTCCTTAAATTACTCCTGAGTATCCCCTTTCACCTTCACCCAATGACTCTTTCTTCTAGCGCTTTCTTTTATTTGAGACTCGCCTCCTGTGCATTTATTCCATGTATATACTTCAACATCTCTATCATATCTCCCCTCTCCTGCCTTTCTTCCAAAGTACATATACTGAGATCTTTAAGTGTGCCCCCATATACTTTATGATGAAGACCACTGACCATTTTAGTAGTTGCCCTCTGGAACAACTCCATCCTGTTTATATCTTTTTGAAGGTGTGGTCTCCAGAATTGTACACAATATTCTAAATGAGGTCTCACCAGAGTCTTATACAGGGGCATGATCACCTCCTTTTTCCTGTTGGCCATTCCTCTCCCTATGCACCCAAGCATACTTCTGACTTTTGTTATCAACTTTTCTACCAGTTTGGCCACCTAGAGATCATCAGATATGATTACTTCTAGGTCCCATTCTTCTTTCATACACAGACGTACCAGTTCTTCCTCCCCTTATCTGTACTTCTCCCTCCAGGTTTTGCAGCCCAAATGCATGACCCTGTATTTCTTAGCATTAAATCTTAGCTGCCCAATTCTAGTCTATTCTTCAAGTTTTGCTAGATCCCTTGTCATGTTGTCCACACCTTCCAGGATGTCTACCTTGTTGCACTTCACATTTCTCTCTGATAGTCACAGTAGTGTTGTCTTTGAAATATGCATTTACTGTCTTTGAAATATGCATTTACTGTGGGATCACTTGATGATAGAAAAACCCAGGCAACCCTGGCTCAAATTATTTCCTTCTACCTCATCATTCTGATCTCTGTTTTCTCTCCATTCTCTTTCCTCTTTTTCTTCAGCCTTCCTTCCAGTCATCAGCCTGTACAGAGAAGAAAACACATTAAAGAAAAAAAAACCCTGTGGGTAGTTCGTGCTGACAGAAAACAAAAGAAACTGACACAAAAATACACTGACCAGAGGAAAATGAACATTTCACTCCTCCTTAAACCACAAGCCAAAGTCATAGTTCTACAAGACCACAGGTCTTCTGCACACTTCTTTAATCCGGGTTTAATAGCTAATGCCCTCATTATCATAGATCTAATAAACAATGTGTCAATGTATACACAATTCTTTGAACAAAGTTTTCCTATACACAAAATTCCTTTGTACATAAGGCAGCCAATAACAGCACAGAAAGCTGTATGCTGAATCTGTGCTATGCTGTGCACTAAGGGCCTTATTCTATGAAGGTTATGCTCCTAAAATGAAAGCTCCTAAATTTATGAGCATAATTTATGCTCTTAAATGTACGCTCCTAATTACGAGCTTAATCTATTTGGAGCAAAGATTAGGCTCATAATTTAGGAAAGTAAATTTAGGAACATAAGGCCCTAAGCCTCCCACACTTCTATTCTGTTCTATCCTGGGCACTTTTATTCCACCTAATTGTGTTTAGCAAAGCTTCAAGGTTGTTTGGGAATGCATTTCATGTTGAGCTGTGCTGCTTAAACCTACAGGCTCCATTTGAACCAAAGAGGGTCTACCCAATTTTACAGTTTAAGGACAGTCTTGCGAATAAAGTTATGAAATTTGCTATAAAGAAATCAATAATACCCAAACCAGCCTAAGTGTAGTCTCTAACTACAGACCAGTGGCTTCAATCCCATTATTGGTAAAGGTAATGGAGGGGTTAGTTACGCACCAACTAATGGACTATCTCCAACTTCACTCCATTTTACGTAGCTCGCAATCCGGTTTTAGACCTTCTCATAATACTAAAACTGTTCTCACCACCCTCCTAGCTAAACTTAGATGAGAACTTAGCTTTGGTAATAAAATATTAATACTCCAATTTGATATGTCCAGTGCCTTTGACACTGTTGATCATAATATCCTTCTAGACATCCTTGACCATTATGGAATCTGTGGAGCTGTGTTAAAATGGTTCTCAGGCTTTCTAAAGTCTAGATCATACCAAGTGAAACAATCAGGTACACTTTCATCAGCGTGGTCCCCTGTTTATGGCATGCCCCAGGGCTCTCCATTGTCCCCCATCCTATTTAACATCATGTTGATTCCATTAGGCAATTTACTGGAGAAAAATGTTCTCCCAAACATTCAGACAATGTTACCATCTATATTCCATTCACTAAAGAAATAAATGAAATTACTCATATCATCAGATTAGGTATCTCTCTAATGGAATCTTGGGCAACCAATTTCAAAGTAAAAACACCAATAAAATTAAATTCTTAGTAGTTACTAATCCTCATCACACTATAAATCTTTAATCATTTATCATTGAAAATATCACATAGTAACATAACATAGTAGATGACGGCAGAAAAAGACCTGTATGGTCCATCTAGTCTGCCCAACAAGATAAACTCATATGTGCTACTTTTTGTGTATACCTTACCTTGATTTGTACCTGTCCTTTTCGGGGCACAGATCATGTAAGTCTGCCCAGCACTATCCCCACCTCCCAACCACCAGCCCCGCTTCCCACCACCGGTTCTGGCACAGACCGTGTAAGTCTGCCCAGCACTATCCCCGCCTCCCGCCACCGGCTCTGCCACCCAGAACTCGCACAGAACTCGCTAAGAGGCATATTTTCAAAGCACTTAGCCTTCCAAAGTTCCATAGGTTTCTCTGGAACTTTGGAAGGCTAAGTGCTCCGAAAATATGCTTTGCGTATTCTGTATCGATGTGCGCTGAACTTCTAATGCTTGCAGGCAAAAAAGGGCATGGTTATGGGTAAGGAAATGGGTGTTTCGTGGGCGTTCTGAAATTTATGCGCCTAGTTATAGAATATGGCCCAGTAAGCATAAATCTACGCATTGGGATTTATGCCACATTTTTGTTGGTGTAAATGGATGCACGTAGATTTAGTCGCTGAAATATCAACTAAGCGTATTCTATAATCGGCACAATTATAGCTTACACTTAGTTGGCACTGATTTCAGCGCTGATTTTTTTTAGGCACCATATATAGAATCTCTCCCTAAGTGTCTGCCCTGTGCAGTAACTGCAGAGCAGAGACTGGCCATGCCCCCAACAATTACTGTACAGGCTTTGTCCTTACCACACATTAAACACAAAATTTAATGCATAGTAAGTGCAATACTTTAGGAAACAGGCCCCTAAGTCCGGGTTAGACCAGTGTAGTGTAATTCTTTCTACACAATGTATGCCATTAATCAAAAATAAGGCTAAGAAGAGTGTCTCCATTATTTGAAATGTTAGCTCTAGTTACCTAGTAGTCTTCTGGACACTGGAGCTTTGCAGATCACTGATATATCTTTCAAGGTATCAGATCAAATTAGAAAGCATTCTCAGCAGGGCCACCAAGAAGCATAGCCGGGCCGGGTCAGAACTGGACTGCTCCAAGCTGCCCCCCCTCCCACTAATGCTGCCCCCATCCCACTGCCACTCCCGCCTGCCCACCCCTTACCTTTCTGTCTTTGCCTCCAAGGAGGGGCTTTGGCCTGCTCCCACAGTCCATCAGTTTACTTAACCATTACAGAACCAAAGACCCTACAACTATGATCCTTAAACCAAAAAAAACTTTCAGTTTTAATTCTAGAACAGTTTTGGAATACCTTTCACAGCTTTTTCTTAAAACATATTTCAAAGCATCATATCCCTTGACTCAACTATGAAAATCTTAGGAGTCACAATTGACCAGTTCCTCACTCTAAATAACCAAATTTCCAAAGTGGTCTCAAGTGTCTTCAATTCATTATGGAAATTGAGGAGACTAAGATCATTCTTAGTAAAATCATTCTTCATACCCTAGTTCAATCCCTAGTCCTAACAAAATTTGATTACTGCAACTCTATTTATGCAGGACTTAAAGAGAATCTCCTCAAAAAACTAAAAACCACTCATCTCACTGCTACAGGTCTCAAGAAAAAAAGCAGAAGAAATCACAAACTACAGGCCGATTGCATCCATACTCCTAACAACTAAGATGATGGAAGGCATAGTAGCTAATCAACTAACAGAATACCTTACCAAATTCACCATACTGCATGAATCTCAATCGGGCTTCAGGTCCCACCATAGTACAGAAACAGTACTAGTCACACTCCTATCCAGATTCAAGCAGGAAATAGCAATGGGCAAAAACATCCTCCTACTCCGACCTATCGAGTACATTCGACATGGTTGATCACCACCCACTGTTGAAAATCCTTGACAAGATATGGGATTTCTGACTGCCAGGACCTACCAAGTTAAATCAAACTCAGATATCTCCCCACCATGGAAAGCAGAATGCAGAGTATCACAGGGTTCACCACTCTCACCCATATTATTCAACCTTATGATGACCCCACTTGCCAAATCATTAGCCAAACAAGGCCTCAACCCATTTCTATACGCGGATGACATCACAATCTACGTTCCCTTCAAACATAACCCCACAGAAATCACCAAGGAAATAACAAACAGCATGACCATCATGGAATCATGGGCAGCGGCATTCAACAGAGAAAAAAACTCAATGTCTCATTCTCTCTTCCCAATATAACATGAAATGCCCCACTGCCATCAATGCCCTAGGTTCATCTCTCCCAATCTCAGATAACCTGAAAATTCTAGGTATAACAATAGACAGCAACCTAACACTCGAAAACCAAGCTAAGAACATGACAAAGAGAATGTTCCACACAATGTGGAAACTCAAACACATAAAACTTTACTTCCCTAGGAACATATTCCACAACATGATCCAAACAATGGTGCTGGCCTACGTAGATTACTGCAATGGAATCTATGCAGGTTGCAAAGACCAAATCATAAGAAATTTAAAGACTGCACAAAACACAGCAGCCAGACTTATCTATGGAAAATCACGCTTTGAAAGCATGAAACCCATACTACAAAGCCTACACTAGCTACCAATTAATGCACAAATAACTTTCAAGGTATTCTCAATTGTACACTGAATTATCTACAGCCTTGCACCGGACTACATGATTGCACTAATTGATCTACCAATAAGAAACTTGATAAAAACAACAAGATTATACCTAACCCTCCACTACCCCAGATGCAACGACCTGAAATACAAATCACCATAAGCCTTCAACTTCTCCTTCTCCTTCATAGGCACCCAACTTTGGAACTCATTGCCTAAAGACCTGTAACTCATGGGCAACTACCTAAACTTACGGAAAAACCTAAAAACACACCTTTTCAGAAAGTTCCTTCCTTCTACGTCATCATAACCTTTTAACCACAAAAAATTACACAAATCAACCTCATAAATGAAAAACTACGATGCATACCTCACTCCCGCAAATGCCACCTATTTTCTCTATCCGTTATGTAAATGCAGCCTACACTACTGATCATTTGTATTAAATGATGGACATCATCAAACTGAAATTCTGTAATTGTCTCTTTTGTACTATGTAAGCAACCATTGAACCTACCGAAAGGTGGGAAAATGTGGGATACAAATGCAATAAAAAAATTAAATAAAATATTCAGACTACTATGCTTCTCCAAATCAACCCCCTTTCTGTAATGTTTTGCATTGGCAATGTACCTTCATTCACAAACTTTTGTATGGTTCGGCCCAAATATACATGAACAACCTCATTGAATTACCCTCACATTATGCCTCTAAATCATCTAGAGAATATCTTATCCTACATTTCCCAAACTGTAAGAAAGTAACCTACAAAACAATCCATACTGCTAACTTTTTCATATCAAGGCACAAAGGGGCCCTTTTACTAAGGCGTGTAGGCACCTTTGCGCATACAACGCGCATCAAATTAGAACTACCGCCAGGCTACAGCATGCCCCGGGTGGTAATTCTAATTTTTATGTGTGTCCAATATGTGCTTCAGAAAAAAAAAATTTTTCTGCCACGTAGCGCTAACCGGGCAGTAATCGGCAGTGTGTGTGCGCTGATGATTACCGCCCAGTTAACATGTGAAACCTTACCGCTAAGTCAATTGGTGACGGTAAGGTCTCAGACCCAAAATGGACATGCACCAATTTTTATTTTGCCGCATGTCCATTTTCAGCAACAAAAAAAAAGGGGGGGCCTTTTTTGCAGGTAGATTTTTTTGGAAATGAACATTGAAGAAATATCAGAGAGGATATTCACCAGTGGAGTATATTGAGGATTTCATGGACATCATGTTGTTGGACACCACGTTCGTGCATCAGCTCACCAATTATTTTAGAGGTGGAGGAAAAATATTTGGGGGGGTTATTGACACATTATAGATCTGGTGGTCAAATTATCAGCTGGTCATTCCAACAGACAAGCAATTCAATCCCTCAATCAGATAAGTTGTTTTCATTTCTATACTGTATGTATCTCTTTTACAACTATGGTGCAATGATTGAATGAGGGGTTACAGCCATACATAGCAACTCAATGCTAAATTAGCTGTTACCACCAGATATCACTGTTCACCTTTCACACATATACTGAAGGTATTTTTTTGTGAATAGAAGAATTATAGGTTACTTATGTTAATTAAACACATAATCTCTTCACTTTGTAAGTATATATCTTATATGTTGAAATTAAAAAAATGTTTTTCAAGGACTTTCGAATGCAAAGGAGCCCTTTTACTAAAGTGTGTTAGATTTTGCAGTTGCCAGGCCTTAATTTATTTATTTATTTATTGAGACTTCCTATACCGCCATTTCCAGCAAGTAGTTTATGTTATGACTGGGGATGTGAGCCCTTGTGCCCCGACTGAGCACAGCGAAGATGGAGTGCACCGCACTCAGTCAGGCAGCCAGACAACCCCTAACGTCACCTGCACTTAGCCACTATTCCCCAGGAGTTGAGCCCCTGGGTTCAAGCGGCCGGCAGGACTTCCGGAACCAGCGGGGTTGCAGGACCACCGACCAGACAGGTAGCCAACAGACACAGTCCAAGAGCCAGGAAAACAGTAGAGCTGAAAATAGTCAAAACACAGTCCAGGGTCAGAGGCAGGCAGCAACACAACGCATGGTCAGGAAACAAGCCAAGGTCTGGAACACCGAAAATACTGAAAACAGGAACCGACAAGGAACACGGATGTGGACCACGACCTCTATGCAGCAGAAGCCGAAGCAACGAAGGGCTAGAGGCAGTGCCTTAAGTAGGGAAGGAATTAGGCTCAAGCATGTGCAGCTGATCCAAGATGGCTGCCCCCATCAGCAGAGTAGCACAATGCCCAAATATGGGCTTCCTTCCTGTTCTCGTATACAAGATGGCTGCCCCCTCCTGAGCTAGCCAAGATGGCTGCTGTCCTTGCTCCAACCAAGATGATGGCTGCCAGAAATAGGAAACAGAAACAGACCCATCCTAGAGAACCCACATCCAAAATAGCCAGCTATCTCTGCCGGACCGCGCCTCGCCGGTGATTCGGCCGCGCAGGCCTGGAACCAGGTGAGGAACGTAACAGTTCACAGCAGTTTACAATAAAAATAATAACATAGAATATGTAGAAAATGAGCTACAATTTTCAATAGGAAAGAAAAGAGTTAATCAATGAAACAAAAGACAAGACAACGATAGTATAGAGACAAACAAGTATAAGGACTTCAGTCTTTAGTCACAGTGAAAGGGCTGAGAGCAACATCAATTAAGGAAAGGAAAAGGCTTGTTGGAAAAGCCAAAATTTAAGGAGTGATTTGAAATTTTTCAATGATGTTTCAGCTCTGATAGGAGGGAGTGAGGAATTTCAAAGGGCTGGGGCTGCAAAGAAAAATGCTTTTATGTCTAGTTGATTCTAGGGTGGCTTGTTTTAGGGTTTGGAAGAACAAGACGGTGGTCGTTGAGGGAATGGAGTATACGAGGAGGGCAATAAGGTATAGTGAGAGATGAAAAGTAAAGTGGTAAGCCAATAAGGAGGGCTTTGAAGGCAAGAAGAATTAAAAAAATTAATATGCGGTAAGTGCAACTCTAACATGACAACTATTAAGAGCCTTGCCCAGCATATCCTTTGCAGTTCCCACGTTAAAATGTCCACTAGCAAGCGGTACTGTGGTTGCAATTAGCACTTCCTATCTAGGAGGTGTTAATTGCAAAAATACTGGTTTGCTACCTGCAGTTTACTTCTTTATCCACCTAGTTACCACCTCCTAACACAAAGTGCTCTTAACGCATGACTTTGCGCACACTGAGGTAGCAGTTAATGTGCACTAATTCATGCATTAAGGACCAGATTTATTAATGGTGTTCACAATTGGGTGCTAAGCATAATTCTATAAAAGGCATGCTCCCTGTATAGAATCATGCTTAGCGCTGATTCCTGCACTTAACTTTAGGTGCCAGACTTATGCCTGCTGAAATCTGGTGTAAATGCTGATGCCTAGGTTAAGTGTGCAGAGATTGTATTCTATAACTACATGTAGCCCAGATCTCACCCTTTTTTTCTTCTGGCTACACTCAGTACACTCAGACCTGGGCTGACAAGGACTTACTCTCACGTCACACCGCTTATACTGAGCTGGGAGTGGGTTAAAGTTCTGGAATTGTGATCCAGAGGTTTGGTAGACACACTATCTGGGGTTTAACTGCTCTGGTCTTCTGTCTTCAATGGACATTTTTTTTTAGTCTGCCCCCCTTCAGCCTCATTTCATGTCCTCTATTTCTACCGTCCCCGTCTCCGGAAAAGGTTTGTTTGCAGATTAATGCCTTTCAAATATTTGAACATCTGTATCATATCACCCCTGTTTTTCCTTTCCTCCAGGATATACATGTTCAGCAAGTCTCTCCTCATACGTCTTGTAACGCAAATTCCATACCATTTTTGTAGCTTTTCTTTGCACCGCTTCAATTCTTTGTACATCATTAGCAAGACGCGGCCTCCAAAACTGAACACAATACTCCAGGTGGGGCCTCACTAATGACTTGTACAGGGGTATCAACACCTCCTTTCTTCTGCTGGTCACACCTCTCTCTATACAGCCTAGCAACCTTTTGGCTATGGCCACCACCTTGTCACACTGTTTCGTTGCCTTCAGATCCTCAAATACTATCACCCCAAGATCCTTCTCCCTTTATGACACTTTTAGGATGATTTTTTTTCTTACAAAAATGAACACCATAGTGTTCCAGAGATGAAGTGTCTCAGTGATGAAATGTCACTAGTGATGAAGTGTGCAGCAACTGGCAAAAACAACAATGTCCCAGTGATAAAGTGTCTCATTGATGAAATGTCCTAGTGATGGTGTCTCAGTAATAAAATGAACTACTATGTCCCAGTGATGAAGTGTCCAATGTCTCAATGATGAAATGATGAAATGTCCTAGTGATGAAATGGCCCAGTGATGAAGCATCACAGTAATGAAATGTCTCAGTGATGAAGTGTCTGAGTGGTGAATTGTCCCAGCGATTGAATGTCTGTGATGAAATGTCCCAAGTGATGAAATGTCTCAGTGATAAAATGTCTCAGTGATGAGATGTCTAAGTGATGAGATGTCTAAGTGATGAGATGTCCCAGATGACAAAGTGTCGCAGTGATGAAATGTCCCAAGTGATGAAATGTCCCAGTGATGAAGTGTCTCGGTGATGAAGTGTCTCAGTGGTGAAATATCTCGGTGATTAAATGTCTCGGTGATGAAGTGTCTCAGTGATGAGATGTCCCAGGTGATGAAGTGTCTCAGTGGTGAAATATCTCAGTGTTGAAGTGTCCCAGTGATTAAATGTCCGGAGTGATAAAATGTCCCAAGTGATGAAATGTCGCAGTGATGAAGTGTCTCAGTGATTAAATGTCCGAAGTGATGAAGTGTCCCGGTGATGAATTGTCTCAGTGATGAGATGTCCCAAGTGATGAAGTGTCTCAGTGATGAGATGTCCCAAGTGATGAAGTGTCCCGGTGATGAATTGTCTCAGTGATGAGATGTCCCAAGTGTTGAAGTGTCCCAGTGATTAAATGTCCGGAGTGATAAAATGTCCCAAGTGATGAAATGTCGCAGTGATGAAGTGTCTCAGTGATTAAATGTCTCGGTGATGAAGTGTCTCAGTGATGAGATGTCCCAGGTGATGAAGTGTCTCAGTGGTGAAATATCTCAGTGTTGAAGTGTCCCAGTGATTAAATGTCCGGAGTGATAAAATGTCCCAAGTGATGAAATGTCGCAGTGATGAAGTGTCTCAGTGATTAAATGTCCGAAGTGATGAAGTGTCCCGGTGATGAATTGTCTCAGTGATGAGATGTCCCAAGTGATGAAGTGTCTCAGTGATGAGATGTCCCAAGTGATGAAGTGTCCCGGTGATGAATTGTCTCAGTGATGAGATGTCCCAAGTGATGAAGTGTCTCAGTGATAAAATATCCCTGTTAGGAATTGTCCTAGTGATGAAGTGTCTCAATAGTGAAACGTCCCAGTGATGAAATGTCATGTTCCGCTAATAACATAAGAACGTAAGTGTTGCCATACTGGTACAGCATCAAGCCCAGCATACTTCTTCCAATAGAGGCCAATCCAGGTTACAATTACCTGTCAAGATCCCAAAACAGTACAATGCAGTTTATGCTGCTTATACTAGATACGTGGTGGAGATGAAAACGGTAATGGAATTCAAACATGCTTGGGATAAACACAAAGGAATCCTGTGTAAAAGGAATGGATCTACGGAATCTTAGCAGAGATTGGGTGGTGATGCTGATAATTGGAGAGTAAAAACAATGCTGGCCAGACTTCTACTGTATAAGTCGTTGGTGAGGCCCCATCTGGAGTATTGTGTTCAGTTTTGGAGGCCATATCTTGCTAAGGATGTAAAAAGAATAGAAGCGGTGCAAAGAAAAGCTACGAGAATGGTATAAGATTTGCGTTACAAGACGTACGAGGAGAGACTTGCTGACCTGAACATGTATACCCTGGAGGAAAGGAGAAACAGGGGTGATATGATACAGACGTTCAAATATTTGAAAGGTATTAATCCGCAAACGAACCTTTTCCGGAGATACGAAGGCAGTAAAACGAGAGGACATGAAATGAGATTGAAAGGGGGCAGACTCAGGAAAGATGTGAGGAAGTATTTTTTCACAGAGAGGATGGTGGATGCTTGGAATGCCCTCCTGCGGGAGGTGGTGGAGATGAAAACGGTAACGGAATTCAAACATGCGTGGGATATACATAAAGGAATCCTGTGCAGAAGGAATGGATCCTCAGAAACTTAGCCGAAAATGGGTGGTGGAGCAGGTGGGGGGAAGAGGGGTTGGTGGTTGGGAGGCGAGGATAGTGGAGGGCAGACTTATACGATCTGTGCCAGAGCCGGTAATGGGAAGTGGGACTGGTGGTTGGGAGGCGGGGAATCCTGCTGGGCAGACTTATACGGCCTGTGCCCTGAAAAGACAGGTACAAATCAAACTCGGGTATATAACACGTACCACGTAAAATATACAAGGAGAAAGAGGGAGAAAAAGAAAAAAGGTATAGAAGTAGTGAAAACAATCTACAGGCAATCAGTAGTGGAGAAATAAAGAGAAAAGAGGTGGGTTGGTTCCTAATATATAGTGGTAAGTCATTCCAAAGTTTGGGACCAGCGTAACAAAAGGCTGAGTGACGGGAAATGGAAAGATGAAGGCAACATTTTATGCAAGAACTCAAAATGCAAGAACTCAAAATTTTATTCTCTAACTCTGCAATAGCAATAACTCAGTCTCAGAAATCCAACTCTAGGTAACCTTAACTAGACTCCAAATCCTTCTGTTGTTCCTCAGGGAACTCTCATACCACTTTCTTTCTTCCAGGATCATTTACAAAGGAAGGTTCCAAATAAGGAAATCCTGGAGAAGGACCACAAGGGACTGGCAAAAGTACACCTGAGAATGGAGTGGATAGAGCACCGTTCACGAAAGAGTGTATCAACAACTAGGAAAGCTAAAGGTGGACAAAGCCATGGGACCGGACGGGATCCACCCCAGAATATTGAGGGAGCTCAGAGAGGTTCTGGCGGGTCCTCTTAAAGATTTGTTTAATAAATCCTTGGAGATGGGAGAGGTTTCGAGGGATTGGAGAACGGCAGATGTGGTCCCTCTTCACAAAAGTGGTGATAGGGAAGAAGCTGAAAACTACAGGCCGGTAAGCCTCACTTCGGTTATTGGAAAAGTAATGGAAGCGATGCTGAAGGAAAGGATAGTGAATTTCCTGGAAGCAAATAAGTTGCAAGATCCGAGACAACATGGTTTTACCAGAGGGAAATCGTGCCAAACGAATCTCATTGAATTCTTTGATTGGGTAACTGGAGAATTGAATCATCGACATGCTATAGACGTAATCTACTTAGATTTTAGCAAAGCTTTTGACACGGTTCCCCACAGGAGGCTCTTAAATAAACTCGATGGGCTGAAGATAGGTCCCGAAGTGGTGAACTGGATTAGGAACTGGTTGACGGACAGACGACAGAGGGTGGTGGTAAATGGAGTTCGCTCGGAGGAGGGAAAGGTGAGTAGTGGAGTGCCTCAGGGATCGGTGCTGGGGCCGATTCTGTTCAATATATTTGTGAGTGACATTGCCGAAGGGTTAGAAGGTAAAGTTTGCCTATTTGCGGATGATACTAAGATTTGCAACAGAGTGGACACACGGGAGGGAGTGGAAAGCATGAAAAAGGATCTGAGGACGCTAGAAGAATGGTCTAAGGTTTGGCAATTAAAATTCAATGCGAAGAAATACAAAGTGATGCACTTAGGGAGTAGAAACCCACGAGAGACTTATGTGTTAAGCGGTGAGAGTCTGATAGGTACTGAGGGGGAGAGGGATCTTGGGTGATAGTATCCGAGGATCTGAAGGCAACGAAACAGTGTGACAAGGCGGTGGCGTAGCGAGAAGGTTGCTAGGCTGTATAGAGAGAGGTGTGATCAGCAGAAGAAAGGAAGTGTTGATGCCCCTGTACAAGTCGTTGGTGAGGCCCCACCTGGAGTATTGTGTTCAGTTTTGGAGGCCATACCTTGTGAAGGATGTTTAAAAAAATGGAAGCGGTGCAAAGAAAAGCTACGAGAATGGTATGGGAATTGCGTTCCAAGACGTATGAAGAGAGACTTGCTAACCTAAACATGTATACCCTGGAGAAAAGGAGAAACAGGGGTGATATGATACAGACGTTCAAATATTTGAAAGGTATTAATCCGCAAACAAATCTTTTCCGGAGATGGGAAGGCGGTAGAACAAGAGGACATGAAATGAGATTGAAGGGGGGCAGACTCAGGAAAGATGTCAGGAAGTATTTTTTCACAGAGAGGATGGTGGATGCTTGGAATGCCCTCCTGCGGGAGGTGGTGGAGATGAAAACGGTAACGGAATTTAAACATGCGTGGGATATACATAAAGGAATCCTGTGCAGAAGTAATGGATCCTCAGAAGCTTAGCCGAAAATGGGTGGCGGAGCAGTTGGGGGGAAGAGGGGTTGGTGGTTGGGAGGCGAGGATAGTGGAGGGCAGACTTATACGGTCTGTGCCAGAGCCGATGATGGGAAGCGGGACTGGTGGTTGGGAGGCGGGGAATCCTGCTGGGCAGACTTATACTGCCTGTGCCCTGAAAAGACAGGTACAAATCAAGGTAAGGTATACACATATGAATTTATCTTGTTTGGCAGACTGGATGGACCATGCAGGTCTTTTTCTGCCGTCATCTACTATAATGTTACTATATATAGATACAGTCCTCCAAGTTCATGCCCATCCTGTGTGCAGAGTCCATTTCCACTGGCTGTTTCTCCTCCTCTCAACACAGATTCAATTTCCTCTGGGATCAGACCCTCATCAGGTCTGACTCTTGTTCAGTGGTGACCCCCCACTCTGAATCCACCCTGGTCTCAGGATCAGGCTCTCCCTGGCTCCAATCACCCTACTCCCAGGCTGGATTTCTCCTCCACCCACCCGTAGCTCATACATTTGATCGGTTGCCACTTCAGGAGCCAACAAACCCCTCTACATCCACAGGTCTCACTTCTCCATAGGATTCCTCTTTACTCCTCCTGGTCTCTTGGCAGGGGAATCAGGCAACCAAAGACCCTCCTCTTATTGACCTATAAGTGCATTCACTCTGCAGCTCCTCAGTACCTCTCCACTCTTATCTCTCCCTACATTCCTCCCCGGGAACTCCGCTCACTGGGTAAATCTCTCATATCTGCACCCTTCTCCTCCACTGCTAACTCCAGACTCGGTTCCTTTTATCTTGCTGCACCATATGCCTGGAATAGACTTTCTGAGCCAGAACGTCAAGCTCCATCTCTGGCCGTCTTCAAATCTAAGCTAAAAGCCCACCTTTTTGATGCTGCTTTTAACTCCTAACCCTTATTCACTTTGTTCAGAACCCTTATTTTATCATCCTCACTTTAATATTCCCTTATCTCTTGTTTATTTATTTATTTATTTATTTATTTGCATTTGTATCCCACATTATCCCACCTATTTGCAGGCTCAATGTGGCTTAAAGAGACTTGTTATGGCGTCACCATTCCAGGATGTCAAATACAATTAGTAATGCAAAAATATTATAGATAGGAAGAGAGATCTAAGCAGATAGTTATAGAAAGATGATTTTCTGAGCTAGGTAGTTTGGCGGAGTAGTAAAGTTAAGCTAAGGGTTCTCTTTGTAGGCCTTGTTGAACAGATACGTCTTCAGAGATTTATGGAAGTTCGAAGTTTTGTTGATTGTTTTCAGGTCCGTTGGTAGTGCATTCCACATTTGCGTGCTCATGTAAGAGAAGGTGGTCGCATGTGTTTTCTTGTATTTTAGTCCTTTGCAGCTGGGGAAGTGTAGGTCAAGAAATTTGCGAGATGATCTTTTGGCATTTTGGGGGGGCAGGTCTATAAGGTCTAGCATGTAAGTCAGGGCGTCTCCATGGATGATTTTGTGTACAATTGTACAAATCTTGAAAGTGATATGTTCCTTCAATGGGAGCCAGTGGAGTTTCTCTCTTATGGGTTTTGCACTTTCATATTTTGTTTTACCAAATATGAGTCTGGCGGCGGTATTTTAGGCTGTCTGGAGTTTCTTGATAATCTGTTCTTTGCAGCCAGCGTACAGTGCTTTACAGTAGTCTAGGTGACTTAGCACCATTGACTGTATCAGGTTACGGAAGATGGATCTCGGGAAGTAAGGTTTTACTCTTTTGAGTTTCCACATGGAATGGAACATCTTTTTTGTTGTGTTCTTCGCGTGGGCTTCGAGTGTGAGGTTTTGATCAATGGTGACTCCTAGAATTTTCAGATTATTTGAGACAGGAAGTGAAAAATTTGGTGTGGTTATGGTGGCGAAGTTGCTTGTGTTATTTGTGAGGTGAGTACCAGACATTGTGTTTTTTCCGCATTAAGTTTTAACTGGAATGCATCTGCCCAGGAGTGCATGATTTGGAGGCTTAGGTTGATCTTTTTGGTGATTTCGTTTAGATCGTGTTTAAACGGGATGTAAATCGTGACATCATCTGCATATATATAGGGGTTGAGGTTTTGGTTGGCTAGTAGTTTGGCTAAGGGTATCAATCATTAGGTTGAAGAGGATTGGTGAGAGGGGGGATCCATGGGGAACTCCACATTCAGGTGTCCATGGGGCTGATATATCCTCATTCGTTGTTACTTGGTAAGCTCTTGTGGTCAGGAATGCTCTGAACCAGTTGAGGACTTTACCTTCCACTCCAAAGTATTCTAGTATGTGTAGTAATATTCCATGATTGACTATGTCGAAAGCACTGGACATGTCAAATTGTAGAAGGAGTATGTTATTACCGGTTGCGATTTCTTGTTTAAATGAGTTCATTAGAGACACTAGTACAGTTTCAGTGCTGTGATTCGCTCTAAATCCTGATTGAGATTCATGCAGAATTGAGTATTTGTTTAGGTAGTCAGTGAATTGTTTAGTCACTATGCCCTCCATGAGTTTAGTTATGAGCGGGATGGATGCTACTGGGCGATAGTTGGTTAAGTCCATTGTGCTTTTCTTAGCATCTTTAGGAAGAGAAGTGAGTAGAATGTTTCCTTTGTCCATGGGGAAGAGGCCATTTTGTAGCATACAGTTTAGGTGTTCCTTGATGTCTGTTTTGAGTTGTTGAGGGGCGGATCTAATAAGGCTAGTAGGGCAGGTGTCTAATTTGCATTGCGACTTGGCATATCTTCCGAGCAATTGCGACATGCTGTTGGCTGAGAGTGTGTCAAAGTTGGTCCATGTTCGGTCTGCTGGGTATTCCCCAGGTGTGGGGTCTAAACATTCAAGAAGGGTTGCATAGTCAGTTTTGTTGGTAGGTATCATAAGTCGCAGCTTTGTGATTTTTTTTCTTTAAAGTAGTTCGCAAGGTTGGTGGCAGATAGGGAATCTGTGTTGTTAGAGGTAACCGGTGTAGTATTTATTAGTTTGTTTACAAGTAGGAAGAGTTTATGTGTGTCCTTGTAGTATGGTCCAATTTTGGTTTTATAATATGTTCTTTTAGTTTGTCTAATGGTGTATTTGTATTTTCTTTGTAGTTGCTTCCAGTCTTTAAGTGTGGATTCATTTTTTTTTCTTGTTCCATGCTCATTCTAGTCTTCTGACTTGTGTTTTTAGCTCTTTAGCTCTTTTAGTTCTTCATTGAACCATGGTATTGAGTTATTTCTACGTGAGTTTCTGGTTTGAAGCGGTGCTATGTTGTTTAGTACGATTGCATCTGTTGTCCCATTCCCGAAGAAATTGGGATGAGTCTGTGGGTGTTGTCCATTCATCGTTATAGAATTGTTGCCTGAAAGTTAGCGGGTCTATTT
Source organism: Microcaecilia unicolor (assembly GCF_901765095.1). Taxonomy (NCBI): domain Eukaryota; kingdom Metazoa; phylum Chordata; class Amphibia; order Gymnophiona; family Siphonopidae; genus Microcaecilia; species Microcaecilia unicolor. The sequence continues at coordinate 280,646,749 of NC_044032.1, forward strand.
TGCCTCTCGTAGTGTAGGTTTGTTGTTTTTGTTTTTGTAGTGAATTTTTTGATCGCCAGTAAAGGGAGATGTTTGCTCTGTAGTGGTCGGACCATGGTGTAGCAGTCCATTTTGTGTCTACTAGTGTGAGGTTTGGTTCTGAAAAGAATTTGTGAGTAATGATGTCTAGTGTGTGTCCTTTATTGTGGGTTGGTTGCGTGTTCGGCCAGTGGAGGAAGTCCTTGCATTCACATATGTTGCTTAGGTCAGTATTCTCAAGGTGAAGATTAATGTCGCCTGCTATGAGAAGGTTTTGGGTGGAAACACAGGTGTTCAATATGAAATCCATGAAATGCATTTGGGAATCTTGCCAATTGCCTGGTGGTCTGTAAAACAGGATGAGGTTTAGGTAGTCGTGTAAGGTTGGGTGGCTGATTCTGACTGAGGCTATTTCAAGTTGTGGTAGAATGGATTTGGCTGTTGTTGTAACTGTGAATTGGGAGTTGTAGATAATAGCTATGCCTCCTCCTCTTTTTCCGTTCCTTGTCCAGTGGGTGATTTTGTAACCTAGAGGGCAAAGCTCTAAGATTATGGGATCTTTGGAGTCGTGGATCCAGGTTTCGCTAATAAGTAGGAAATCGAGTTTGTCATTTGTGATCCAGTCAGTTGTTGTCTTAGTTTTGTTAACTACGGATCTGGCATTTATATAACCCATTTGTATTAATTGTTGAGGTTGAGTTGGGTTTGAGGTTGTGATGATTTCTATCAGTTGTCTATCTTCTTGGTAAATGAATTTGTTGTGTCCCTTCTTTCCTTTCTGTTGGTAGTGTCCGTAGGTGGTAGGTTTTCCGTGCCATTTTTTGATTTTTTGGGTGGATGTACTATATTTGGGTTGTATGTGCGGTCTATGTATAGTGGGAATGTTATTGTCCGTGAGAGGGGATGTGAGTGTGCGGTGGATTAGGGTAGTTGTGAGTAGTTTGCTAGTGTTCATGATGGTGTTGGTTTTTGTAGTGCTGCTGGAGTGTGAGTGGGTTGGTGTTTGGCTGTGTGTAGTAATGGTGTGTTGTTATAGGACAGATAGAAAGCATTTATAAGCATTAAAGGGTTAGGTCATCAGACATTTCAAAATGTAATGACTTTGTTCTGTCTGTCTGTCCTAATTAGATTGTAAGCTCTGTCGAGCAGGGACTGTCTCTTCATGTTCAAGTGTACAGCGCTGCGTACAACTAGTAGCGCTTTAGAAATGATAAGTAGTAGTAGTAATTCCAACCTTTATCCCCTTGATAACTCCTCCCTCCTTATCACTCATTCCTGGGGAACCTTTATCTCCTTGCCACTTGTATCAAACACTGCCTATGGACTGGGCCTCTCCCCACCATGGGACATCCCACTCACTCCCCCCAATGCCTCTTAGAAGGAAACCTTTACTCTCCATAATCCCCATATAATAGAGAATTATATACACGTGCAACATTTTGGAATGCCTCTGACACACCCCTTGGAGTTACCCACTAATAGATTTAGACACCATGCCTTATAGAATAGCGCTCAGCCAGATGTGTGTGCAAATATTAATGAGTGCCAATTAACTTCAATAATTGGTTGTTAGCACCCAATTATTGATAGTTAAGGGCTTGTTACTCAATTAAATTGCATGCACATCTTAACATAGTAGCATAGTAGATGATGGCAGATAAAGACCTATATAATCCATTCAGACTACTCAACAAGATAAACTCATAGTATAAGGTATGATGTGATACTACATATGTACACTTGATCTTGATCTTGCCATTTTCAGGGCACAAACCTCAGAAGTCTGCCCGACACTGGTCTTGTTCTCCAGTTACTGAAACTGAATCTGTCCAGCCACAATCAGGGCACAGACTGTAGAAATCTACCCAGCACTGGTTTTTCTTCCCAATTACTGTGTTGCCATCTAATCACCACCAAGCTTGTTTGGTTCCATGCCTTCTATACAGGATTCCTTTGTGTTTATCCCACACATTTTTGAATTCCGTTACCATTCTCATCTCCACCACCTACCGCAGGAGGGCTTTCCAAGTATCTACCAACCTCTCCATGAAACAGTACTTCCTGACATTATTCCTGATTCAGCCCCCCTGCAACCTCAATTCATATTCTCTAGTTCTACCACCTTCCCGTCTCTGGAAGTACCGGGGTGAGAACCCATGTTTAGCTGCTGCAGCTTGGTGCTTAGGAAGCACCAGTGTTAGGTCTGGTGTTTGTCTTCCCTTCCTTTTCCCTTGTGGCTTCCCTGCACTTCTGTTAGTGTAGGGCGTAGGGGCACCCCTGTTAGTTTCTGTTAAGAGCACTGCTGTTAGTGGAGGGCTTGGGAGCTCTTTGGTTGGTGCCGAGCTTAGGAACACTTTTGGTCAGTTTAGGAGTTAGGCGCACTTCAGCTACAGCCTGTTCTAGTCCTGGTCCCTGTGTCGTCCAGTAAGTCCTGCCGGCTACTCAAACCCAGGAGCTCAACTCCTGGGGGGCTTAGTAGCTAAGTGCAGGTGAAGCTGTGTGGACCAGTCTGGTGTGCTCCAGTCCAGTGTTCCAGTCCTGTGTCCTCCTGTCCGGGGGATTCCAGTCCAGTGTTCCAGTCCGGGGGATTCCAGTCCAGTGTTCCAGTCCGGGGTTCCAGTCCTGTGTCCTCCAGTCCGGGGAATTCCAGTTCCGTGTTCCAGTCCGTGTGTTCTGGCTCGCTGGGCGGTGCCTGCAGTCCCTGCCGGTGTCGGTGTGCTTGCCCAGCGTTGGTTGGTGGGTTTTGCCTGCTGCTGTTGCTCCTCGTCAGCAGCCCAAGGGCTCACGTTTGCTCCAGAGCCCGGCCCCGCGGGCTCTGAACCTGAGAACCTGACACTGCTAATCTTAGTACCAGGGGACTCTTTGCCAGTGGGGCACAACCTCTGATCTGCAGTTAACTGTGAATAAACGTGGTTATTTCAAGAAAGGACTTTTTCAGAGAGATTAGTCTTCAGGTGTGAACTGGTGTGCCAAAGTTATACAGCAGCAATAAGTCCTAGAGGCTGTATGCAGGTCCCTGGAGCAATTTTAGTGGGTGCAGTACATTTGTGGGTAGTGGGTTTGGGGGGCTCAGCTCCCAAAGTAAGGGAGCTATGCACGTGGTGGGAGCTTTTCTGAAGTCCACCGCAGTGACCCTTAGGGTGGCTGGTTGGTGTCCTGGCATGTCAGGGGGCCAGTGCACTAAAAATGCTGGCTCCTCCCACGGCCAAATGCCTTGAATTTGGCCGGGGTTTGAGATGGCCGACATAACTTTCCATTATCGCTGAAAAACAAACCCAGCCATCTCAAACCCGGCAAACTCCACGGCATTTGGCCGGGCTAAACCGTATTATCGAAAAAAAGATGGCCGGCCATCTTTTTTGATAATACGGTTCCGGCCAGCTGTAGCACTGCCGCCAGCATAGATCGCCGGTGATCTATTTGGCCGGCGACATTTGATTATGCCCCTCTATATGGCTCCAGAAAAAGGAGCACAGATTGATCCAGTCTGGGTTTTACTTCCATTGCTTTCAATTAATATGTCCTCCTTTTTCTAGAGCTATATGGTAACCCTAATTTTTCAGGAATGTGGAGAAGGTAATAACAATAGACAGGTTAGCTATTGCCTACAGAGAAAATCACTCTTTACCAGGTGTATTCAAGTTCATGTATTTCATCCTCAAACATAAATCAGAAGATAATCAGATTGTAAGCATTCGGATGGACATTCCAAACTCATTATAGTGCATCCGCTTAAAATTAGTATGTAAAATGACTCAGACTATTCACTTCATGCTACAAATAGGGCGTTATTAAAAAAGGACTTTGTTTCCATTCTGTGCTCTCACAAAAAAAAATCAATCTTTATTGAATAAGGTCCTTAGCGTGTTGCCTCACACATGTCTTCCACCATATGTTAAGAGACATCTCAAGCTGTGGGATAGTTTTCCCATTTGATGCCATATGTTGACAGCACATATCAGAAACTAGGATGAACTCCTCTTTCACTGCAAACCACCAAAAAAAATAGGCTGCCCCAGAGCTGCTTGCAGCCCATATTGTTGGAAGGGAAACATCTTGGGAGTTAATTAAAAAACAATGACTGCATCAAAGAGGAAAGTAAACATTATCTAATGTATCTTTTATTTGCCAAAATACACACTCTGCTAATTGTGTTAATTATTTCTTCATTATTGTGGATTGGTTAAGGTCAGTGGAGCTAGTTATCACTGAGATGGATGCTAGAAGTACATTCCATTGGGTTGTTAATGGACTTTCTTTCCTTTAAAGGGTTCCTTTTAAAAAGAAAATGTTGCTTTTCAGCTTCATGGTGTGCAAGACAAAATAGCAGAGAATTGCAAGGCAACAAGCTCCTAAGTCAGGGGACCTTTTACAAAGGTGCACTAGCGTTTTTTAGTGGTTCTAATGAATAGCGCACACTAAACGCTAGAGTTGCCCATAGAAATATATGGATGCCCCTAATGTTTAGCGAGTGCTTATTTTTAGCATGCGCTAAAAACACTAGCTCGCCTTTGTAAAAGGACCCCTCAGAGTGGCACGTTTCCATCAAAGACACAAAATAATCCCTAAATTTATGATCAATCATGCTCTGTAACTGGATGTTACTCTGTTAAACCAGGAGTGCCTCCATGATAAATATATGACTTGAATACATTGTCACTCTCCCTTGCTTCCCAAATCCTTCTCCTTTCCTTCCTCCAGTCAGCAGCATAAAATTTGCAAGCATGAACAGATAACCTGCTCTCCCAGCATAACAAGAAATATCGCTACCCAGTCTGCTCTAAATGGCACAGTCCTTCCACCCATCATCTTCTCTTTTCTTGTGGTAATCCTGTCACCTGTCAGAATTTTACAGGGAGGTAGTCAGGGGATCATTTTAGAAAAAAGTAACCCACCGACCTTCTCCTCTGACAAAGAAACAAAAAAAAATGCAGCATAATGCAAGCAAGTCTAGAGTTTTATTGCCTGCTGAAAGGATTGATTTGCAAGCTGAACTTATTATTAAAGAAATGGTTGGGGAGGGGGGAATAAAGCTGAGCAAATGAGATCTCTTTTGTTGCTGGTTTAATGATTTTCTTTTAGGTGCTATTTAACTGCTTCCCAACAATTCTCAAAGTCTGTACTTGGAGGGGTTTTTTTTTGTATTTTTATATTTTTGGCACACTGGGCTTTGGCCCCGTGCCAGTGTGACAATCAATGCCTGAAGGGTTCTCTTCTGTCAGAGGGTATTTCTCAGGCCTCTTTTCTTTAATGCTGGATAGAGGCATAGGGGGAAGGGGTTATTTACACACTGAAACAGGATGTCCTGCTGCTGGTGGGTGTCCTAGGCTGTGAAAAGCTCCCGCTTCTTGCCTGTGCAGGCAGGGCACCATTGCTTAAATTAATCCTGCCAGACTGGGCTGCCGATTGTTTCTGTCTATCTATATATCATTTTGTGGGTTATGGAATCCAGCAGCCAAATGGAAAGGTATGCTTCTAAGAACTTCTGAGGAATGCCACCTGCAGGATGTATTTTATTTCTCTTAGACAATAAACTAGGCACAGACTTGGAAAGTAGAAACATGATCTGCAAGAATTCATGACACCATGGCTTTCTTTTCCAAGAAAAAATAAGAAAAAGAAAAATAGTTCTCCTAAATAAAGAAACTGTCAACATTTAAAATTCAGTTTGAGTTCTCCGTCACATGTGAGACATCTTTGATTCTTTTCACAGAAGGGTAACTTGTTTGTTACCCTTCTGTTTTAAGCATCTCAGGCTTAGATATTTTTTTAAACACTAATATTTCTCCCCCGGTAGTGTCAAAATAAATCTAAGAACCAAAACCCAATTTGCTGAAATGCTGTGCTTTATGACTTTCCTTAGAGAGGCTTCCAAAGAAAAACTAGAGAAAATAAAAGATGCTATTCTACCATACACACATATACCTCTGGATTATATATAAGGCACTTTGAGTTGTGCACGCAAATTTGGACACGTATCCAATTTGCGCGAACAACTTAATTGAATAATAAGTCAACCAGCATCGATAACTGGGCAATAACAAGCAATAACTGGCAATAATTAGAATTTACACATGCTTTTTAGGCATGTTCTATAAAGTCGTGCGTGTAAATTCTAGTGTGCAGATCTAAAAGGGGGCGTGGCCATGGGAGGAGCACGAGCGGGTCAGGGGCATTCCTACAATTTATGTGTGTTGTTATAGAATTAGGGGGATCCATGACTAATTTACATGTGAGGATTTACAGGTTTTCATTGGTGTAAATGGTGGCACTTAAACAGGGGCATAGCCAGTCTTCGGCGGGAGGGGGTCCAGAGCCTGAGGTGAGGGGGCACATTTTAGCCCCCCCCCCCGGTGCCGCTGACCCCCCCCCCCTGCCATTGCCAAACCCCCACCACCAACAACTTTGACCCCTCCCCCGCCATTGCCAACCCTCCCCACCATTGCCAACCCCCCCCCCCCCCGCCAACAACGACCCTCTCGACCCCCCTCCTGCCGCCAACAACCCGTCGTCACCTACCTTTGCTGGCGGGGGACCCCCAACCCCCGCCAGCCGAGGTCCTCTTCTTCCCAATCCCATGCAAGGCTTTGTTCTGTTTATGAACATCGGAAAACAAGGGAAATGGACATATGGCAGCATTCTTTGAAAACAGCCACACAGGTATCCCTGAAGAGTAGAAGGGCAGCCTATTGGTTAGTACAGTGGACTGTGAACCAAGGGACCCAGGTTCAAATCCCACTAACTCTTTTATTTTGTAATTGTGAACCCTTCAAGAACAGCAACATACCTACACTACCTGAATGTATACCACTTCTATAGGCTTGCAGGTGGCTTATATACTTAGGTACAGTAGGTATTTTTCTGTTTCTGGAAGGCTCACGATTACAAAAAAAATAGTTGAAGTGGGTTTTCAAGCTGGGTCCCTTCGTTTACAGTTCAGTGCACTAACCACTAGGCTACTATTTTTTGTAGAGGTTGTGACAGGGATCACAAAGAACTGATAACTGCAGTAATTAGTGGTCTAAATTGGACGCCTTTTATTTATTTATTAGGATTTATTTACCGCCTTTTTGAAGGCATTCACCCAGGGGTCCTTTTACTAAGCCACGGTAAAAAGTGGCCTGCAGTACTGTAAGCGTGTCTATTGGGCGCACGGCGGGCTAGTTTTTACCGTACCATGCGGTAAAACTGAAACCAGCGTACCTAAAGCTGGCCTGAGCCCTTAACACCACCCATTGATCTAGCAGTAAGGTCTCACGCGCTACACATGCGGTGACCAGTTGGTGTGCGAAGTGCCAATTACTGCCGGAAATGACGCGCGTGGGAGGAAATAAATAAGTCATCCAGGTGGTATGGGCACATGCCAAGTCTGAAATTACTGCCAGGGGGCATGGTAGCCTGGTGGTAGTCTCATTTTGGTGCACGCTGCACATGCATAGCACCTAACAACCCTTTGTAAAAGGGCCCCTCAAGGCGGTGTACAGCAAGAATAAGTCAAGCATAAGCAATAGACAATCACAGCAGCAAAAATATTCAAGTATGGCATAATATACTGCATTACAATGTCAACTTAATACACAATAAGACATTTTAAAAGACAGCATAGGGTGTAAGCAACGATGGAACCTATAGATAGACAAAACAGAGTAACAGGACTAAGAAAATAAGGGGGGGGGGGTCTTTTATGAAGGTGCACTACAGAACATATGTAATCCAAACATATAAAAATATAAACGTTTGGATTACATATGTTCTGTCGAAGTTCCCGTTCACTTTAAATGTAATAATTGCAAATGGTGTTCATCTACCATTGAAGGGTTGGACTGGGAACATCCAGTCTCAAAAAGACATATCACAGCAAGAACCAGGACTAATTGTGTTACGAATAATGTAATTTATTTTATCATCTGTCCATGTTCTCTCATCTATATAGGGAAGTCAAGAAGGGCTATTAAAACATGCCTTAATGAACACAAATCAAGATTAAAGAATAAAGTGATGAGTGCACCTTTAACACAACATTGGTTAGAGAAAAATCATAACTTAGAAGACATCAAATGGAGAATTCTTGATAGTGTCCAGATGGGGTGGGAGGGAGGTAACCTGGAATACTTTCTCAATTTTAAAGAGCAAAAATGGATCTTTGATTTAAACACATTGTATCTAGCAGGATTACATTCAGAGCTAGATTGGTGGTCTGTCATTTGATTGGTGTATAGGGCATGTCAGTCCACCAATCGGAAGTGAGAGATTTGGATCAGCTGACAAAGATTTAAGGGCGGGCGTAGTAAGCAAACGCTGCAGCCATTTTGTTTCACACAAGAAAGGGAACTGGAGAAGAAAAAGGTATGTTGTGGCAGGAATTAATGTTTAAAGTCGAATTTAACTATATTGTAAGCATGATAAGGTGATAGTGACACATGGATTGTTAATTTCAGTGAGCCTCTGCCCTGAAGAAGTTTTGAAACCTGGCCAAGTTGGCTGAGGTTCTCAATGGGGGAACTACACGTTCTATGACCAGCTCTTAAAGTTCTTCCATCATTTAGATAAATATATTTTCTTCAGTATTTTTCAATTTTTTACTTTTGTTTTGATCTTATTTTACTCTTGTTTTAAACATCTATTTCTTCACATCATTCCAATCTTTTACTTCATTCTATCTTATATTCATTTGTTACAAGAGGATAAGAATAATACACATGTGTATAAGAACAACTATATTGATAAAAAGTGTATATGGACTAACCTGTTGTTGGCAAACTGGATAACAAAATCTCCAGTATAGTTTCTTTTCAATGTAAAAAAGTGCAAAGCAATGGTCTACAAAAGATATATAATAGATTTTTTAAAAGACATAAACATTTACAATATGCATTGTAGATAATTTGCAAATGAGGACACGATGGAAACATGATGGACAAAACTTAAATACTATATACTAGTTGCTGTTGTAACCAAACAATTACCAGAAATATACAAAAAAATAGGATCTTCAAAGGTCAGCTTCCACTTAAGCCTTTGGCTTTGAAAATGATGGAAGTAGGTGTGTCACCTTATCTCTTCATCAATCCCAATATTTGGTTAACTTTTATCATATTTTTATTTATATTTTTCTTTTTCTTAATCAAAACACATCAAGTACTCAAAATATATGAAGTTTTTTTATGAACATTTTTAAAGCTTGTAAGCTGATAAACGTTACTTATCTGAACTGTAAAGAAGGGGTAACTGTGCCGACATGTGTTTTGCCCAAGGCTGTTTCAAGGCGTTTCCCTAAAAATCAAAATTGAAAAACAACAGATGTAATATCATTCTTGATAGTCAAACGTAACCCACAAAGAAGCCAAAATACCTTCATCTTCATGCGGTGTATATCACAACCTGCTTCTCAATAAAAAATGGCCATAGTGTTCTTAAAGGCTTGTAAACACCGGGGTCAGCTGATTTAAGGTTCCATCCAATCCCGGAATGTCACCCACTCAATTTCTCTGTTAAGGCCAATTGGTTCAACAGAATGTAATTTGTTAATCCATTGTTTTTCCTTATAATTAAGTCTGTCTTTGAGATTCCCACCCACTTAATACCACCTTAGGAGACAGCACCCAAGAAAACAATCTAGGTGTCGTTGTAGACAATACGCTGAAATCTTCTGTCCAGTGTAAGGCTGCAGCCGAAAAAAGCAAACAGGATGCTAGGAATTATTAGGAAAGGGATAGTAAATAAGACAAAGAATATTATAATGCTTCTGTATTGCTGCATGGTGTGACCCTCACCTTGAGCACTGCATTCAATTCTGGTCGCCGTATCTCAAAAAAGATATAGCGGAATTAGAAAAGGTTCAAAGAAGAGCAACCAAAATGATAGTGGAACTCCTCCCATATGAAGAAAGGCTAAAGAGGTTAGGGCTCTTCAGCTTGGAAAAAAGACAGATGAGGGGGGATATGATTGAGGTCTAGAATGGGTAAAAGTGAATCGATTTTTCATTCTTTCAAAAAGTATAAAGACCAGGGGGCACTCAATGAAATTACATGAAAATACTTTTAAAACAAATAAGAGGAAATAATTTTTTCACTCAAAGAATAGTTAAGCTCTGGATCTTGTTGCTGGAAGATGTGGTAACAGCGGTTAGAGTATCAAACATATAAACGGCAAGTGACCGTACTCACTCGCAAATGCGCAGTAGAGACTTCCCTGTCTGTCCCGCCCCCACGTCAGTACGAGATGACGGGGGGGCAGGACAGAGAGGGAAACTGCGCGAATGGGAGGGAACCACCGAGGTCGCCACCGCTACCCCCCCCCCCCCGGAGTCGCCGCTGCCGCCACCCCTCCACCTGGCCGTCTCTTTGCTATTCAACTTACATCTCCGCAGCAGGCAGATCAGCTGAGCTGCCGTTGGCCTTCCTTCCTTGCCTGTGTCCTGCCGTCACTGACGTTACGTCACACAGGGCGGGACACAGACAGAGAAGGAAGGCCGACGGGAGCTCAGCTGATCTCTGCCTACTGCAGAGATGTAAGTTGAATAGCGAAGAGACGGGCCCGGTGGAGGGGCGGTGGGGGCGGCGAACTCAGGGGGAGGGGGTGGCGACCCACCAGCCCGTTTTAACGGGCTCAACGGCTAGTCTGGATTTTAAAAAAGGTTTGGACAAGTTCCTGGAGGAAAAGTCCATAGTCTGTTATTGAGATGGACATGGGAGAAGCCACTGCTTGTCACAGGATTGGTAGCATAGAATGTTGCTACTATTTGGGTTTCTGCCAGGATTGGCCACTGTTGGAAGCAGGATACTAGGCTAGATGGACCACTGGTCTGACTCAGTATGAACCAACCCAGGTAACAGTGGTTGAACAGCTTATCCTGGGACACTTGCCTTGTGTTGACATTCTGTGCAGGTCCTTTTAGAGGAGCCATGACTAATATTCTTTGTTTGGTGTTTCCTTGACATATCTTCACTGCCTACTTTGATTTTACTGGTAACCAACAATTCTCCCTGTTCCTGGAAAAGTGAGGCATTTGTTACTCAACCTGGCACATTCGCAGCAAAGAACCGCAGCAGCAATGTTATACATAAATTAATTTATTTTCTAACACTGTTTGCATGAGTTTTATGACATAAAAAACAAAGCTAATACAGCCGCAAGCTGATTGTTTATTTTGAGGGGAGGGGGGAACAGAGGTGGGGAGGTTTAATGAATAGCCTGTTAAATATGATTACAGCTCTATAACATTCTCAGCATAACCATCTGCTCTTATGAAACCCACAGCTGTTTGGAGTGCTTTTGTAGTCCCATATCAGATATTTCAAACTTGCATGCTGCATTTAGGCAAACCCTAATTTGCAGTGTGAGGGGTTAAAAAGTGAGGCAGGCATTAATGGGTGATCAGCAGGGAATGGATCCCACCAGCTTAGGGTAGATGCCTTTGGATTATAGTTTTCATTGAGTGAGGGTGAAAAAATATGTATTTCAAAATGAAATCATTTTACAAACCACAGAAAATTGACTGCTGAAACCTTTGAAGTTCATGACCAGAAAGCTGTCAAAACAAATTAACAGCTGGGACATGGAATACTGTATGTGGTAAACACATTATTATAATAAAAACCTATTGAAAATCTATTTGCTGAAAAACACCATAGCATGACATAGAGGAAATATGGCCACAAAACAACATAGAGAGGGTTCAAAGTACAAAACACAATCCAAAGCACAAAAGCACCAAAGACTTAAAAAATGGAACAAGTCTTTTAATTCACAACGTAGATCAGTCTTGTACACGATGTACAACACTGGTCTACATTGTGAATTAAAAGACTTGTTATGCACATTGTAATAGAATACACCCAGTCCATGCATAATTTAAGCGTTGGCATTTATACCAAGTTTTACTTGGCATAATTACCCACGACTAAGGGCCCTTTTTGCCAAACAGCGTTATAGGTGCATTAACATTTTTAACGCGCATTAGCCATGTATGTGCCTACAATATCCCTATAGGTACCTACATGGTTAGTGTAGGCATGATAAAAACACTAACACACCTTAGTAAACGGGGCCCTAAATTTAGTCACACGGATAGACGCTTGGCGTACTCTATAAACCGCACGAAAATTTAGGTGTACTATATAAAATGCGCCTAGGCGTATTTTGCTTTGGTGCTGATATTTTAGGCGTGATATATAAAAATCTAGGAATGGATCCTCAGAAGCTTAGCCGAGATTGGGTGGCAGAGCCGGTGGGGGGAGGCGGGGCTGGTGGCTAGGAGGCGGGGCTAGTGCTGGGCAGACTTCTATGGTCTGTGCCCTGAAAATGGCAGATACAAATCAAGGTAAGGTATACACAAAAAGTAACACATATGAGTTTATCTTGTTGGGCAGACTGGATGGACCGTGCAGGTCTTTTTCTGCCATCACCTACTATGTTACTATTGTTAGTCCTGTGCCTCTTACACATGCCCTTACAGCACTGTTCCCTCTAAACTGAGTGGGAGTCCTCCAAATGCATTGATGCCAGTCGCTTACCATTGAAAATGTGAAAGTGAAACAGCACCCCCTCTGAGAGGTCTGTAGGTGGAGGAACTCCTGCTCAGCATTGAAGGAACAGTGCCTTGCAGAATTTTATTTTATTTTTATTTGTTACATTTGTATCCCACATTTTCCCACCTATTTGCAGGCTCAATGTGGCTTGCATATGACCGTAAAGGCATTCGCCTATTACGGTAAGAACAAATACAAAGTGGTGTTATGGAAGAGTAAGGTTCTAGTGTGAAAGACACGTTATGGAATCACAGAGAGGAAGAGTGAGTTTGTGTCCATTACGAGATTTGATTTCGTTGTGGTGCAGGGTTCAGGTATTTAAGTTGGGTCGGTAGTGTATGCCTTTTTGAACAGATTAGTTTTTTGTGATTTCCGGAAGTTTAGGTGGTCATACGTTGTTTTCACACTTAAGTACCCTGCTAGCACTTTTACAGGGAAGAATCTGCTTACTCACATAAATGCTGGTATTCTCTATGCGCAAGGTGTACATAATTGTGGGTGCCCAGGGCCGTGCCTAGGGTCTCTGGCGCCCCCCTGCAGACTATCAGTTGGCGCCCTACCCCCCGTGAAAATGATCACGCCCCCCCCCCCCCCCCCCCGGTGAAAATGATCGCTCACCACTTGCCACACTGACAGGAATTGTCAGCAATATTCTTAGAAACAAATTGCTATACATTGCAAAATAAGATAGCAGATGTAAATTCTCAAAGTGGACATATTCCAAATGCTATTTAGACAAAAATTAAACTGAATCCCCAAGATGCCAGACTCTGCATACAATGCAACACCACAGAAACAGAAAATGTCCCCTAGTACTGTGCAAAATATAAAGACTGCAGATGTAAATTTGAAAAAAACTAACAAGAACCAATCACCACTTTACAAATTAACAAATAGAAATAAAACAAATATAGAAAATAAAATACCATTTTATTGGACTAATACATTTAGCTTTCAGAGGCCAAAACATCCTTCCTCAGGTCAATACAGTATAGTGCTGTTACAGTATCCTATCCTGACCTGAGGAAGGGGGTTTTGTTCTCCGAAAGTTAGTCAAAATGTATTAAAATTAGTCCAATAAAAAGATTACCTATTATAAACATTTATTAACACAGCTACAATACTACTGTATCCTAAAGCAAAAAAATAAAAGTAAATATTTTATTTACAGTTTGTTGTCTCTGGTTTCTGCTTTCCTCATCTTCTTTTCACTGTCTTCCTTCCTTCCATCCAGCATCTGTCTTTGTTCTCTCTCTGCCATCCAGTGTCTGCCCTCTCTGCTGTCCCCTTCATCCAATGTCTGCCCTCTCTCCCTGCTCCTTCCATCTACATCTGCCCTCTATCTCTGCCCCTTCCATCCACCATCTGCCCCTGTCTGCCCTCTCTCTCCCCCTTCCATTCACTGTCTACCCTTTCTATCGCTTCCATCCACTGTCTGCCCTTTCTCTCTGTCCGCTCAATCCACCATTTGCCCTCCCTCTCCCATCCATCAAGGTCCCTCTCACTCCCCCTTCCATCTAGGATCTGTCCCCTCTCTCTGCCCCTTTTTTTCAGCCCCCAGTTCCAGCCCCACTATCCCACCAGTCCCCAGTTTCAGCCCTAGCCCTTTTCTCCCACCAGTCTTGAGCTTCGGCCCCCAGCCACTTCTCCCTGTCCCCTTTTGAGCCCCCAGTTTCAAACGCAGCCCTTTTCTCTCACTAGTCCCGAGCTTCAGCCCCAGCCACTTCTCCCTGTCTTCTTTTCAGCCCCCAGTCCCCACAGTTTCAGCTCTTGTCCCTTTTCAGCCCCCAGTCCCAGTACTAGCCCCCTTATCCCACCTACCCTCCTTTTCAGCCCCCAGTTCCAGCTCCCTTCATCCACATGCCTTGCATTAGGGCCTCCCCTTTCAGCCCCAGACCCCATCTGGGCTCCCCTCCCCATCCCCTTCTCCCATCTGGGCACCCCACCCCATCCCCTTCTGCCATCTGGGCTCCCCTCCCCATCCCCTTCTCCCATCTGGGCACCCCACCCCATCCCCTTCTGCCATCTGGGCTCCCCTCCCCATCCCCTTCTGCCATCTGGGCACCCCACCCCATCCCCTTCTGCCATCTGGGCTCCCCTCCCCATCCCCTTCTGTCATCTGGGCTCCCCACCCCATCCCCTTCTGTCATCTGGGCACCCCTCCCCATCCCTTTCTGTCATCTGGGCTCCCCATCCCCTTCTCCCATCTGGGCTCCCCACCCCATCCCCTTCTGCCATCTGGGCTCCCCTCCCCATCTGCCATCTAGGCACCCCTCCCCATCCCCTTCTGCCATCTGGGCACCCCTCCCCATCCCCTTCTGTCATCTGGGCACCCCTCCCCATCCCCTTCTGCCATCTGGGCTCCCCACCCCATCCCCTTCTGTCATCTGGGCACCCCTCCCCATCCCCTTCTGTCATCTGGGCTCCCCTCCCCATCCCCTTCTGTCATCTGGGCTCCCCATCCCCTTCTGTCATCTGGGTTCCCCATCCCATCCCTCCCCTCCCCTCCCCATCCCCTTCTGTCATCTGGGCCCCCATCCCCTTCTGTCATCTGGGCCCCCCCCTCCCCTCCCCATCCCCATCTGCCATCTGGGCACCCCTGATCCGACCCGACTACCAGCTCTGTCGAGATGACAGCGGGTGGGGGGGGGGTGCTCCGCTCCCGCTGCTCCCACCCTACCTTCTTTTAAAAAATAAATCAGTAAAGCGGCATGGCAGGCAGCGCAGCTTCGCGTCTGCCCTGCTTGTAAAACAAGTAGATCTCCTCGTCGGGCCTTCGCTCACTGGGTCCCGCCCTCCTCTGAGGTAACTTCCTATTTCCTCGAGGGCGGGACCCAGTGAGCGAAGGCCCGACGAGGAGATCTACTTGTTTTACAAGCAGGGCAGACGCGAAGTTGCGCTGCCTGCCACGCCGCTTTACTGATTTATTTTTTTTTTAAGAAGGTAGGGTGGGAGCAGCGGGAGCGGAGCACCTCCCACCCGCTGACACCCGGGGCGGACCGCCCCCACCGCGCTCTTGGTTCCCTCAGTGTCCGCCTTCTTCTGACGTCAGAAGAAGGCGGGACACTGAGGGAACCAATGAGTGCAAGGGAAGGGAGACGTCGGCAGCGCTTTCACCGACGCTGCTGCAGCCTGCGACCGAGGTAATTTAAAGTCCTCGGCGGCGCGGGGCGAGGGTAAGCACCGCGGTGGCGCCCTCCAGAGGTGGGCGCCCCCCTGCGGCGCTTACCTCGCTTACCGCATCGGCACGGCCCTGTGGGTGCCCAATTATAGAATCACCCCTTAAATACTGCCATTGATTAAATTGCTTTTATAGCTTTGAATATGCATTCTGGTAAACATGGTTTTCTTTTTTGTATTAAGTTCCCATTGTTTTTCTTTAACACATGATACTTTGGCTACAATTAGCATTCTGTAAAATCTTTTAGTAAAAGTGGTTGTGTGGAATGAAGGTTCCCAAACTGCATGCCAACCTCTAACAGCATATGTGGCAGACAGGTGGACTCAAAATGTGACATTCGATTGTGGAGACTCAACCAGAAAAATTCTGAGTGCAAAGTGAACGAGAAAGGCAAAGGTCTATAATGGTTTCTCCAAGTTGCGTCAATAATAGCTCTGGCTATGAATTATATTTTTCTTTCCTATAGATGAAGACATAAAATATTCAAGCACAATAAAAGAGCTACAACTGCCCCCCATTATTTATTCAGAAGCGGATGAGTGAGGCATATAAGAACAAAACAATGTTTAATATATATAAATCACAGTGTATAATATATATAAACCACCTTTTTGATGCTGCTTTTAACTCCTAACTCTTGTTCACTTGTTCAGAACCCTTATTTTATCATCCTCACTTTAATATTCCCTTATCTTTTGTTTGTCCTGTTTGTCTGTCCTAATTAGATTGTAAGCTCTGTCGAGCAGGGACTGTCTCTTCATGTTCAAGTGTACAGCGCTGCGTACGTCTAAGTAGCACTATAGAAATGATAAGTAGTAGTAGTAGTAGTTTAATATATTATACACTAAGAGGTCAATATTCAACCACTGCATTCAATGTTAATTTAAAATGCTGGCTGCAGCAGTCAAAAATAGCCAGATACTCTGCTCCACTATACGGATAGTAGCCAGTGCGAATATCTGTAAGACAGTTAGTGGTAGAACTCATCTAGACAGTAGCAATATTCAGTCTGTTATCCAAATAAGGACTTCTATCTGCCTTAGGTTATCCGGATAGGTTATTCAGATAAGAACATAAAAATAGCCATACTGGGTCAGACCAAAGGTCCATCAAGCCCAGTATCCTGTTTCCAGCAGTGGCCAATCAAGGTCACAAGTACGGTACCTGTCAAGATCCCAGAACAGTAAAACAACTTTTTTGCTGCTTATCCTAGAACAACTTCTACAGAGTACATCCAATGCTTAATTTTTATTTTCTCATTTCCATCTAGACAACAGATGTATAGATTAGGAGGACCCAAAGCAGTCCAAAACAAGTAAAGTCAGAAATAACTCAGTTTATACCTAATTGTTCAACCACCCTTAAGATTCGCCTTTGGGTTTAAAAAGTGATACCATGTGTATGTAAGGTCTGGATAAACAAAACATAGCTTAAAGAAAATGCCCATTGTCAGATTCTCAGGTTCAGAGCCCGCGGGGCCGGGCTCTGGAGCAAACGTGAGCCCTTGGGCTGCTGATGAGGAGCGACAGCAGCAGGCAAAACCCACCAACCAATGCTGGGCAAGCACACTGGCACTGGCAGGACTGCAGGCACCGCCCAGCGAGCCGGAACACATGGACTGGAATCCCCCGGACTGGAGGACACAGGACTGGAACACTGGACTGGAATCCCACGGACTGGAACACACCGGACCGGAGCACACTGGTCTGGTCCGTACAGCTTCACCTGCACTTAGCCACTGCCCCCCAAGAGTTGAGCCCCTGGGTTCGAGTGGCCAGCAGGACTTACCGGATACCAGTTGACACAGGGACCAGGACTAGAACAAGCTGGAAACAGCAGTACTCCTAAATCCTAAACTGACATAAGTGCTCCCAAGCCCTAACCAACAGAAGAACTCCAAACAGAAACCAACAAAAGTGTTCCTAACAATAAACCAACAAAAGGACTTCCTAAGCCCTATACTAACAGAAGTGCTACCAATAGCACCACTAGGAAAAGCAGGGGAGCCACAGGGAAAGAGCAGGGAACCTAAACACATAAACTAACTACGGTGCTCCTAAGCACTAAACTACCAGCAGAGCTCCAAGCACTAAAAGGGAAGACAGGGGAGCCACAAGGGAAAGAACAGGGAAGCTAAACACAGAAGTCAGCAGTGCTTCCAAAGCACTAAACACAGAAGTGCTTCTAAAGCACCAAAACACATAAGTGCTACTAAAGCACCAAACACAGATGTGCTTCCAAAGCACCAAAAGGGAAACAGGGGAGCTACAAGGGAAAAGCAGGGAAGCTAAACACATAAGCCAAAAGTGCTTCTAAAGCACCAAAACACATAAGTGCTTCCAAAGCACTAAAAGGGAAAGCAGAGGAGCTACAAAGAAAAAGCAGGGAAGCTAAACACATAAGCCAAAAATGCTTCTAAAGCACCAAACACAGAAGTGCTATTAAAGCACCAATCACAGATGTGCTTCTAAAGCACCAAAAGGGAAAGCAGGGGAGCCACAAGGGAAAAGCAGGGAAGCTAACACAGATCAAAAGTGCACACTGCACTACCACTAACCTGGACCTAAAGCAAACGACTAAGCAAACGTTGCAAAGGCACTGAAGGAAAGAACACCACTTCCTTATCAAGGCCGTGCCTGATGATGTCACCACTATCAGACACAGGCAGACAGCATACTGAAACTGAGCTAGAGCTAACTCAGGCTAACCCCCACAGCTGCAGTATAGCAGAGCAATTAGAGCCACGCTGGAAGCAACCAGCACATAGAGGCAGCTAGCTCAGGTAACACACACAGCTGCAGTATAGTAAAGCAATTAGAGTCATGCTGCTGGAAGCAGCCAGCACAGAGAGACAGAGCTAGCTCAGAAAAGACAGACAGAAGAAACAGAAGCCAGCTAAGAAGCTGACCACCAGAAATAAGGTAAGTTTGAGAGGGGTTCTGACCACAATCATGAAACCCATAAACCCACGAATTCCATATATCGCACCTAGTTTTCCGTGCCAAAATCCAAGCATATTCTATGACAATTTGCATAACTTGTCTTAACAAGCTAATTAGTGTTGATAACAGCACTTAACAAGCAATAAAGAGCACTAATTGACAATAATTAAAATTTACGTGCACAAATCCCTAAGTGTATTCTGTAATGCAGAGCACCTAAATTTAATGCAAGCAGCCTGGTTATGGGCGAGAAAATGAGCATTTCATGGGCAATCCAAAACGTATGTGCACTGTTATAGAATTTGCCATTCTGTGCCTAAATCTACATGCCAGGATTTATGCCACATTTTCCTTGGTGTAAATGGAGGCACATAGTTCTAGGCACTGGGATATCAGCTAAGCATATTCTATATACTGCACCTAAATCTAGATGCCGCTTATAGAATACGCTTGGGTGGAAATTTGGTCTGTGTGGATTTTTTCAGGTGCCATATGTAGAATCTGGCCCAATAAGTAATACTTGGTATGAAACAGTGATGGAATATTCACATATCAGGCACCCCGAGCTAACAGATTTATTTTCCACTGAACATAATTAACTTTGTATGAACTTGGTAGCTTATGGTGTGCTGAAATGGGCAATGTTGACACATTTAGACTGACTCTGGACAGAACTTCTGCACAAAGGAAGCTTTTCCCTCATTGTTCAATACCTCTCTGTGAAATAGTAGTAAAAAAAAAGCAAGTGTATTTTTATAATATATCGCTGCATTCCACAAAACAAAAGGAGCAAGTTCCCACATACCATAGTTTTCTTTTGATGTATACACAGGCAAAAAAGACGTAAAAGCTCCCAGGTTTCAACCTAATTAATGTGTTTTTTTAAAAAAAAAAAAAAGCTTTGTGCTTATAAATAGTAACTCTGATTGTTGAACACCTGATTCTCAGAACATGTCTGTTTTGGTGGTCATTTAATAGGTAAAAATATCTCAGTATGAATACAGGGAGCCCTATAACCAGACCTTCCAAATGATACAATGATTATGATTTAGAACTAAATACTACTCTAACCAATGAAACTGATACTTCCTCTGTGTACATACTTATGTTACAGAAGCTGGCATGTTTGAAAATATAAGTGAGATTTAAAAAAAATGCTACTAACAAGAAAGAACTACAACATAGAGCAGCTCACAAATTTGTTTGTTTTGTTTTGGGTGTACAGGGATGATGTCATGCAGTCTCCTGTCTCAATCTAACCTCCCTGCGACTTTCCAACAGCATTGCTGATCAAGAGAGCCTTGTCACCAAGGAGGTTAGATTGAGACAGAAGATGGCATGACATCAAAAAACTAAAGCCGATGATGCTAGTCTCCCTTCCCCACCCCCTGCATGTCATCCCCATAGTAGCTATTAAAGGGGCCCCTTTACTAAGACACACAAACACTTGGGCTTAGTGCATTCTAACATGGACTTTTCCCATGTGCTAAGCCCATTTGTAATGTAGCCTTAAAATAAGGCTTTTTTTATTTTTGCAGGTTCTGTGGTAATTTTACCATTAGCATGCGGAACCTGCAAAAAACTAACATGGAAGCACACATCACCTTCTATTTAGGAGGCACTAAATGCTCCCACGTTAAATCCACATTAAGGGGTCCTTTTACTAAGGTGCAGAAATGGATTTAGGGATCCTTTTACAAAGGCACACAAGCGTTTTTAGCGTGCACTAAAAATAAGGATGCGCTAAATGCTAGAGACAACCGTAGGAATATATGGTTGTCTCTATCATTTAGCACGCTAAAACTTAATGCACACTAAAAATGTTAGTGCGCCTTTGTAAACAACCCCCTTAGTGCACTCTAACAACAATTATTGCACACTAACCCCTAGATTCTATATAAGGCGTGGCAAGTGCGTTAAACTGTGTGTGTGCTCACAATTTATGTGTGCTACTCAATTGAGTAATGAGCCAATCAGTGATGATAATTGGCTGATAACAACCAATTATCACTAATTGGCAGTAACTGGAATTTACACATACTTCTTTTAAGATATATTCTAAAAAAAGGCATGCATAAATTGTAATGCACATAACTGAAAAGAGGACATAGCCATGGGAGGAGTGTGGGCAGGTCGGGGCATTACTCATATTTTTGTTGAGTTTTGTTGGATGTTGGTTTTTCCTTTAGACCACAGATTTAGCACCTGATTTGTGTTAAATTACATCTTTTGAATCAGTTACGTTGTTTGCTTCCAGCAGTGGATTTTGTGAGGGTGGTGGAGGCTATGGTGTTAACTGGCTTGGATTATTGTAACATTGCATATTTGGGATTACCAGCAACTTGTGTTCATTCTTTACAAATTGTTCAGAATTCATCAGTACACCTTTTTTTTTTTGGTTCTATGAAATATGATCATATTTCAGTTTCCTTAAAGCAATTGAGATGGCTGCCTGTTGCATTTAGGGTGAAATTTAAATTGTTGTTGGTCTATCATGTTGTGTTTCATGATGCTGCTGAATATCTAAAGAATGTTATTCATCGTTATGTTCCTCAGAGACATTTGTGGTCATTGAATGCTGAAATTTAGTTCTGCCTGCATTGAATCAATTTCGCCTGGATATGACTAAAAAAGAAGACTGTTCTATTGCTGGACCTTTTGAATGGAACCGGCTGCCCATTGGATTGAAACATGAGTCCCATTTGTTGACATTCAGGTGTCAATTGAAGGCACATTTGTTGTGTCTGGCTTTTTATGCTACTGCTGATCAAGTATGCCTGTGCTTTGTATTTTTTTTTTTTGACTGCTCATTTCTGAACTGTGGCTTGAGCTGGGTTTTGAACTCTTATGTTTGCTTTGCTTTGTATGTTTTTGAATTTGTATATGTGTATATTGTACCTCACCCTGGATAAGGACGTGTTATAAACAATAAATCTAACCCTAAATCTAAATTATGCAGATTGTTATAGAATTTCAAGGGAATGCACCTACATTTAGGCATGGGTAATTATGCCAGGTTTTCAGTGGCGTAAATGGCTACACCTAAATGTAGGCGCATTCCCATTCCCCAGTCCTGTGCACAGGGCCGGTCTTAGGCAGGGGCGGCAGGTGCAGTCGCACAGAGCCCCGCGCCTCCAGGGGCCCCGTGGTGCTTCCTCTTGCTCCCCGCCATTGCTGCAATCTGACTCATTGCCTCCCCTCCCCCAAGCAGCAGGGTGCCCTCCCAGCACATACCCAAAGCCGCCCTGGTAGTCTAGCGGAGTCTTCAGGGCAGGAAAGATTCCCAGTCTTTCCTGCCCACTGCCGGCGCTGACCCCCTTGTTGCCACATTGGTCTTTAAAAATGGCAGCCCAGACTTTCAGTGTCAGCCTCACGAAATTCTGGGGCTAGGTGGGGGCCCCACCAAACTGGTCTGCACAGGGCCCCGCAATTGCTAAGACCGGCCCTGCCTGTGTGCTATTTTATACACCATGCCTTTAGGACTTTAGGACGTCTAGATTTCCTGGATAGGTCTAGATTTTAGACGCCATTTACAGAATCTGGCCCTAAATGCTAAGAAGCCCGTAGGTATAAAATAGGCTTCTTAGCATTTACCTCAGGATTCTATATAGCACACCTAGAGTTACGTGCGGTTATGCATGTAAATCTAGACATAGTTGAATTGTTTTAATAAGCTGTTAAACATTGTTAACAGCTCATAATAAATAACGAGCACTAATTGGCAAAAATTAAAATTTACGCGTGTACATTGCTAAGAGTACTCTGTAATATACTGCTCATAAATTCTAAACCATGCAGGCAATAAGGGGTGTGGAAATAGGCATTTCGTGAGCATTCCAAAATCTATGCATGTTGTTTTAAAATATGGGCTTTTCATTGGCTTAAATGGATCTGCATAGATTTAGTCGCATTAACTACGCTAAGTGCATTCTAAATACTGTGTGTAAATTTATGCATGGTATTTAGAATACACTTAGGCCTGATTGCCTACCTTGCAGCATTAATTTTAGGTGCCATATATAGAACTGGGCCCTTAGCGCACGCTAGTTAAAGGATCCCTAAGATTGTGTTATCTAGTTAGTGCATGCCCGGGGCGTAGCTATGGGTGGGCCTGGGTGGGCCCAGGCCCACCCAATCTTGGCTCAGGCCCGCCCAAGCGACGACGACTGGAACGGCGACTTTTACCCGAAGTCGCAATGACGAACGGGCAGGCAGCGCTGCGGTAGTAAAAGCAACAAGGAGACTGGTTCGACTCTCCGTCCTTCACTTCCCTCCCTCTGCGTCCCGCCCGAAAGGAAATGACATCAGAGGAAGGCGGGATGCAGAGGGAGGGAAGTGAAGGACGGAGAGTCGAACCAGTCTCCTTGCTGCTTTTACTACCGCAGCGCTGCCTGCCCGTTCGTCGCTGCGACTTCGGGAGTAGATTGGAACAGAAGTTGGCTTGCCTTGGAGATGCTGTGAAGGGGAGGGGGGACACACTGGATAGAAGGGGGAAGGGGATGGACAGAAACAGGATGGGCAGGGGAGAGAGGAGAATTGCTGGACAACAGGGATGGATGGAGGGAAAAGGGGAGAGGAAATTTGCTGGAGATGCACGGCTAGAGGACAGGGCAGGGGAGAATGGAGAGTTGCTGGACATGGAGCGGAGGGCAGGGGAAAGAAGAAAATTGCTGGGCATGAATGGATGGAGCGGAAAGGGGAGAGAGGACATTTGCTGGAGATGGATGGCTGGAGGAGAGGGCAGGGGAGAATGGAGAGTTGCTGGACGAATGGATGGAGGGAGGGGAGAGAAGTCAGGAAGGAGGTGCACATGGATAGAGGGGATGGAAGAGAGGAGAAATGCTGGACATGGATGGAGTGGAGGGCAGGGAAGAGAGGAGAAATGTTGGACAAGGATGGAGGTAAGGAAAGACAAAGGAAGGAGATGCACATGGAAGGGAAGGGAGAGAGGAGAAATGCTGGACATTGATGGAGGGAAGGGAAGACAGTGGAAGTAGATGCACATGGATGGAGGGGAGTGAGGAGAAATGCTGGATATGGATGGAGGGAAAACTGCTGAGTTTAAGGGCTGGTTTGGAACACGTTGAGGGCAGATACTGAAACTCGAGGAAGGATAGGGACAGGGCTACAGATGGTAGACAGGACGCTTAAGGACACAGGAGGATGGTGGACATGGTGAGTGAAAAAACATCAAATGGAAAGAAGACACTGCGTAAAACAGAAGACACTGGGACCAAAGCGAATAGATCAGACAACAAAGGTAGAAAAAAGTATTTTATTCAGAATTTATTAATTTGAATATGTCATCTTTTGGAAATGTGCAAGTTTAAATTTTTCTGGTATTGCTGCATGCTGAGTCTGACTTCTTGAGTTAACTTTCCAGTTCAGTATTTTGCCTTCATATTTTTTGATTTCTAGTTCCTTGTGTCATGTCTGTTGTGTCATGTGTTTTTCAAGTGTGATCAAGGTGCAGTATTCTGCTAGCATGTAGTATTCGCAGCCCTTTTTGTTTTTCTTTTTTTCACGAGGTAGTGTATTGGTGTTTTAGAGCCTAGTGTAATTACAGTTCTGCCTTTTCAAGCATAAGGTTGTAGCTCATCCTGTCCTTGGAATTAGTGCTGTTATGGTTTTAAAGATATGAGTGTGTTTTTGCACAAGTTTGTGTATAGCATTTTGCAGTGGAGAGATTGTGGGATAATGTAATTATATTTAAAAATATCAATTTTTCCATTAAGTATGTATGTGGTTATACAGATGCCGGGCAGCTGTTGGGCAGACTACTTAGAAATCCATCATCAAGTGAATTCTTAGGCATTATTTTGTAGGATCCCAAGAGACACTACTCATACTTATATAGACAGTGCGTGCCCACCCATATTAGCTCTGGGCTCACCCAAAATCTCAGGTCTGGCTACGCCACTGGTGCATGCTAATCATAAGACACCAGCTGGATAATGCTTCCACGTCCATTCCCTGCCCATGCCATATCCCCTCTAAAAAATATTTTTATAATATAAACAAAGGGTGATTAGTGCACACAAAGAGGTAAACCTTGTTTCCCATGTTAAGTGCACATTAGCGCTTAACACAGTTTAGTAAAGGGGCCCCAAAATCTTATATCAAAAATCAGAAAAATCATGTCTGAGATATATCATTATTAGATGTTCCACTCAACACATTGGTGCTTATTTTAGAAGTGCCATTCGTGTTATAGATGTGCATAAGCTGGCACTTAAAACTTTACCATACATAAACATCTAGGTTCCAATTTTACAAAAGCCGGGATATATATGTCTGAAACTAAAGAACATGCAAATGGCAAGGGATGTGATCTAAGCATGTTTTGGAAGGGATTAAGGTGGGCCTAAAAAATGAACATTTCTCCCTATTTCAAAAAGGGAATGAATGTCTGTTCTAACAGATCGACTTTGAGATTAACACCTGCTACCTAAGACATCTAGGTTTCAGGAAAGTGCTCCTACTGAGCAGGGATACCTTACAGGAATTAGGAGAGGTTGCCCCTTATTCCCCCAGTGTTTGATCCCCCCCACCCCCCCACCCCCAAAAGCCCAAACTGGCAAAGGATACTGAGCTCTGTGATGGCTTCAGAAAAAAAAAAAACATGTATGTTTCTAAAATGGTTAAGATAAATGTTTATATTGATGTACATAACCGTTTATGTGCCTGTTTTGTCCCATTGATATTTTAGACATTTTTATTTTTAATGGATGTTCATGCCACATGTAACCAGCACATAAACAACCATTTTAGAACAAGATCTATGCTGGCAGATCCTGTTCTGAAATACTAGCAGAACTTGAGATCTCCTGACCTGGCCATCTCAATTCTGATTAAAATGCCCTTTCTTTCTTTTTTTTAATATATCTTTATTAAAAACCAGAATGCATAAAGAACAGATAAAATACAGAGAATGAAAACATCCTGTGCTCTGTCGATCCCAGCTACCAACACAATACATTGTGCATAGTAAGTGATGGCCAAATCAAAGCACAGCTTCAGATAGAGTGTCAAAAGTAGTAAAGAAAGGCAATGATACATTGATCACACAGGGTGCAGACAGAATATTATAGACAGATTCAACTTCCATTAAGTCTTACAAGCCAAATGTGTACATGTCAAAACTCCAGACCTCTGTTGCCCTACTCACACTTCTTAAACATGAGCAATAACAAAAAATGCATTCTGAACATTTTCTGAATTACCCATCCCCCACCCCCACCCCCCTCTCTAGAGTCCCTATAATGCCTCAGAAGTTAGCCCAGTACTTTCTAAAACGCTGTTTAAAATGTAAAAATATCCAAATAAGCTATGCGCTATTTCTAAAAATTATTTTCTATGAATAAAATCATCTTTTAAAAGCACATTTATTATTCTTTTCATCTCTAACCTAATTTATTTCTAATAGCATACTTTCTAAATTATCCTTAGTATGAATATGCACATTTTCATTTATGCTCAGGATTGAAGAATACAAGACCAGTATCAACTGTACCTCCCGAGGGTGTATTACATGGACTGTCAAACTCAAAAAAATCCTTCAACAGTAACAAATTACATATACATAAAAGGTACTCACCATATAGAGAATCACCATAAAAGAACAGCTCAAAGGAAGCTGCTTTTAATAATCACCAACAGTAACTATACGCCGTCACCATTATGCTGTCAATCAAAAAACTCATATCTGGGAGGAGCAAATACCCCAAACCATGTATTATTTAAGAAAAGTTTTAAGATCATATTTGTTTCCTCCCCCATTTTTTTTTCTTTTTTTGCAGTGCACACTTTCTGCTTTTATGCACGTGCTTCCCTTTGCCTCTCTCTTTTTTGGTTCTTATTTTTCTTATTTACAATAGATTTGCATAATAATAAATATTTTGCATATATTATACATTGATTTATTTCTATATGCCTCACTCATCCGCCTCCTACACAAAATATTCAGGCAGAAGGGCTTATTACATGATATATAACTGCTTCCAGCGTCTTTGCCTCAGTTATGAATTCTCCCAAAGATGTAAAATATGCTTCAGTTTGTTTGGTTAATAGCATCATATTAACTACATAAATAAGCCAAGCCATCAAACCAGAATATTTTACAATAGGTTTATACTGCACCCAGAATTACAGACATGAAACATAATATCTGAGCATAGTTTAGAGTGCGGCATTCTGAAATATTACGGTAGAACTCTGAGAAAACTAGTTAGCAGTTAAGAAAATGCCCTTTATTGAATGTTGCCTGTAATAACCCAAGCCATGGGAAAATATTTTCCGTAACTCTTCCTTCACAAGGCGGCATCAATGGATGCTTTGGTCAAATGTGCCTTAAAAGTTCAAGCAGCTGTTTTGCAGAGCTCCACAGGCTGCCAGTTGATCTTTCAATCCGGGACTTACAAACGACTCTTGTGGAATGTCTTTACCCAAATTTGCTATTATGAGGAACATCACAGAAAGTATCTTAGCCATACAATATCCTATTTACAGTACTAAATCAGAGAACAACTGCATGTTTGGACGTTTATGGGTCCTATGTTTTACTGAAATTTCAAAGTGGGACCCAAAGTTTGGAGAAATGCTGGCCTGGGAGAATTTGTACACAGTATCCAAATTCGTATTAATAAAGGTTGGGTGTGCAGTAGTGCTGATTTATCAGGCATTATTTGGCTACTGGACTCCTCAGAAAATGGCCCTAGGGCCAGGAGACCTGAGTTTCAGTTGTGGGTGGCCAAGGAGTTTTGAGGACGTTTTTCTACCTCTGACTTCCTTCTGATGGGTCAGGGCTCAAAGGAGGAATTGGTCCCAAGGGCCAAAGTGGCAATGGACAGAAAAGGGAGAGTGTTTTGTTGGGGATGTTTGTTCCGACATCCTGGTTGGGTTTAGCAGGAAGCTCAGTGAGCAAGGAGTGACTTTGTGAGTCTATGAATAATGTCTATGTTAATAAAATGCATGAAAAAACAAACTTGCCTAGTTCCTTCTTATAATCTAAAAGTTAAGAGGAAGTAAAACAGATGTAGGAGCATAGTCATTCAATCCATTTCACAGGGAACACCATTCTCTCTCTCTGACTTTTCTGAATACACTGCCAACTTATATGTAGCACTCCCCAGATGTTTATTTATTAATATATTTATTTGTTCAGCTGATATACCGCCTCCCAAAATCTATGCCATTTAAAGCAATTTTGAAGCAATTTGCAAACTACTAACCTTTATATTGAAATATAATTAGAAAACAAACAAAAATAAATCCTGTCTGTTCATAAGCGATGATCCCTCTAAGCAATTGCTCGTACATTTTAGGAGCATCACTCACAGGTTTTACATGATTGCTCACAAAAAAGTTTGTTTGTTTTTTTTTTGCTATATACAGAAATGCATTGCTAATACTGAAGCTAAAAAAATTGTTGGTTTTTAAAACTTGTTGCTCACACGAAAAAAAAATTTGCACACCCCAGGCCACTCCTTATAGGAAACATTGCTCATAAGTACCGTGTGGGTCCTGCGTTCTGGTCCACAATTAATGATGACACCTGCACCATTTTTTATTCTTGTCAGTTAGTTCTAGCACAACAGTGCCTCTACTACTCCCGTCCCTTCCTATTGGGAGTATGAAAGGCAATGATCAATAAATTACTAAAATACACAACACTCCGAACCCCAGAAAGATTTGACAGATATCAAATCTGAAAGTTGTGCACAGTCAGATAAAATGCAACATTCAAGGCAAAAGTCAACTCAGATTTACTAAGAAAGCACAGGATATAAGCAAAGAAAACTCTAGGGTCCTTTTATGAAGCTGCGGGAAAAAAGGACCCTGCGGTAGCGGCAGGGGCCGTTTTTCCCATGCACGAGGGTCCTTTTTTACTGTAGTAGGTAAAAAGCCCCTAAAAATAAAATGGCCAGGCGATAAGATTACTCTTACCGTGAGGCCATGCGGGGGGGCAGCAGTTACTGCCACCGATTAAGGTGGTGGTAAGGGCTTCCGTGGTAAAACAGCAGTAACCAGGCAGTGTGCAGCGATGCCCGATTACTGCTGGGTTAGCACTGCACTATAAAATAAAAAATATTTCACAGCACCCCAGAAAAAGTGCACACTCAAGCCAGAACTACCGCCGGGAGCCGCTTTAGGCTGGCAGTAGTTCTGGGATAGCTTGCGGTAAGCCTGCATTGGGCTTACCGATGCTTTGTAAAAGGGCCTCTCTGTTCACAAACACGGTTTACTAACACAGGGTAATACTATAAAGGAGGTGATAACATTTACATGCCAGTTACACATGTAAGCCTATACGCACATACATGTCAAATAGATGCCTATGCACTGTTCTGTAAATATGAATCTGTGTTACATAGTGCATATTGTACAAGTGGGTATGAAATGGGCAGACTCTGGGTAGAGTGTGCTAGAGATGCACATTTAAGTACACAACTTATAGAATATTATAAGTTACATGTTTATCATGAGAACTTAGGTGCACACACTTTCACCAACTCTATAGCTGGCATAAGTGCTCAAGTCACACTTTGCCTGAACCCATGTAAAAATGAGCTTCTATGGGTCCCTAATACAAGTGGGCACATACCTGACATCAAAATCTCTTTTGGGAAATATGAACTCCTCCTCCTCAGGAACCTTGGAATACAGCTAGATTAAACATTTACTCTGATCCCCCAAATCCAAGCAACCTTCAAGAGCAGCTTCTGCCACTTGCGACAACTACATGGCCTCTCTTCTTATATTGAGAAGGCAAGTCTTGTCTCAGTTGTGCATTGCCATGATAACATCAAGACTGGATTGCTGTAATGCACTTTACACTGGTCTGAATACAAAGGATCTGCACCAACTCCAACTGATTCAGCATGTTACAGCAAAACTAATAGAAGGTTGTAAGCGACGTGAACACATCATACCAATTTTGCAAAAACTTCACTGGCTACCAGTACAACACAGAGCCAAATTTAAACTCTATGTTTGATCTTCAAGGCCCTTAAAGGAAATGACCCAGAGCACTTGAAGAACAGGATCTCCTTCTACGTACCTCCAAGGTCACTAAGGTCCTCCCAAGGAGTATCCCTAACCACAGCCTCTCCAAAAGATAACACACGATCTGATACCTGCAAGCAAGCCTTCTCCGGAGTAGCCCCCCTCACTCTGGAATGCACTCCTATCCAGGCCTTTAATGGATAAAGTAACTAACTTGCTAGTCATATACACACACAAGGAGTGACACCGGCTGCACATACTATAGTAGGACATGTTTATCCATTCTTACCCTAGCTAAGATAATATTCAATCATCTTTCTGACCTCATGTGCAACTTTCTTTACAGTCCCATTATTTTCTTACTCCTGTTACTCTATCTTAGCTATCTATATTTGCTTACGCCCTATGTTGTCTATTAAATGTTTTATTGTATATTGTGTTGACATTGTAATGTAGCATACTATGCCATACTTTGTGTTGTTTGAATATTATTACTACTGTAATTGTCTGTTGCTTATAGTTGACTTATTCTTGTTGTACACCACCTTCAGTGAATCCCTTCAAAAAGACGGTAAATAAATCCTAGAACATAAGAATAGCCATAGTGGTTCAGACCACATCTAGCCCAGTATCCTGTTTCCAACAATGGCCAAGCCAGGTCACAAGTACCTAGTGTGAAGAAACAGTGTTTTAAGCCTGTAAAATGTATTGGAAATTTCCCTGCATTGGTTATGTTCTGAAGTGTATTTCTTCCATTTGGCCAGCATGTTTATGCTTAAAGCTGTCACAGAGGACTGACTTCTCTTTCTTTTAGTTGGCACACAGATAATAGGATGTGCCTGTAATGATGTAACCAGATTTTATTCGAAATCTTGTTGACTGGGCTCTGATTGGCCTGAAGTTTGAAATTACCCAGCAGTTGTTGCTGGTTGTTGCTTCAGTCTTAGCCCAGGAGGAAAGACAGACAGATCTCTTTGCTGAGGCTTTGTGAACAGTTATATATACTGATCTTCCCAGGTACTGTTTAGACAGTATATAGATGTTTAGTTAGTGCTATAATTGATCCATATTTCAGTTACCTGATTATTGTTTGCTATTTGCACTATTTTGTTTCACGGTTCAATATTTTTTAAGAGAATAAACATAATTGTTTGTTTGCCCTGTTTGTCTGGACTGATAAAAGAATCCTGGTGGTTTGTGTGTTGGGTCTGTGAGTGCTTTCTGGGAACTATGGGACCACTGGGAGTGTGGACCCACTTACCTAGAAATCACTGGGGATAATTTGAGAACAGCAGACTCACCTAGAGGCAACTGTGACCCAGTCGGTGGGAAGGTAATACAAAATGGCTTTATGTCAAAATGCTATCCTATTTCTTGTGGGGTACCACAAGGTTCAGTGTTATCACCATCTTTATTTAATATATACACTAGTCCTTTGGCATTACTTATACAAACATTTGGTATTAGTTTCTACTCATATGCAGATGACTTTCTTTTGATTCATTATGTAAAACCATTAGACATTAATTTAAAACAACTTCAAAATTGTCTTGCAGAGGTGGCAAGCTGGCTCAAAGACCATCATTTGATATTAAATCCTGAAAAGACTGTCACATCCTGGATTACAGGTTGTGAAACAATTCCCTCTGTAATACCTACACTATTCGATAAACAAATACCAACGGTGAAATCTTTTGGGTATCTAGGAATCATTATTGACTCAGGTTTAACGTTTAATGAGCAAATATCAGAAACAGTAAAGAAATCATTTTATCACCTGCGAAAATTGCGCTCTATTAGAAATTCTGTTGATAAATCCTCGTTATGTACTTTAACACATGCATATATTACAACATGTCTGGATTATTGTAAATTCGTCTATGCAGGACTTACTAAGATCAATATAAAACGGCTGCAGACGATACAGAACACTGCAGCTCGTATTATTTTCAGAGCCACAAGATATGACAGGATCACACCTCTTTTGTATCATCGTCACTGGCTTCCAGTCGAAGCCAGAATAAAATTTGACTTTTAAAGCTTTACATTTATTGACTCCTCAATACTTAGTGAGTGTCATTCTGCCCTATACACCTACACGAACACTTCGATCATTAAATGATAACAGGTTAATAATTCCATCGCCAAAAAAGGCTATATGGGAATCTACTAGACATTCAACTTTTTTCTATGTAGCTCCTGTTCTCTGGAACTGCCTTCCAAAAATTATCAGATTAGAAGAGTCGTATGTTAAGTTTCATAAACTTCTAAAAACATACCTATTCCAAAATACGTTTGAAAGTAATCTGGGATGAAAAAAGGGAAACAGGGGCAGAATGTATAGGCAGGAAAAACCATATGATTGTTCATATAAATCTGTTATGAATGGATTGTTTTATTGTTGTTTTTATTCTCAGAATGGATGCTTTTGGTTTGCCGTGCTTTCCTATCAAAGAAATGGAGTTCCTGTAGATTATTTTAAAGTTTTGTGTATTTTTAAAGAATGTAAACCATTCTGGTTTCTGTATGCAATTAAGTAATGGTATAGAAAATAAATAAACAATAAACGATAAGAGGGTGCTAGTGTAGAGCATGAGCAGCAGATGAAGGCAGACCTGAGCTGTGCTGGGGATAGACCCTCTAAGTGGCTGCAGGTTAACCCCAGGTGGGTGGCTAGGCATTTTGTGACACCTAGCAAACACCCAAATAGTGTTAACATTCCATGCTATCAATCCCAGGGTAAGCAGTAACTTCCCAATGTTTTTCTCAATAGCAGACTATGGACTTTTCCTCCAGAAACTTGGCCAATCCTTTTTTAAATCCAGATATGCTAACTGCTGTTACTACATCCTCTGGCAAATAAATAAATATTAATAAAAGCAACTTGTGATATACTTTTTTCAAGACTAGATGTCAATGTACTAGCAATATCAAAGGAACCATTTATTTCTTTTACCCTATAAAGCAATGTTTCAAGCAACAGATGAGCTGCAATATACTTTCTCAACACCCATTCTTATCTGACCTGATGGAAAAACAGAGTGGGCCAGGAAGTTGGGATGGGGAGGGAAATGCCACTACATAATTTGTATGGGGAAAAACATTTTTCAGATTCAAGTTTTAGTGAACTAACATAACAAATGATAGATAAAGACTGGGAAACTGGGCATTCAAATGGCAGATGACATTTAATGTGAGCAAGTGCAAAGTGATGCATGTGGGAAAGAGGCACCCGAACTATAGTTACGTGATGCAAGGTTCCACATTAGGAGTCACCAACCAGGAAAGGGATCTAGGTGTCATCGTTGATGATACGTTGAAACCCTCTGTTCAGCGTGCAGCGGTGGCAAATAAAGCAAATAGAATGTTAGGTATTATTAGGAAAGGAATAGAAAACAAAAATGAGGACATTATAATGCCTTTGTATCACTCCATGGTGTGACCGCACCTCAAATACTGTGTGCAATTCTGGTCACCACATCTCAAAAAAAGATATAGTGGAATTAGAAAAGGTACAGAGAAGGGAGACAGAAAAGAGGATGGGGTGACTTCCCTATGAGGAAAGGCTAAAGTGTAATGGTATCAGTTTAATTGTCAGGCTTATTGAAATATATGTAGCATGATGTTGTGTTGGATCAGATACAAATATATATACCAATATATTTGTACAGCTTTAAAAACAAATTGAAACTGCAGCAGAAACTGGCTTTCATTTCAAGCCCCTCTTCCCCCTCCCTTTGGGAACATTTAAAAGGACAAAAGGCACTACTTCAGAAGTCTTCAAACTTCCTCTCCCCCTCCCACTTGAAGGACTGTTAATAAAAGCTTGGCTGGGTGGGTACTTGAAGGATCACAAAGACATCTCCACCAGCAGACAGAGGGTCTGGGAAGGTGTAATTCCAGCTATTGACTCAGAATGAAAGAATAAACAGGAAGCCATAAACCACTTGCCACAGAGGACTCAGTGCTCCCCCCCCCCCCTTCAGATAAGACTGATGGCATGTGACCCCTTGCAAACTACAATACCCAAGATCCTCTGCAAACTTCAATATCCAGGACTCAGGGAACATTATAAAAGGCCTGGAAACAGCCCAGCTCACTCTCTTGGGAATCTGCTGCTTTGGGATCTGCTGCTCTGGGGACCTGCAGCTCATGAGGACCTCTCCTGTAACCATGTGGCTCATCACTCAGCCAATGGTGTTCCTTGCCTGGATGGCACCCCCCCCCCCCCCACACTAAATTATACCTCCCCGCCCCTCTGGTGAAATGACACCCCCCCCCCCCCGGGTGCACGCCGCTGGGGGGGGGGTGCAGCTCCCTCTACCCCGGAACAGGAAGTAACCTGTTCCGGGGCAGAGGGAGCTGCAGCAAACAAGCAAAGAAGTTTAGCGAACTCGGAGCAGGCGCGCGCTGCGGCACCCTCCAGCGGCATGCACCCGGGGCGAACCGCCTCCCCCTTGGTACGCCACTGCACTCAGCTCCTATAACAAAGACTTTTCTGTAAGTTAAAAACCTTTGATTTAAAAACCTGCTACCTTACTTTAAGCACAGATTCTCTGTAAGACTCTTACCTCTCGCTTGCAATATTATTTACATGATTTGTATTTTAAAATAAACTCCTTTTGAAGCTAAATATATATATTCTGTTCTTTACACATGCTCTTAGACCTGGTAATGCAGGTTAATGTAATCCAATAAATATACTTAATTCCTCTTATTCAATGTAATTGTGAATCTTGTTGCCTCATAGGGCAACTGGTGGAGAATTATATATATATCTTGAAACTTATAAATATTAGTGAGTGCTCTAGATATCCCCAAGTATAAATCATTTCTTGTTACAAAAGCACCGAGGGCTTTTCAATTTGGAGAAAAGACAGCTGAGGGGATATATGACAAAGGTCTATAAAATAATGAGTGGAGTGGAATGAATAGACATGAATTGCTTGTTTACTCTTTCCAAAAATACTAGGACTAGGGAGCACGCAATGAAGCTACAAAGTAGTACATTTAAAACAAATAGGAGAAAACATGTAATTAAACTCTGGAATTCGTTGCCAGAAAAGGTGATAAAAGTAGTTAACTTAGCGGAAAAAAGGGTTGGATAGCTTTCTTAAAGTAAAGTCCATAAGCCATCATTAAGATGGACTTAGGGAAAATCCACTGCTTATTTCTAGAATAAGCAGCACAAAATGTATTGTACTGTTTTGGGATCTTGCCAGGTACTTGTGACCTGGATTAGCTACTGTTGGAAACAGGATGCTAGGCTTAATGTACTTTTTCGGTCTGTGCCAGTATGGCAATACTTATGTAGGTTGCCATTCACACAAAGATAACAAATAATTTAAAGATTTCTTAAAAAAAAAATTTAAGAAATCCTTAGTAGCCTTATTCAACTGATTATCCAAATGCAAATTTACATCTCTCACTATTACTAGCGAACAGGATAAAGCAGCATCAGAAATAAATTCATACAATTTCATACTATTCTAAACCCATAGACCTGGTGGCCTATAAACCAACAACAATTAAAAATGCCCTTCCTCAGTAATTCCACCTATATCCCACTTGGTTTAGTTCTTTCCAACCATAGCCTCACTGTCATAGTTTAAAAAAAAACCCTCTTATTTATGTTTTGTCTGTATAACTTGTCTAGACTTTAAGCCTCAAGGAGCAGGTACTGTCTCAAGTGTCTCTGTAAACCACATTACTATCCAGTCACTCACCCCCTGTGGAAATATTTTTCAAATATTTCCACTAGTGCCGGAACAGTTGCGCACTGCGGTTGGAACTACCGCTTGTGCCCGCATGGAACACTCAAGGAAGTTACATGGTACTACTTTTAAAAGGAAACGATTTTCTACTCAGGGGTCTTTTTACTAAGCTGCAGCAAAAGGGTGTGTCAGCATGTGTTTTTGACATGTGCTGAGCCCCCTTTTACCGCGGCAGGTAAAGGCCGTTTTTTAAAAAAAGAAATGGCCATGGGCACTGTTTATAAAATAGCACTTAGTGCCGGGATGGGCACGAGGATTTACACCAACTGAAACCTAGTGCAATTCCTCACACCTAAATTAGTCATGGATCTGCCTTATTATATAACACTGTGCACAAATTCTAGGAACAACTCTGACCCACTCATGTCCCTCCCATGGCCATGCCCCCTTTTTGGATCCAAGTGTGAAATTTACGCACACACTTTTATAGAATACTGACTACATAGATGCACACATAAATTCAAATTGTGGTCATGACCCCTCTCAGACTCACCTTATTTCTGGCAGTCAGTTTCTGACCTGGCTTCTGTCTGTTCTTCCTGAGTTAGCTCTGTCTCTGTGTGCTGGCTGCTTCCAGCATGGCTCTAATTACTCCACTATACTGCACCTGTGTGTGTTAAGCCTCTCTGTGCTTCAGTATGCTTTCTGCCTGTGTCCTGTAGTTGTGACATCATCAGTCAGGCCCTTGATGAGGAACTAGTGTTCTTCTATTCAGGGCCTTTGCATTGCCAAGGGT
This sequence comes from Microcaecilia unicolor, assembly GCF_901765095.1. Taxonomy (NCBI): domain Eukaryota; kingdom Metazoa; phylum Chordata; class Amphibia; order Gymnophiona; family Siphonopidae; genus Microcaecilia; species Microcaecilia unicolor. The sequence continues at coordinate 280,682,934 of NC_044032.1, forward strand.
CTCGAGGTAACCTGTGTGCAATTGCACTCTTGCCTTGTTCTGTCCTGTGCTTATTTCTTGGTGCCTGTGTGTACTTTAGCCTTGTCCTGTTCTGTGTTTAGATCTTGGTGCCTGTGTGTACTTTAGCCTTTGTGCTCTCTGTTTGTTTGTCTGCTAGGTTCTGCTTTCAGTCTAGCTTTATTGCTTGCTTGCATGTATGTCTTTCTTAGTGGCTGCTTGGCAGTTCTTAGTCATTGCCCTAGTTCTTATCTGTGTAGCCTAGCTTTGTGTCCTGTCTAGTCTGTCTTGTCTGGTTCCCTGTTCACCTTGGGCTTCTGCCCTACCCTGGTTAGTCAAGCTTGTCTTAAAGTCCTTTACCCTGTATAGTATCCGTTCTTCCTCTCTTTGTGGCTGGTTGTCTTCAGCTTCAGTTCCCCTCCTGCTTGTGTCTGCCCTGCTTGCTTTCAGTTTCCTTCCAGCCAAGCCTGTTTGGAAATCCTGATTCCTATCCTGAACCCTGTTGTGGCCAAGCTTGTTTAAGAATCTTTTCTAGTACGAGTTTCTTGGTGTTCCAGCCTGCTTGCTCCAGTACCAGCTTTCCTCTAAGTCCTGGCGGCTGCCTGCACCCAGGGTAGGTGAAGCCTAGTTTCAGTCCAGTGTGTTCCAGTCCGTGTTTTCCGGCTTGCTTATCTGCGTCTGCAGTCCCTGCCTTGCTGGTGTGCTAGCCCAGTGCTGGTTGGGGGGTTTTGCCTGCCGCTGCCGCTCCTCAGCAGTGGTCCAAGGGCTCACAAACCCAGTGTTTCCGTGAGAAGCCTAACATAATTGTTACAATTACTTTTAAAAGAAATGTATTACCAGTCCTTAGTAATATATTACTGTCCAATACTGCAAATAGGTGCTTATGTACCTTTATGAAACAAGCTTACAATATCAAGGAAAAAAGAATAGAAGACGGGCTCTGTGAAAGTCCATATACCACCACGAGAAGCAAAGGATGAGACAATGACTTCCACACAGGACTAACAAATCAGAAAGTCCCGCCGGCTTCAGGGGTCACAAAAACCACTCTGAAAACTGCAATACTGTATACGTTGCCAATAAGCAACACTAAAAGGAGTATGACAAGGATAACAATGCCAGCCTATAGGCAAAGTATGACATAAAAGCTAATGCTGAGGCACCACCACAGTGGCGTTTTGGCACCACATACAGGGGCCTTTTTACAAAGCGGCGGTAAGCCCAACGCGGGCTTACTGTTCTCTAAAAAGGAAGTACCACTGGGCAACCACAGCAGCCTGGCAGTACTTCCCACCCCAGCAAGCCGTCTTATCCAGTGCTACAAAATACATTTTATTTTTGTAACGTAACATAGTAGATGATGGCAGAAAAAGACTTGCACGGTCCATCCAGTCTGCCCAACAAGATAAAGTCATATGTGCTACTTTTTGTGTATACCTGACCTTGATTTGTATCTGCCATTTTCAGGGCACAGACCGTAGAAGTCTTGCCCAGCACTAGCCCCGCCTCCCAACCACCAGCCCCACCTCCACCCACCGGCTCTGCCACCCAATCTCGGCAGCGCTGGTGTGTACACGTGGTAAATCAGGTAGTGCCGCCCAGTTACCACTGGGTTAGCACAGGAGCCCTTACTGCCACCTCAATGGGTGGCAGTAAGGGCTCCCCCCCAAAAAAAATAGCCACGCAGCAAGTGCTTCACTTGCAGCACTGCCATTTCCTGAAGGAAAGGAAGACCTACCTTTTACCCACTGCATTAAAAGGGGCCTTGGCACACATCAAAAACACACCGATGCCAGCACAGACCCCCCTTTTGCCAAAGATTGGTAAAAGGGGCCCACAGTATTGCAGTTTTCAGAGTGGTTTTTGTGACCCCTGAAGCAGGAGGGTTTGTCCGCTGAAACACGGCCCTGTATCAGTTCTCCTCTTGGTGCCTCAATAAAAGACTTTCTGATTTGTTACTCCTGTGTGGAAGTCATTGTCTGATCCTCTGCTTCTTGTGCTGTTGTACAGGCTTACAATAAACACCAACTTGACATTCTAACCTAGACAACCTGTTACAAAATTACCTTCTAGAAGGCAAACTTTTTAGAGTGGATAGAAAACTGTGATATAAATTATTATTAAGGTACAGTATTATAGCTATCAATACAATGGTTAGAGTAAGTTTTCTCCACCTCAGTCAGTCAATCTCTTTTCATAGCCAAGAGGCATGCTTCTTTCTTCTGCCTGACAGCTTCATGAAACAAAAGAGAGTTCACTGGGATCTCAGCTCAGTTGTTATGTGGCTGCAAGTCATTGCCATAAATTAGGCAGCCAGTCTAGGGTTACATATCTCAGAAATAACAAACTCCTGGCTAGAGAGGCTCTCTTTTGTTTCCATGGGCAAACCCATCTTGAACATATTAGTTATACAGAAGATTAAAACAGTGCGATAGAAATAACAGCGTTGTTTAATGAAGAGCCGCACATGACTTGTTGCAGTTCCAGAGCTAAATCAATTCATTACCTAGAATTGCCTTTGTTAAAGATTGCCATCTAATGATGACCTAATGGTAATTTAATTACGGCATGATCAAAAATAAGTAGCGGAGTCTACCACAAGGCTGCCGATAAAACCTAAATATGAGCCACAGAGAATGAGGATGGCTAATTCTGCTATCATTCAAAAAACAGAGGAAACCAGTCTTCGCAAAATCATAAACAGAAAACAAAAAACAGCGAAGATGACCAAAAAAATAAAAAAGGACGACGCTTCAGTTAAAAATCAAATGAAACAATTTAATGAAATACAATAAAATGTTCGGTGAGCAAGACTCGACGCAGCTGTGTTTCGGCCTATCTGGCCTGCATCAGGAGTCTTTTTGTCATCTGAAAGGTCACTTTATTGATCTTTTCACTATATGATGTGATAAATTTTTCTTCTTCGTCTTCTTGTAGTTGTGCTGTAGCGTCGCTGAATAGCAACTTCTTGTATTTCTCTTATCTGGCATCTAACCGTGAGTGTTAGCCTGGATTTGAGAAAGTAAAACATGTAAAAACTAAACAAAATCATACAATGACATAATACATAATTTTGCTTTGGAAATTTGCCAGTACCTGCACAGGTAAATGTGAGGGCCACAACCCAGTCAGAGTTTCAGGGCTTCCCCAATGAATACACATGAGATCTGCAAAAAAGCAGGATGTTTTTGTCTAGACCTGTTTCAGTCACAAAAAAAGTGTTCTGACTGATCAGGTGACCACTGGAAGGATTAAAGCATGATCACTAACCCCTTCCCCACCCTCCTCCCCTAAGAAGTAAAAGTGACAGTGGATACCAGGCTTTCTAACAGCTGCAGGGGTATTATGGGCATACCCAACAGAGTAGCAAGTAGATCCCTGGATTTGCCTAGTGGTCAGTGCAATGGAATGTGCACAAGGGGACCCAAATCCATATCCCACTCTACCTATTTCATTTCTGGTGGAAATTGTGAGCCCTCCAAAACCAACCAAATATCTAGTTTGGTATGTACAGGCAGGGAGAGGGCTCTTGGGGTGATAGTATCTGAGGATCTGAAGACGACGAAACAGTGTGACAAGGCGGTGGCCATAGCCAGGTTACTAAGCTGTATAGAGAGAGAGGTGTGACCAGCAGAAGAAAGGTGGTGTTGATGCCCCTATACCTGGAGTATTGTGCAGTTTTGGAGGCCGTATCTTGTTAAGGATGTAAAAAGAATTGAAACGGTGGCAGGGGCATAGTTTGTCCTGCTCCAATGGGTGCCGGTCTTCTAGGCACTGGTTAGGCAGCAGCTGCGCTGTGGAAGTGAACGGCCTTTTAGTTTGCCGTGGCTCAGCCATGTGTGTTTAGGAAGCATCTCCTCCTACCTGCGCAGCAGCGGAACCAACTTTTTTTTGTGCAGGTCCAGGTTGGGAATGGTGACTCCTTCCAGTGCTGCGCCATTGCTCCTCCCTCATCAGTTTTTATATCCCGGTAGCAATCATGATCAGGATGTACACTCGGATTTACCGCATCGCTCAGACTCAGATCTGGAGGATTTCCTCTTTAGAGAGAGCCGTGGAGCACGCCCAGAACTGCCACCCCGACTGCCCCCATGAAAACTCCCTCAAAACCAAAATGCTGAAGACCCTCTGCAGTCACTGCTCTCCGATGAGCGTCTCACTCAGGACGCCTGCCTTGCATTGTCTCCATCCCCCCGCACCGAGCATGGGAAAATCTGCTGCCAGTGCCGCAGCTCAGTCTTGGCCCACAGGGTTTCCTTCACTGTTCCAGGCTGCCAGCAATAATTGAGAGGTTTCTGCACCAGCCCGCGGCTCCAAACAGGCACAGGAGCCTGCACAAGGAGCACACTGCAGTGCTCTCTCGTTTACACAGATAAGCCCAGCTGCCAGGTAAAACAAATGGGTTTTTTTAAAAATATATGTACAGTGTAATGCTGGTGGTGGGCTCTTCACTGCCTGGGGGTGGGGGGGTGTATATTTATTTAATCATTAAATATACCTTTTTTCCTCCTTGGCAGTGAAGAGCTCACCCCCACCCAGAAACCCACCAACATTAAAACTTTTTGTTGGTGGGTTTCTGGTTGGGGGTGGGCTCAGTGCTCAGGTTAAAAATTTTAAAAAGGTGGTTTTTTTTTCATGTTGGTGTGGGTTTTTGGGTGGGGATGGTTCTGCAGTACCCAGGTTAAAATTTAAAAAAAATGTTTTATATGTAATGAAGAGAGGTTTCTGGGTGGGGTTAGTCTCTACAGTGCCCAAGGCATTAAAAAAAACCCCAAAATGTTTTATATTTAAATGTTGGTGTACTTCAGAGTGGGGGGGGAGGGGAGATACCAAACTATGGGGGGTGGTGGGTAGGGGGTAGGACAGGACTGATGCTAGGCTACAGGGAGGGGTGGGGGTAGGGTAGGGCTGATGCCTAGCTATGGGATGGTAGGAAAGGGAAGGGCTGATGCTGGGCTATTAGGATGGATTGGGGGGGGGGGGGGTAGGGATGAAAGGGCTGATGCTGGGCTATGGGGATGGATGTATGGGGGTAAGGAAGGGACAGGCTGATGCCAGGCTATGAGGATGGATGGATGGATGGATGGGGGATAGGGAAGGGCTGATGCTGAGCTATGGGAGGGAAAGGAAGGGGTAATGCCTGGCTAAGGGGATGGATAGTGCCCATCCATATTAGCTTTGGGCCCACCCAAAATGTCAGGTCTGGCTATGCCACTGATGCCAATTTTGTTGAGGATTCTTTTGGTCAACCATGTCAAATGTGCTTGACATGTTGAAGGAGAATGTTTCTTCCATATGCCATTTCTTTTTTGAAGTTAGCTAATAATGTGATCAGCACTGTTTCAGTGCTGTGTTGAGATCTAAAGCCTGATTGAAGTTCATGTATAAGACATTGGTGAGGCCCCACCTGGAGTATTGTGTTCAGTTTTGGAGGCCATACCTTGCGAAGGATGTTTAAAAAATGGAAGCGGTGCAAAGAAAAGCTACGAGAATGGTATGGGATTTGCGTTCCAAGACGTATGAAGAGAGACTTGCTGACCGAACACGTATACCCTGGAGGAAAGGAGGAACAGGGGTGATATGATACAGATGTTCAAATATTTGAAAGGTATTAATCCGCAAACGAATCTTTTCCGGAGATGGGAAGGCGGTAAAACGAGAGGACATGAAATGAGATTGAAGGGGGGCAGACTCAGGAAAGATGTCAGGAAGTATTTTTTTCACGGAGAGGGTGGTGGATGCTTGGAATGCCCTCCCGCGGGAGGTGGTGGAGATGAAAACGGTAACGGAATTCAAACATGCGTGGGATATGCATAAAGGAATCCTGTGCAGAAGGAATGGATCCTCAGAACCTTAGCTAAAATTGGGTGGCGAAGCAGGTGGGGGGAAGAGGGGTTGGTGGTTGGGAGCAGGGGCGTATCTGCGTGGGGCCACAGGGGCCTGGGCCCCCGCAGATTTCGCCCTGGCCCCCCTCCCCGCCGTCAACCCTCCCCCGCTGCTTACTTTTGCTGGCGCCGAGGTCCGACCCGCAATCTCCGTTTTTCGTCTTCCTCCGTGGCCATGCTTCCAGGAAGTAACGCTGCAGTGCTGATTCGTTGAATCCAGTTCGGCGTCTGACGTCAGACGTCGAACTGGATTCAACGAATCAGCACTGCAGCGTTACTTCCTGGAAGCATGGCCACGGAGGAAGACGAAAAACGGAGATTGCGGGTCGGACCTCGGCGCCAGCAAAAGTAAGCAGCGGGGGAGGGTTGACGGCGGGGAGGGGGTGGAGAGAGGCGGCGGCGGCGGCGGGGGTGGGAGGGAGGCAAAAATGTGCCCCCCCTCTCTGGCTGTGGCCCCCCCCTACCGCCGGATTCCAGATACGCCCCTGGTTGGGAGGTGTGGATAGTGGAGGGCAGACTTATACGGTCTGTGCCAGAGCCAGTGATGGGAGACGGGACTGGTGGTTGGGAGGCGGGGAATACTGCTGGGCAGACTTATACGGTCTGTGCCCTGAAAAAGACAGGTACAAATCAAGGTAAGGTATACACATATGAGTTTATCTTGGCAGACTGGATGGACCGTGTAGGTCTTTTTCTGCCGTCATCTACTATGTTACTATGTTACATGTAGTATGGAGAATTTGTTGATGTAGTCAGTTAGCTGGTTGGCTGCTCTGCCTTCCATTATTTTGGTTGCTAGAAGTATGGATGCCACTGGCCTGTCAATGTTTTTCTTGGTGTCTTTTTGGGATGTGCATAAGCAGTATGTTGCCTTTTTTCTGAGGGAAACGGCCTGGAACATGTATGTCAGATGAGAGATGAGGTGGTCTATGAAGTGATTAGGGATGAATTATATTATGTGATTGGGACAGGTATCTAGCATGTAGTAGGCGGAGGATAAATTTCTTAACGTTTGTGCTACTATCTCATTTGTGGGTTGTATGAAGGTGGTCCATGTCCTGTCTGCTGGGCTTCTTCTGGAGTGTGGTCAAGTTCACCTATGAGAGTTTCGAGTTTTGTGCCATTTTGTGTTAGATTGTGCCTTAAGTTGAGGATCTTCTTCTTTTTTAAGAATCTGACAAGTTCATTTGCTGCTTGGGGGGGTGGGGTGGGGGTCATTGTTCACCATCATCAAAGGCTTGGTGTTTATTAGCTTATTTATAATTTTGTATAACTTTTTTTGTGTCCCTGTATTCTGAGCCTATATTTTCTTTGTAGCATTTCTTTTTAGCCTGTCTCATTTTGATCTTGTATTTGTTTCATGCATCCCTCCATGCTGTTTTGTTTGTTTCACTTTTGTTTTTCTTTCATGCTAGTTCAAATCTTCTGTAAAGGGTTTTGCCATTTTCAGTTCTTCATCATACCATGGGACTGTTTGTGCCTCTGTTCAATTTTTGTTTTTGAATTCTTCTGTGTTAGTTGTTGGTGTCCATTGATCTTTATATATGGTAGACCAAAATTTTGTTGCATCGATCTTTCCTCAAGTTTTGTAGTCAGTGTTTTAGTGGTGGAGTTTTGTGTTCTTTACAATACAGGGTTAGGTTTAGTTTGTGTGTCTATCTCAGGTTCTGTATTTTGAAGTCATTTTCCTGTGAGAATCTATAGGCTAGCAGGTCTATGGCATGTCCTTTGATGTGGGTAGTGTTCAGTGGTGGTCGTTGGAAGTCCCATAGTTTGAGGAATTGGTAACAGTTTTTGAAGGTTTCTGTTTTCTGGTCATCTAGGTGGAGGTTGATATCCCCTACTATTATGGTGTTTCGGTTTGAGTCATTTTCTAGTTTCCTGGGGGTCTGTAGAATAGGATGCAGCATAATTGGTTGAGTAGAATTTGATCCTTGATTCTAATTGAGGCGATTTCCACTATGGCTTCTACCTTCAGAAAGGATCTGTAAAGCAGTGCAATTCCCCCGCCTCTTTTCTCGTGTCTAGTCCAGTGTAGAATTTTATAGCCTGATGAGCATAGGTCCAGAATAATGGGGTCTTCCTTGGCATCAATCCACATTTCGTTTATGAAGGCCAGGTCTTCATCAGTTGTCCAATCTTTTATATTTTCAGTTTTGTTTACTACTGACCTTGCATTCATGTAACCTACTGGTATTGGTAGGTAGTCATCTTCTGGTAGCGTGATTGTGATTATTTTTGTTAGATGACGTTTATGTGGGTTTCTGTGTTTCTTTGTTTCCTTTTTGGTTCCTAGGTGTGCTTGGGTGTCAGTTGAGTGGTTTTCATTTTTAGGAGTGCCTCGTTTGGCTGTATGGATTCTTCCTTTGAAGAGGTTGGCTCTTCCCACTGTGTGACACAGGTTGCATAGTATTGGTATGTTGGTTATTTTTGGAGTCAGGGCGACCATTGGTGTTATTAGTGTGAGGGCTAATAACCCTATTAGAATTTTCGTAATGTACATGTTTCCTCTTTGGGGTGAGGAGGAGGTTGCTGTGATGCCTGGTTTCTCTTTTGCTATTAGTGTGTGTGTGTGTGTATATATATATATATATATATATATATATATATATATATATATATATATATATAATTTATTTATTTGTGTGTGAGTCTGAGGTAGCTCACGATTTCTTTTGCTTTACCTGGGCTGGTGACTCCTTACATAACGAGTTATCTCGTGTGTAGGAATTTTCTCAGGTGTAAGTGTTTAGTCACCTTCTTCCTGCAGTAGGCCATTTTTTGTTGCAGTAAGCTTTGTAAAAGGGCTCTTGAATTATTAGAAGTTGCAAACTACCCATATTCTTTATAAAATATGCAAATATGCCAGGGAGCAGGCATAAATGTCCACAGTTTCAATGTAACTGTGATTTCTGCTGGTATACTCCTAGAATTTTATAAAGACACACAGAGGTATGTCTACTAAAACACATTAAGCCCTAACGCCCTCATCATTTTTTTTTCAAGTTACACACACTAATGCAAAAATTAGTGCATGACCTGAAAGAGAAATACAGGAAGTGATCTGGCCAACAGTAGCAATTTGGGAGCATAGAGAGCATTCCAGAAGCTTGGGGAGGGACTCAAGTTTCTGGAGAAGGACTGTGGTGGGCTGCCAAGGGTATAGGAATGGAGTGCACCATTCACAGAAGAAAATGTTTATAACAACTTGAAAATCTGAAACTGGATAAAGCTGTGGGGCTGGATGGGATACTGGGGGAGCTCAGAGAAATCCTGGCAGGACCCTTAAGGATTTATTTAATAGATCTGTAGAGTCATAGTAATATAATAGATGATTGCAGATAAAGACCTGTACGGTCCACCCAGTCTGCCCAAAAAGATAAACTCATAGCTTAAGTTATGATGTGATGCTACATATGCATACTTGATCTTGATTTGTCCTTGCCAATTTTAGGGCAAAGGTGGTAGAAGTCTGCCCAGCACTGGCTTTGCTTCTCAATTACTGGTGTTGTCATCTAATCACTGCTAAGCTTGTTTGGTTCCATCCCTTCTATACAAGATTCCTTTTTTTTATTTATCCCATGCATTTTTCAATTCTGCTACTGTTTTCATGTCCACCACCTCCTGCAGGAAGCCATTCCATACATCTACCACCCACTCTATGAAAAGGTAATTCCCAATGTTATTCCTGAGTCATCCCTCCTGCAAACTTATTCATGTCCTCTAGAACTACCACCTATCTTCCTCTGGAAAAGGTTTGCTTGTATATTAATACCTTTCAAATATTTGAATGTCTGTATCATATCAACCCTGTCTTTCCTTTTCTCCAGGGTGTACATCTTCTGGTCATCCTCATACATATTGTGATGCAAACCCCTATCATTTTCATTGCTTTTCTCTGAACCACTTCAATTCTTTTTACGCCCTTAGCAAAATGCGGCCTCCAAAACTGAACACAATACTCCAAGTGAGGCCTCACCAACACCTCCTTTCTTCTGTTGATTATACCTCTCTCTATGCAGCCCTAGAATCCTTCTGGCCATAGCCACTGCCTTTTAGCATTGTTTTGTCACTTTCAGATCCTCAGACACAATTACTCCAAGGTCCCTCTCCTGAGTTCTGCTTCCTCCTATCTCGTACATCTCCTTTGGATATCTGCACCCCAAGTGCATCACTCTGCACTTATTCACATTAAATTTTAACTGCCAGAAATTGACCATTCTTCTAATACCTGAAGATCTCTTCTCATGGTTTCTACTCCCTCCGGGGTAGCCACTCTCTTGGCTATCTTTGGGCCATCCGCAAAAAGGCAACTTTTCCTTCTAACCCCTCAGCAATGTCTCTCACAAATATATTAAACATAATCAGCCCCAGTCCCAACCCCTGAGATATTCCACTACTCATCTAGTTCCTGTTCACCACTTTCAGTATAAAGTTCAGCCCTCTCAGCTTATTCATGAGCCTTCTGTGAAGAACCATATCAAAGGATTTGCTGAAATCCAAGTAGATTATATCTAGCACATGTCCTTTATCCAATTCTTTGGTCACCCAGTCAAAGAAATCAATCAGATTTGTTTGGCAGGATTTTCCTTTGGTAAAGCCATTGTGAAGAAACAGTGGGCCCCTTTTACTAAGCTGCGTAAGCGTCTATGCACGCCTAATGTGTGCCAAAATGCAGTAACTGCCCAACTACCATGTGGCTCTTGCAGTAATTTCATTTCTGGCGCGCACCCGAACAATATTTTTAAATTTTCAGACACGCATAACAGATGTGCGCCAAGTAGCATTTGATGCACATAGGTCATTACTGCCCAGATTCTTTACCGCTACTTCTATGGCTGGCGTTAAGGTCTCAGACCCAAAATGGACGCATGGCAATTCTGATTTTGCTGCACATCCATTTTCGGCAAAAAAAAGAGAGGCCTTTTTTACAGGGTGCGCTGAAAAATGGATTGGCGCGCACCCAAAACCCGCACCTACACTACCGCAAGCCTTTGTAAAAGGACCCCTGTGTGTTTTAAGCCTGTAAAATGTATTAGATATTTTCCTGTTTTTAATCATGTCCTGAAGTGTATTTCTCCTATTTGGCCAGCAGGTGGTGTTTCTTTGCTCTAAAGTTGTTATAGGGAACTGAATGTTCTTTTTCTTTAATGCAAGCAGGAAGCAAGCAGCAGTATACTTTTAAAACTTGTTCACTAGACTCTGAATGGCCTGGAGTTTGAAAAATTACCCAGTAGTACTGGCTGTTGCTTCAGTCTTAGCCAGGAAGAAAAAGAGAGACTGATCTCGTTGCTGAGGCTCGGTGAATTATATGCAAATGTTTAGTTAGCGCTATAATTGATCCATAATTCAGTTACCTGCTATTGTTTGCTGATTGCACATATTTTTTTTTCCTTCATTGTTCCAGTGTTTCAATAAACCTGTTTAGTTTGTTGACTCTGCCAGTCTGGACCGAGAGCTGCCTGCAGCTGGGTTGTGCTGGCCCTGTGTTTGGGGGGGGGGGGCAATGCCCCCTCACCCCCCCCCCTAAACTATGCCCATGCCTCCCTGATCTACTCTGCTCCAGGGCATTTAACCACCTCCTGGCCTGAGTCGTCCTTTGCCCAGACCCCCCTCCTAGGGTCCCCAAGCTACAGGCAGGGCTAGTAAAATATTTTGAAAACATAAGAACCAGCTAACAATTTTTAGAGTTAACAGCAAATTATTTTTCCTTTGTAATTTTCTCAAGGGTTTAATATGAATAATTAACTGCTTATTGGACTGAGAATTTCAATGGTATTTTGGTTAATGCCCCAAAAATGGTGGATTAATGTAGTTTATTATGTTTTATCATGTTAGGCTTTGCCTTTTATCTTAAAATAACAACTTTGTTTTGATGTAAACCACCTATATGTCTCCTCAGCCTATATTGCTTAATCAAGTATTAAAGGAACTAAATATACCTAACACTACAAAATCTTGGCTTCATTCCCAGACCGGGCTTTGCTTATTGTGCCAGCTGAGGCTAAGGATGTTTACAAACAGTATTCACAGCACCAGACCCACCCATCCCACAACAGTGATACCTCCAACAGGGCAGAATTAAGGCGTAGTCAAACTAGGCCCATGCCTAGAGCCCAAACATTTAGAAACTTCTGTGCTAAGGTGTACCATCAGATTTATATCCCAGCAGAGGCGTAGCCAGACAACAGATTTTGGGTGGGCCTAGGCAAGAAGTGGGTGGGCACCAAGTGTTCCCTTCACCCCACCCCCCCACCACCAAAAGAAATTATCTCAGCTGATGAAAAAATGCTCCTTTCCACCTTGGCAGTCTGTAGCAGGCATGCGCTGAAAGCTGAGCATGCGAGGGTGCCGGTATTGTGGACAGTAGCGTTTTTGTTACCATCAGGGGGAAGTCTTCAGCTGGCAGAGCTTGGGATCCCCATCGGCTACCACTAAACGTGTGCTAATGTTGGGTGGGCCTGAGCCCTAAGTGGGTGGGCCGGGGCCCACCCAGGCCCACCTGTGGCTACGCCACTGTATCCCAGTATATCAGCTGCTGCCCATCAGAAAGCTGGGGACAGGCCAGAGATGCTACCATTCATGGAAGTCTTTATCCCCCTACCCCCGCGCATATCAAGCTGTGCCTATTACCTACTGCTGCTTCCTGTGCTGCCAGCTTTCCTCTGCTGTCAAAACTGTGTAGGACCCATAGTTTTATGAGATCTCTTGGCCCTACATAAGAACATATGAGTAGTCCTAATTAGATTGTAAGCTCTGTCGAGCAGGGACTGTCCCTTCATGTTCAAATGTACAGCGCTGCATACGTCTAGTAGCACTTTAGAAATGAAAAGTAGTAGTAGTCATACTGGGTCAGACCAATGGTCCATCTAGCCCAGTATCCTGTTTTCCAAACAGTGGCCAAGCCAGGTCACAAGTACCTGGCAGAAACCCAAATTGTGGCAACACTCCATACTACAAATCCCAGGGCAAGCAGTTGCTTCCCATGTCTGTCTCAATAGCAGACTATGGATTTTTCCTCCAGGAATTTGTCCAAACCTTTTACCGGTTACCACATCCTCCAGCAAAGAATTCCAGAGCTTAACTCTTCGTTGAGTGAAAAAATATTTCCTCCTATTTGTTTTAAAAGTATTTCCATGTAACTTCCTCGAGTGTCCCCTAGTCTTTGGCTTCCAACTGAAGAGGAAAACTGACAGAGAGGGTAGCAACAGGTATCAAGTTCTGCTTACTAACTCCTGCCTGCTGGAGAGAGTCAGGTGGGGGTGTTGAAGGTGGTTATGCCAGGGGATGTGATGAGATTATGCAAGAGTGGTAGGCAGGATAAGAGGATTTAGATATTTGTTTATATGATGGTGGTGAATCCAGGATACTTGTTTGCCTGGGCCAACTAAACAGTTAATCCTGACAGTCAAGCTGCATGTATGTTAGGTTTCAAAGGGAAATACGATTTGTGGAAGTCTGCCAAACAATGCTACTATAATGGTACAGAAGGAAATGGGCAGGGATTTTGAAAAGGCTGTTCTACCCCCCAGCAGCCTTATACTTTTTTTTTTTTTAATAGCCCTAAAATATGTTTAATGCCATTAATGTTATTCTCATTTCTTAGAGTTTTTATTGCTACAGTCACGTCCTGTCATGATATGTGAGCAATGCATTGTGTGTAATGTGGTCTCATATGGTGTGGAAGAGTGGCCTAGTGGTTAGAGCATTGTCTTGACATCCAGAGGTGGCTGGTTCAAATCCCACTGTTGCTCCATTGCCTCCAGTACAAACTTAGATTGTGAGCCCTTCAGGGACAAATACCCAGTGTACCCGGATGTAGCTCATCTTGAGCAAAATCCAAATAAATATGTACTACAACCATCCTCACTTGTTTATATAAATATATTGTTCAGTTACTTGTCGATGAACCAATAGTGACTGATTAAACAGAAAAGTTGAAAGGACAGAATAAGTGCAGTGTGAATTATCAAGGAGGTGTTAAGTTAACCAGAACTCAGGGACTTGATATACCACCTTTCTGAGGTTTTTGCAACTACATTCAAAGTGATTTACATATATTCAGGTACTTATTTTGTACCAGGGGCAATGGAGGGTTAAGTGACTCGCCCACGTACGTGCAGGACGTCAGACTCACAGAAACAGAAGCCTGCGCAGCCGTTTTGCTGATCTGCAAGGGCAGGCTTCTACATGGAATGTTGCTAGTGGAATAGCAACATTCCATCTAGAATCTTCAATAGTAGCAACATTCCATGTAGAACCTCAGATAGGGAAAGGGAAATGGAACTTGATATACCGCCTTTCTGAGGTTTTTGCAACTACATTCAAAGTGGTTTACATATATTCAGGTACTTATTTTGTACCGGGGCAATGGAGGGTTAAGTGACTCGCCCAGAGTCACAAGGAGCTGCAGTGGGAATTGAACTCAGTTCCCCAGGATCAAAGTCCACTACACTAACCACTAGGCTACTCCTCCACTAGCAACATTCCATGTAGAAGCCTGCCCTTGCAGATCAGCAGTGCGGCCGCGCAGGCTTCTGTTTCTGTGAGTCTGACGTCCTGCACGTACGTGCAGGACGTCAGACTCACAGAAACAGAAGCCTGCGCAGCCGTTTTGCTGATCTGCAAGGGCAGGCTTCTACATGGAATGTTGCTAGTGGAATAGCAACATTCCATCTAGAATCTTCAATAGTAGCAACATTCCATGTAGAACCTCAGATAGGGAAAGGGAAATGGAACTTGATATACCGCCTTTCTGAGGTTTTTGCAACTACATTCAAAGTGATTTACATATATTCAGGTACTTATTTTGTACCAGGGGCAATGGAGGGTTAAGTGACTTGCAGGGACGGTCCTAGGGGTCTCTGGTGCCCCCCTGCAGACTATCAGTTGGCGCCCCCCCCCCCCCCCCCGGGGCCATTACCTGGCTTAAAGAATTTGATTGAGAAGATTCTTCTTCTCTTCTGCTCTGCCGAGTGAGTCCCTACTTGTGTCATGGCCCGTGTACGGCAGGGGTGGATGAGGAGTGCCCTAGCCAGTGTAGGAAAGGCCAGGACAGGGGTGGAAGCTTAGGCAGTGAGTCAGGGCAGGGGGAGGGGTGGAAGCTTAGGCAGTGAGTCAGGCAGTCAGCTGGGAGCCTCAGCGCCTGGGATGGAGGAGCAAGCCGGCCGGAGGAGGACAGGAGACGGTTAGGCAGTTAGGCTACTCACTTGCCGCAACCGCAAGGCACACTGGTGCGCACGCAGGGGAAGGAGGCGTCATCTCGTGATGTCGAGAGCGGAGGAGCCGCTGGCCTGGCTGGAAGGGGACGAGCAGCAGCACCACAGAGATGTAAAGCGCGTGCACCGCCGCGTGCAGCGTTACGGCGGGAACTGGAAGTAGGAAGGCCGTTGAACAGCTGGGCAGGCCGCGGGAGCTGGCGCCCTTGAAGGCAGGCGCCCTCCTGTGGTGCTTACCATGCTTACCCCGCTTACTGGGTTGGACCAGCCCTGGTGACTTGCCCAGAGTCACAAGGAGCTGCAGCGGGGATTGAACTCAGTTCCCCAGGATCAAAGTCCACTGCACTAACCACTAGGCTACTCCTCCACTCAGAACTACTGAGGAGGATAATTTATTGGAATATCTTACCTGCTGGAAATGGCATTCAAATTTGGGGAAAGGTAAACTTTATGTTAAATAGGAAATTTCATTGTCATTTTTAAAAATTACTCTGCTTATTTAGCAAAGTCAGTTTAGACAATAGTGTAGTCTTCAAAGTTTCTGTTAGAGTTTTATATAAATAGTGTGTTAAGAGTCTACTTTAGTATTTTAGGTTGCATTTTAGAGCCTAGCATAACATCAGTTTAGAGCACAGATAACCAATTGAAAAAAAAGCATCTTTTTAGTGTTTAATTCTCTCCTTCTCTCCCACCCACCCCAAGGCTAATCTTTGATTTATAGGCCCTCCAGTCAACCAGGAGGAAAACATGGAGGAGTAGCCTAGTGGTTAGAGCACCGGTCTTCACATCCAGAGGTGGCTGGTTCAAATCCCACTGCTGCTCATTGTAATCCTGGGCAAGTCACTTAAGCCTCTGTTGCCTCAGGTACAAACTTAGAGTGTGAGCCCTCCTGGGACAGAGAAATATCTAGTGTACCTGAATGCAACTCACCTTGAGCTACTACTGAAAAAGGTGTGAGCAAAATCTAAATAAATAATAAGTTTCACTACTAGTAGTGTATTCTCCTGCACAGGCCTCCCTCACCCTTCTCAGCCAAGCTTAATTCACTTGTCTACCTGCTGTCATTTCCTATTTCTACTAGCTTTGCTCTGATGGGTCAGCAAGGGTATAACTTTTGTCCGTCAAGGCTGTCCTCTATGACCTCTTCTGCTACCTAGTCTCAGGTTATTTCCTTATTGGTCCCTTTATCTTGCCCTCTGGTCTTGTGGGTGTTCTTCTTGATCCCTCTGTCCCCATAAGTTCAGACATTCTCCATCTTGTCTCGGATGCACACATCCCTGCTCCCCTGGAATGAACTTGTCTTTTTACCTCACAATATTGCAAGACTCAGCACCCCATCTCTGTATTGCCTTCATTTACCTGAGGACCCTCTCACCTCTGCCATAAAACTTTCTTTCATATATCCACCTCCACCCACTGGTACAGCTTTCAGAACTATGAAGCCTCTTACCTTGGGCCAACTACTTTTGAGAATCTATGAACTGTGAGTAAATTAGCTACATTTATTCAATAAATGTAAATTTCATAAGTACATAAGCATTGCCATGCTGGGACAGACCAAGGGTCCATCGAGCTCAGCACCCTGTCACCGACAGCAGCCAAAAGAACAAGCAATTTGTCCCGCGCCCATCCTAGAAATACTGTATTCCCTCGTCCATTCAATAACATTCTATGGCTTCACCAAAGGGAAATTGTGCCAAACGAATCTCATTGAATTCTTTGACTGGGTGACAGGAGAATTAAATCAAGGACATGCTATGAACGTAATCTACTTAGATTTCAGCAAGGCTTTTGACACGGTTCCCCACAGGAGGCTCTTAAATAAACTAGACGGGCTGAAGATAGGACCCAAAGTGGTAAACTGGATTAGGAACTGGTTGACAGGCAGACGCCAGAGGGTGGTGGTGAATGGAGTTCGCTCGGAGGAGGGAAAGGTGAGTAGTGGAGTGCCTCAGGGATCGGTGCTGGGGCCGATTCTGTTCAATATATTTGTGAGTAACATTGCCGAAGGGTTACAAGGTAAAGTTTGCCTTTTTGCGGATGACACCAAGATTTGCAACAGAGTGGACACCCCGGAGGGA
Source organism: Microcaecilia unicolor (assembly GCF_901765095.1). NCBI lineage: Eukaryota > Metazoa > Chordata > Amphibia > Gymnophiona > Siphonopidae > Microcaecilia > Microcaecilia unicolor. The sequence continues at coordinate 280,700,115 of NC_044032.1, forward strand.
GTGGAAAACATGAAAAAAGATCTGAAGAAGCAGGAAGAATGGTCTAACGTTTGGCAATTAAAATTCAATGCGAAGAAATACAAAGTGATGCACTTAGGGAGTAGAAATCCAAGGGAGATGTATGTGTTAGGCGGAGAGAGTCTGATAGGCACGAACGGGGAGAGGGATCTTGGGGTGATAGTATCTGAGGACCTGAAGGCGACAAAACAGTGCGACAAGGCGGTGGCCGTAGCTAGAAGATTGCTAGGCTGTATAGAGAGAGATGTGACCAGCAGAAGAAAGGAGGTTTTAATGCCCCTGTATAAGACGTTGGTGAGGCCCCACCTGGAGTATTGTGTTCAGTTTTGGAGGCCGTACCTTGCGAAGGATGTTAAAAAAATGGAAGCGGTGCAAAGAAAAGCCACGAGGATGGTATGGGATTTGCGTTCCAAGACGTATGAAGAGAGACTTGCTGACCTGAACATGTATACCCTGGAGGAAAGAAGGAACAGGGGTGATATGATACAGACGTTCAAATATTTGAAAGGTATTAATCCGCAAACAAATCTTTTCCGGAGATGGGAAGGCGGTAGAACGAGAGGACATGAAGTGAGATTGAAGGGGGGCAGACTCAGGAAAGATGTCAGGAAGTATTTTTTCACAGAGAGGGTGGTGGACGCTTGGAATGCCCTCCCGTGGGAGGTGGTGGAGATGAAAACGGTAACGGAATTAAAACAAGGGATATGCATAAAGGAATCCTGTGCAGAAGGAATGGATCCTCAGAAGCTTAGCTGAAATTGGGTGGCGGAGCAGGTGGGGGGGGAAGAGGGGTTGGTGGTTGGGAGGCTAGGATAGGGGGGAAGAGGGGTTGGTGGTTGGGAGGCTAGGATAGGGGAGGGCACACTTATACAGTCTGTACCAGAGCCGGTGATGGGAGGCGGGACTGGTGGTTGGGAGGCGGGAAATACTGCTGGGCAGACTTTTATGGTCTGTGCCCTGAAAAAGACAGGTACAAATTCAAGGTAAGGTATACACATATGAGTTTATCTTGGGCAGACTGGATGGACCATGCAGGTCTTTTTCTGCCGTCATCTACTATGTTACTATGTTTTTTTTCCTCCAGGAAGCCGTCCAACCGTTTTTTTGAAGTCCGCTAAGTTAACCGCCTTAACCACCTTTTCCGGCAGTGAATTTGAGAACAGAAAAGAGACTTCTGGTATGTGCTGACATGCTTGAGGTTATACTTTTGGGTATTATTTTATTTATTTTTGTTACATTTGTACCCTGTGCTTTCACACTCATGGCAGGCTCAATGTGGCTTACATATTGTATACAGGTACTTATTTGTACCTGGGGCAATGGAGGGTTAAGTGACTTGCCCAGAGTCACAAGGAGCTGCCTGTGCCTGAAGTGGGAATTGAACTCAGTTCCTCAGGATCAAAGTCCACCACCCTAACCACTAGGCCACTCCTCCACCCCATATCTGCTTTAAGAGGACATTAAACTTTAAGAGATCAAAACAACCACATCTCAGGTAGCTATAAAGGCTCAGGACACCATACTCATAGCTGCTACAGAGCTGGAAACCAGAGGGCCAGAAAGAAGGCAAAAAAGCAAGGCAGGTAAGAACAGTCAGAAGACAAAGTGCAAATATCTCATGGTGTTAGGGGTGGGCGTTGAAGACATCGAGCTTCATCTGGACTCTTAGAATGTGGCCAGGCTGTCTGGTTGTCATCTATGAAATGTCACTACATTAAAAAATAATAATAATAATTAATTGTTGTAAAAGCACTAACCGAAGTTCTTCCCCACTAATAATAAAAACAATATTTTGTCTGATGGCAATAAGAAAACTCAAGTGAAGTAAGTTCTGGACAGATTACAATTGAACATGTGAAATAGGATAAAAATACATGAGAAACTACAGACAGACAAAAAAAAAAAAAAGCTCCATAGTAGTCAAATTAAATCAGACAGAAATGTTAAGTAACAAACTATTGGATTTCACCCATCTGTTCCCCCACCCTGCCCCTCAAAAACAAACAAACATTTTACAAGCAACACTGTGAAGATAGACTCAAGTACTTCACTAGATAAACATTTAAGATCAAGCACCTCGGAACAAAGAAAAATGGAAATTTACTCTTCCCAAGACATGGGATAAAATCTAGTCGCCGAAGTCTCAGTGCTCAGGAACCGAGCCATCTTGCTGCATTTAGCACTTCATTGCAAGACCACCCACTTGGACACTGATACACAAGAACCACATGTGCAAAGAATGTCTGTCCTGTTCTGAATTCAATATTAGTGTTCTGATTTTTAATACTTCCTGAGTATTGCTCATTTGGTTTATTCTTTCCAATACCTTTAATCTTTTCTTTATAGTTTAAGAATAACCTCTTTGATAGCTGACAAAGGGTGAAATAGTGTGCCATTACAGGTAAGAAAAATATTATTACTGTCTCTATCTTCTCCCCCGTGGGGTCTGACTTAATCCAATATGCTTCTCCCTGCGCTGGATAATTTGTTTATGTGCAGCATGTGGGTGGTGTTCTTTCCCTGAGAGAAGTCACCTCTGAAAATGAGGCCTACAAGATATCTGCCCCTCAACTTCCAGCTGACATCTGTCGGATTAATTGATGACATCATTTCTATACACATTTGATTACTGCACAATCAAACCTGTATAGAAAGTATCGGAACAGCCGTCCACACTGAATGATACAGAGTCACTGTCTAGTATTGTTAGCCAGTTGTAGAAGTACAATGCATCATAACCCTCCCCTGTAAAGGGTAATACACTGTTCTAACTTGTAAATTGAAACAACATGACTTGGAAGTCAGAACAGCCACACACAGGCAAACTAGAAGTCTAGTTTTTCCCTAGAGATGTATCAGTAGAAGCTTACATTGTGCAGCAACAAACTGGCAATGCATTTCACATTATGGTAATCACCATGCAGGCCCCAAACAAATGTGCTGAACAGCTAATGATCTTCATAAAGAAAATTACAGCCACCACAACAGTGCAGACTGGTTTATAATTTAATACAGGGAGTCTCAGGCGCAGTTGAGCTGTATTGAACTGAATGAACTTAAATTTTAATGTGGCTATGCAAAGAATATTTAGATATTGAACTGGTGTACTGTTTCTTTCCACTACCCTACCACTTTTCCCACTGAATAAACGTTTGAAATACTTCCTCCATGTTGAAACTGAAGCAAATGTTAACTTTTGAGATCAATCTGTTGCTGTTCTCAATTTCCATCCTGTACTGGTGTGAAGTTAGGGCCTTCCAGAGCTTAAGTGAATCCTCAGCCCTGTCGCTGAGCCACTGCCTGACTTTGGGCCGCTTGTACAAAGCTGTGCAGTAATTGCTAGGGTGGCTTTGTAAAAGAAGCCCTTGTCTTTTATTTCTTCATTGTTTGAGAGGCTGAGAAACGTTCAGGGCAATTCTATAACTAGGTGCCAAGGTGTAGGCACCACAATGGGGCATGCATAGTGCCAATTCTATAATGGCAGTTAGGCGTGGACCCACTCAGCAGTCTCTTTTCCTAGCTGAAGAGTCCTAACCTCTTTAGGCTTTCCTCATATGAGAGTTGTTTCATCACCTTAATCATTTTGGACACCTTTTTTGTACTACTTCCAATTCTGCTACTTTTTTTTTTTTGAGATGTGGTGATCAGAATTACACATAGTACTCAAGTAAGGTTGCACCAAAAGAGTTTCATCCTGATTTCACCCAGTTTGCTTATGAGAAAAGCTATGTGGAAAATATAGGAATCAATCCCACTACCTTTCACATGCTAAGCAAGTGCTCTACCACTTGAACTAATCCCCAAAACATGAACCAGCTCTCCTAGCCTGCACATATCTCTCAGCCAGGGGTGGCCCAAGGCAAGATGCCGCCCTCCCCCCTCGGGCCGAGATGTTACCCCTTGCTGCCCCCCTTCCTTCCTCCACCCCGTTTACTGCGTATATCTTGTTGTTTTGTCATGTTCCAAAGTCGCCAGTGGCAGCGATTCCCATATGCTGCTCTGCCACCAGCACCCACCTCTTCCTTTTTCTGCAGCCACCTCTGACGAGAGAAGCAATTCTGCAACTGTGTGCGTTTAGTTATGTGCACCTTGCACGCATAATTGCACAGGAAAGCACCACTTAAACCCGTAAATGCACAATTCTACAAGGAAGTACGTAAGTGCATTAGCGTGAAATTCTATGGGGCGCACGCATGAGTGGAACATGGGGGGGATATGAGCATGTCTCCCCTTTTAGCATGTAACTTATAGAATACTGTGTTACACGCATTCCATGTTGCACTTAAGCGTACTCATTTAGGCCTGCCATTGGCCTGGTATAAATGGGTGCCCCTAACTTTAGGCGCAGCAATGTGGGTTTATGCCAGTGTACTATAACAGAGTCTGGGTGCACAGATGCCATTATAGAATAGGCACACTCTACGCAGCATGGGGTTGCCTAAAATTGGGCACACTGTTATAGAATTGTCCTCATGGTTACACTAGTATTCTAGAAAGGAACCTTGGTGCCTACGTCCCTTGATAGAATAAGCTCCTACCAGGTGCTACTTAGACAATTACCTCCACAATGTGGTACCTATAGTTAGGCACCAAAGAGATGCCTATGTGGTACCTATTAAATTCAAAAAGCTCATCACGAACTTTCTTAAACCTCCATTATCCTAAATGTAGAGGACTCAAATACAAATCGATATATGCGTCCAGCTTTCCCTACATCTGCACGCAGCTGTGGAACGCGCTACCAAATGCTATAAAGATTACACACGACCTATTAACTTTCCGGAAACTTCTGAAGACCAACCTATTCAAAAAGACTTATAATATGAATACTTCACAAAAGACTTAAAATCTAATATGTACCAGATCAACCCAACATTGACTTCTCCAATCTGGATACTTTAATTTACTTTGATAATATTGAATGTTTTAACATCTCCTATTCAATTCTTATGTACCTATTATGAATCATTTACTTATTTCTCATAATTCATTCTCTGTTTATTATCATATTTAATCCATGCAATATCTTCATGTACCTTTGATTGTAATACCTTTTTGTATTTATCATTCCGTTAATGGTGACTACCATTGCGGCATAATGTAAGCCACATTGAGCCTGCAAATAGGTGGGAAAATGTGGGATACAAATGCAGCAAATAAATAAATAAATAAATAAATACTATTTATATAATACTAGCATAGCCAGGTATGTATATGTATGCAGTTAGAGGTAAAAGCTTGCGCCAGCCAACTTGCCCCTTAAACCAGGTGCCTTGTTATAAAATTACCCTCAAGGAGTTAATTCCAATGATGTCACCAAGAGTAATGGTAGCTTAGGAGAAGAGGTCCACCAAGAAACCCCGAATTAAGGTGAAAATATACCCCCCCCCCCCCCCGAAGCACAAAATCATTGTGGCATAGTAGTTGGGCATACCCATAAGAGTAGCAGCATTTCATGTCTTTGTGCTGGTGACAGACAGAGAGCTACAAGAGTTCAGCTTTACGAGGCCAGAGAAAGAACACCATGCAGCTGCAAAGATGGTGCAGGCAGTCGGGGCCCCATAAGTCAGGAGGTAGTATTTAAGTGAAGATATGAGCTGAATTCAGAACAAGTGGTAAAGAAGTCTGACCTTCAGGAATGGTTTAGAGAGTGAAAATTAGAGTCTGGAGGAATTTCAAAAAAAAGAATTGAATACCTGGCTGGAAGAGTTGAGTGCAGACTTTAGGGAGCTGGGGACCTGAGTCTCTGACATAGAAAATGAGGTGGAAGATTGCACAACAGGGTTGGACTCAGTTCAGGAATGGGTCTGACTCAAAATGCTGAGAATTTACAACTAAAGCTGGAGGATTTGGAAAACCGGGCCTGGCAGAGCAATTGTAGGATATGAGGGCTCCTATTAACTGTGCAGAGCATTTCTTATGAGTTGGCAGAGCAAATATTGCTGATGATATTGAAGGAGACAAAGGTAGGGGAGCCCTCACCTAATTTTAAAGTGGACCGAGCCCATAGAACATTGGGTCCCAAAGATAATGTGCACCTGCGTAATACAGTTGCTGCCCTTCATGACTATGCTATAAAAGAGGGAACCTTGCAGGCAGCATGCCACTTGCCAGAAATAGTATGGGAAGACAACTGTCTGGAGATCTTTGGGAACTATTCATTGAAGAAGAGACTATAAAGAGGTGAAGATGTCTGTGGGAAGCGGAAATACAATATCTGTGGTTATTCCCCAATAGAAAAGCTCTTACTTATAAATGATAATTTTAAAAGCCTCCAGAGCTAAGGATGAAAGAAGCTGTGAAGATCGTATTATATCTGGTTTTGCACAGCAAGCCTCCTACAATATTCTGGATTTTCTATGTGGCATTGCCCACAATCTGCGCCTTTAGAACCAACAATGACAAACTTTTGTGCTTTTTAATTTTCTCATATTAACTTTCTTCACTTATATATATATATATATATATATATATATATATGTTTATAAAATTAACTTCTTTCATAAAGCTTTTGTGCTAATCATTCATTTCTGTATCTTGCTGTAGTTTTTTTCTTACAAAACTATGCTGATTTTTGCATCAGTACCCTGTCTCCTCTTTTGTTTAGACCAATTGTACCATTAGACCAACTGACCCATTAGCCGTTTTGTTTTTTAGACCAATTGTCATTTATTCTTAAAACCTTATCATTATAATGTTTATTATAGCTTGTAATTATTCTCTTACAGAACTTGTATTGTTTTTTTCTATGTAAGCCGCATAGAGCCTGCTATGTGTGGGAAAGCGCGGGGTACAAATGTAATAAATAATAATAGACCAATTGTCAGGGATCCGATGGTCTCAAGCCAGTGTGAGATTGCATCTAAACATGTTTGAAGGGGAGACATATCAATCTTCTCAGACTTCACATAGAAATGGAATAAAATATCATCAGCTTGGAAATAAAAAGAAATGACAAAGCTCTGTATCATTGTAGCTAAAGGGCTCAGAAATAAGTTGAATAGTAAGGGAGACAGGATAGATCCCTGTGGGACCCTACAGTGGAAGGGCCAGATGTGACCACTTTGAATGTATGAGCATTTAAGACTTAGGTAGCCCATGCAAGAGCTATGGGCCTCTTTTATCAAGCCATGGTAGTGGTTCCCGAATGATAATACCAACAGAGGCCATTCAAAGTGAATGGGCTTTGTCAACATTACTGCACCAGGATCCACTAGCACATCCTGATAATAGAGGCCCTATATTAGTTAATCCTAAGGACTAAGGTTGATAGACTGACAAGGAGGATATGACTGAACACAGCCAAGAAATCTAAGGACACTACTAATACTATCCCTCCTTTATCCAAGTATGAATGGACCTCACTTAAAACAGAAGTTAAAACTGTCTTTGTGCTATAATGGAAGAGGAAATTTGACAGGCATGGGTGGAGTGCTAGCACCTTTTCCACATAAGTCAACAATTGTAAATGTACCACGTTTTCAATTATCTGAAAAAGTGGTACATTTACCTTTTTGATTTGTCACTCTTTTTGCCCCCACCACTTCCTACAGAGCATTCCAGGCATCCACTACCCTTTCCATGAAAAAGTATTTCCTGATGTTGTATTTCAGTTTCCCTCCTTACAGCTTCATCTCATGCCCTATAGTTCTATAGCCTCTCATGTGAAAAGATTTGTTTGTTCATTAATATCTTTCACATATTTAAATGGTTGTATCTTATCTTTCTTGTCCCTCCTCTCCTTCAAGGTATACATATTAAATTCTTCAAGTCTCTTCTCATAAGTGTTATGGTGGAAACCCCATACCTTTTTTTTTTTGTCTGTTTATATGGCCTCTACAACTGAACAGCACTCCAAGTAGGGCCTCACCAATTATTTGTACAGGGGCATTATCACCTCCATCATTCTGCTGGTTATGCTCCTCTCTGTGAAGCCAAGCATTCTTATAGCCTTGGTCTCTGCTTTGTCAAATTGTTTTGCCAAGGTCTCTTTCATGGTCTTTGCACATCAGCCTCTCACCTCCTATTGCATACACTCCCTTTGGATTTCTGAACCCACAAATGCAGCACTCTACATTTTTTCACATTAAAGTTTAACTACCAGGGGGTGGAGTCAAGATGGAAGTGGGTCTGTTAACTGCTGTCTACACACTTACCTCTTTGTTGCCACTATGGTAAAACATAAGGACAAAACCCAAGTCCCTACACTTGATATGATAGAGTGGTTTGTGCAGTGAGCACAGAATTTTGGAAGCTCTGATGCAGATAGCCGCTAGAGCGATGCCAGGAAGCAAGTACAGGGCACTCCATTTAAGTGCACGTCGGATAAGCGCATGCTCTGTTTAACTGCATGCCGTACTTCGGTCCCGTTTTTGGCGCCATCAATTTCTATTGGGACAAACTTCGGTTTAGCGCCCACTGATAAGTGCAAGATTCGCTTATATGCATGCTTAAGACCGCTCCTCTGCAGGAAAGACTCTGCATAAGCGCACGCATGGAATATGGAAGCCAATTGTCACGTGACAAAAGGGCGGTAAATTTGAAATCTCGTTGATTAACTGCCACAGGCAGAATAAGCGAAAGAATGTTGTTAGAGTGTACACTGGCTCGTAATCTATCACTGTTGGATTCCCTACAAATGCAGAAAGAAGCCTGGAATCATGTTACACAGGCAACCATTGTGAACTGCTACAAGCGGGCAAACTTTGTTAAGGATGTGGAGAGGGACGAAACAGATACAGCTGTTGCAAATGCGTCAGATGAACAGGCTATTGACATCCCAGCAGGTGATACTGAAGAGGAGTTTCATCACTACGTAGCTGTTGATTATGATCTACAAACAGCTGACGACAGCACTGATGTCGAGATATGCGCCTACACGCAGGCAACGGCTGATGATGAAACAGATGATGAAATGAGCAGCGAGGCACATGCTGATGAAATTCAACAACCTCCTGTCACTTTTGCAAGAGCGCTGGAGAGTCTCAACACCATGCGGGCCTATCTGGAGGCCACTGGATGTCAGTGCTATGACAGTTTTTACCGTCTGGCAGATGTAGTCTATGGAACTCACAGACACAAGAGTGTACAGAGGACTATGACTGATTACTTCAAGTAAGCCTAACGTCAGTTAATGGAGACTGTATACTGTACATTTAACAGTACTGTACATATGTTTATCAGATGTCAAGCTTCTTTGGGTCACAACGGTTAAGTGCATGCTCCAGTTAACTGCATGTATTTCTTTGGTCTCAGACCCTTGCACTTAAGCGGATTGCACTGTACTGCCAGGGGACCTCTTGGTTGTTGAACAAGCTAACAGAAAGTATGAGGAGAAACTTGCTGCAGAGGCAAAAACTCACAGAAACAACTTTTTCAGGTATATCAGAAGCAGAGTGCCTATGAGGGAATCCTTGGGACTGTTAGATCATGAAGGAGCAAAAAGGGCACTAAGGGAGGACAAAGCCATAATGGAAAGTATGAATGAGTTCTTTCCTTTGGTCTATACAAAAGATGTAATAGATCTACCTGTACCACAAATGGTTTTCAAAGGTGACAATGTTGAAAAACTGAAAAAAATCTCGATGAACCTGGAAGATGCACTGAACCAAATTGACAAATTAAAAGTAGCAAACCACCTGGACCAGATGGCATGCATCCATGGGTACTGCAAGAATTCAAACATAAAATGGATGATCTGCTGTTAGTCATCTGTAGTACCTGAAGATTGGAGGGTGGCCAATACAATGCCAATTTCCTAAAAGGGTTCCAGAGCTGATTCGGGAAATTACAGACCACTAAGCCTGATGTCAGTGCCAGGCAAAATAGTGGAAATTATTATAAAGAATAAAATTACATAACACCATAGATAAACATGGTTTAATGGGCCAGAGTCAGTATGGATTCAGCAAAGAGAAGTCCTGCCTCACCAATTTACTACATTTCTTTGAAGGCATAAATAAACAGGCCAATAGAGGTAAGCCAGTTGATGTAGTGTATCTATATTTTCAGAAAGTATTTGACAAAGTTCCTCATGAGAGACTCCTGAGAAAATTAAAGAGTCATGGGATAGGAAGCAATGTTCTGTTGTGGATTAGGAATTGGTTATTGGACAGGAAACAGAGGGTAGGGTTAAATGACCATTTCTCTCAATGGAGGAGGGTGAATAGTGGAGTGCCGCGGGGATCTGTACTAGGACTGGTGCTATTTCACATATTTATAAATAATCTGTAAATGAGAATGACAAGTGAAGTGATTAAATTCTGTTCAAGGTTGTTAAAACATAAGTGGACTGTGAAAAATTGCAGGAAGTCTTTAGGAAATCGGAAGTCTGGGCATCCAAATGGCAGATGAAATTTAAAGTAGACAAATGCAAAGTAATGCACATTGGGAAGAATAATCTGAAACAGTTACCTGATGCTAGGGTCCATCTTGAGGGTCAGCACCCAGAAAAAAAGATCTAGGTGTCACTGTAGACAATACGCTGAAATCTTCTGCCCAATGAGTGGCAGCAGCAAAAAAAGCAAACAGGATGCTAGGAATTATTAAGAAAGGGATGGTAAATAAGACAAAGAATACTATGATGCCTCTGTATTGCTCCATGGTGTGACCTCACCTTTAGTATTGCATTCAGTTCTGGTCGCCATATCTCAAAAAAGATATAGCAGAATTAGAAAAGGTTCAAGGAAGAGAGACTAACATGATAAAGGGGATGGAACTCCTCTCATATTAGGAAAGGCTAAAGAGATTAGGGCACTTCAGCTTATAAAAAAAGATGGCTGAGGGGAGATATGATTGAGGTTTACAAAGTCCTGAGTGGTGTAGAATAAGAAGAAGTGAATCGATTTTTTTACTTTTTCAAAAAGTACAAAGACTAGGGGACACTTGACTCAATTAAATTACATGTAAATGCTTCGAAAACAAATAGGAGGAAATTTCACTCAATGAATAGTTAAGCTCTGGAACTCATTGCCGGAATATGTGGTAACAGCGGTTAGTGTATCTGGGTTTAAAAAAGGTTTGGACAAACATGTCCAAACCTTTTTTAAACCCAGATACACTATTGAGACAGACATGGGGAATTCACTGCTTGCCCTGAGACTGGTAGCATGGAATGTTGCTATTATTTGGGTTTCTGCCAGGTACTTGTAACCTGGATTGGCCCCACTGTTGGAAACAGGACACTGAACTAGATGGACTATTGGTCTCACCCAGTATGCTATTCTTTTGTTCTTAACTGGCCCCAGGACGGATCCCTGAGGTACTCCACTACTCAATTTTCTTTCTTCCAAGTGAATTCCATTTACACCCATCCTCCATTGCCTGTCAGTCAACCAGTTTCTGATCCAATTTACTACTTTGGTTTCCATCCTCAAGCTTCTCAGTTTATGAACCTCCTATAAGGAACAGTGTCAAAGACTTTGCTGAGATCTATGTAGACCACATCCAGCATATATCCTTGATCTAGTTTTTTTGGCACCTAGTCAAAGAAATCAGATTTGTTTGACATGATGTGTCTTTGGTAAAGCCATGTTGCCTCGTATCTTGCAACCCATTGGACTATAAAAAGTTCCCTATTCTTTAGTAGTATCTCCATTATCTTTCCAACCACTGAGGCAAGCCTTACCGGCCTGTAGTTTCCCACCTCTTCTTTGTTACCACTTGTGATGAGGAACCACATCAGCCTTTTTCCAATCCTGCAGAAACTCACCCATCTCCAAGGATCTATTACATACAGTACATCCTATAGAGGAACTGCCTGAACTTTTCTTAGCTGTTTCAATATTCTGGGATATATCTCATCGGGCCCCATGGCTTTGTCCATATTCAGCTTTAGCAAGTTTTTCATAAACACTTTCTTCTGTGAACAGTGTGGTATCTATGCTATAGCCATATGTATCTTCTCAAGGTTTTTCTTCTGTGAACACTGAACTGAAGTATTTGTTGAGCATTTCTGCTTTTTCCTAATCATTTTCCCCACACATCGATCCTCAGCACCTTTGAGTCTCACCTCTGGCTTTCCTCTTCACTTTACATCTTTACCTGTTTTCTATTCTGCCTGTGCTTTTGCCATCTTGATTCATTTTAATATATAACTCTCTCTCAGAAAAGGTGACCAATAGAAATCAAACAAAATGAAACTTGGAAAAGAAAATAAGATTATACTTTTTTATTGGACATAACTTAATACATTTCTTGATGCCGGGGGTCGCATAACTAGTTACGCGACCCCCGGCATCAAGAAATGTATTAAGTTATGTCCAATAAAAAAGGTATCATCTTATGTTCTTTTCCATGTTTTATTTTGTTTGATTTCTATTGATAACCTTTAAGAGTGGACTAACACGGCTACCACACCTGTCTAGAAAAGGTGACTAAAGTCTTAGATCCAAAATGTTGAGAATGACCAATTTTTCATGTAATGGGTTCGTAAGCAGTCTGAAAAAGTCACATGTTTGAAATTCTGTAACTTTTTTATTGTTTCACATAAAAGGATGGGGTTTAGACTGTTGTATTACAAATTGTTTGCTCTAACAGAATTCATTAAAACCTCATTTGTTTGTTTCTGGTGGCTTTAGTTGCCTGTTCCCAGAGATGCTCACATATTTGAGCATTATTGAAGGAATTAAAATATAAACTAAATGCAGTTTAACCAGGAGCTCTTTGATGCCCAAACAAATTAAGAAAAGATGTGTACAGAACATCAGGAATTGAACAGCAGATATGGAACAAAGAGCAGAGGAAAATGCTGATGTGAACAATGAATAATAAATGAAACTGAAAACAGAAGACTAAATACTGCTCACAGTCAGGGAACACTAGAGAATGATGAAAGAAAATCTGAAAAGGACTAATCCAAAGAAGGTCTGCTATGCTGCTTGAACCAAAAGTAGAGACAGTTCACTGAGGAACTGAAAGGAAGAAATGGAAGAGTGCTTCTAATTAAAATCAGGCAGAAGATTTTGGAGATGATTTTCGTAATGTTAGCTGATTCTACAGAAATACAACCTAGAAATTCTCTTTGTGTAGGATATCTAGGTAGTAAAATGGGCTTTCAGGCTTGCGTGAATTGAAAAATGCAGGTATTTTAGACAAAGTTCAGTGAATGCAGAACATAGAGACTTTTCTTAAAAAAAAAAAAATTATATATATATATATATATATATATATATATATATATATATATATATATATATCATTATAAAAGAAGCATGCATGCATGTATGGTGGGACACACGTTAGAAGGTATTTTACTCAAATAAAACATTTTTTAAAAAAGAGTGGCTTCACTCAGGGTTTTGCACTTTTAAGTAATTTGGAGGCATATTTTCAAAGCACTTTGGGAGGCTAAGTTCCATAGGTTTCTATGGAACTTTGGGAGGCTAAGTGCTTTGAAAATGAGCCTCATAGTAACATAGTAGATGACGGCAGAAAAAGACCTGTATGGTCCATCCAGTCTGCCCAACAAGATAAATTCATATGTGCTACTTTTTATTTGTACCTGTCCTCTTCAGGGCACAGACCGTATAAGTCTGCCCAGCACTATCCCCGCCTCCCAACCACTAGCCCCACTAGTGCTACTTACATGTTAGTGGTGGATTGTCTGCAAGGAACTGATTAAAGAGCAGAGCTCTAAAACTAAGCTTTAAAAATTTTCAAGTTGGTTTTGAACAGTTAAGAGAAGGGTGTCAAACTGCAACCCTGAAGGATCACAAACTGATTTTTCAAGATGTCCCTATTTAATATTCATATGAAATTACCCACAGTTATGCTTTACCTTTTATTTTTTGAAATACCTTATATCAATCAATATTATCACATCACATAAAATACCAGTAACTGCATTCATCCCCATTCATTCACATTCTTACAATTACCTGCATAGAGACTGCTAACTAATACAAACAATAGCTATCTACCACCTAATACTGATAACCCGCTTCTTCTTTTACCAGTGGATAATCAATCAACTGATTAATACATAAATAGTCTTTAACCTGCACCTCAGCAGTCCTTATATTATTTGCTTTTGGCACTGAAATCCAATACTTGTTCCATTGATGAGTTTTTCACCAACCAGTTTTTAACTTCACAAATCAGTGCTCTGCATGCTGATTGCAAATACCAGATGATATCATCATAAACACGGTACATCGCTTCAAACCTTTATAGTAGAATCCCTGTAGCTAACTGTTAAACACGATATCTCTTCAAGGCTTGATGGCAGAATCACAGCAACAAACTTTTAACAAGTCTCCATGCCATCCATAATCACTCCTTTGTAAATCATCCCAAACTCTACACAGTCTGTGTTTCGCTACTCGAGCGTCTTCAGGAGTCGGGTTCCTAAATGAATTAATACAATAATGAAGTTTATGGATGAAGCAAGCTTCCCTACCTTTACAGTTTTACAAGTAAATTGTACTCACAATTTATCGGTGTACTCTTTTTTCGGATACAAGACGGGAAAGAACTCAACCGGCCACAAGCAATCGCCTCCAGCGTGCAACTGCCGGCGCATGCGTGTGAACCCCTGATCTACAACGTACATTTAAACCTCCCTTAACCACACCCCTTCAGACGTTCAGCCATTCCACCTCTCTGTTTAATCCAGCTGTTTCAATGGTATTTCACATAAAAATTATGCGCTGTTCTTGACGTAACAATATCAGTGGAATGTTCCCCCCTCTCCCTCTATTACTGATTTTAATTAATACCACAAGCCTCACATCTTGAATCCCATGACCAGCCGTGCCCCAATGAGCTACTAGTTGTGTTTCATATTTTGCAAGACGTATATTACTCAAATGCTGGGCGATCCTATTCTTCACTTTCCTAATGGTATGGCCCACATACCATAATCCACATGGACAGTATATACCATAAATGCATTGTTTTGTATTGCAATCAGTTTGTGATCGCAATACAAACATGCGTCCACCTGAATGGGGTATTTCCACCTGGTTAGTTTGAACTGCATAGCGACAATATACACAAGCCCCACAAGCCATGTGTCTAGCAGATATCTCCTCCCTATCTCTATCTTCCATCTTTTTATAGTGTGACATAATTTCCCCCATGTTCCACCCCCATGTAAACATAAACCGAGGTACTTCACGAAACACATCATGCACAGCTAGAACCGGCCATAATCTTTAGATGGCCTTCTCAACCGCTATACTACCCTCTGTATAAGGTAGTATACATGTCAGTCTACGGGGCTGTTGTTGTTGCTGCTGTCGAATTTGAGAAGACAGCCACTCACACTGGGCATTAAATGCCCGCTTAGCTGCCCTATTCACCACCCGTGAAGAATATCCCTGCTGTCTAAATCTGTGGGCCATACCAACTGCCTGCTCTACATAGGTCTGCCGGGAGGAACACAATCTTCAAATATACAAGAACTGTCCCATGGGTATACTATTCTTTAGGCGCATGGGCATAGGCGGTCGGTGGCCCAACTGTTTGGGGAGGCTAAAGGGGGCGGGGTTAGGGGTGGGGCCAGGGGTGGAGCTTAAATCCATAATTGTCTGATAACACACAGAAAAAATAAATAAATAAAAATAAAAGTCACAATTAATACCCTTTATTAAATTTAGATATTAGATATATATCATATGTCAAAGAATAAAGTGGTTGCTCAAAGCATATTCTAAGCACAGTCGCTCAACTGCAAAACACTATGCACAACTTTGTGCAAAAACACACTCAGAACCTTACTGTACCATAAATATTACACTGGGCAGAACCTAATACACCAATATACCACCCATAAGGAAAATGCAGACCGTCAACAATATGAAACAAGGGATCATAATATCACAATTCTCATGTACAGCCACAAAACACCCTAATTCATGTTTAATGTGGGATAAAATGCCATAAATAAGTAAATAAATATAAACTTTTAATGTTGAGCACCTGATTCTCAAAGTGGACATATTCCAAACACTATAATGAAAATAAAATGATCTTTTCTACCTTTGTTGTCTGGTGACTTTTTCTGATCATGCTGGTCCAGTATCCGATTCTGCTGCTATCTGTCCTCAGTGCAGGTCAGGAAGTCATCCTCCTTAAATATCTCCCTGGCAACCCAGGACACCTCCAGCCAACCCCCTCCCCTCTCCCAGCAGTAAGGTAAACAAACCATAAACCAATTTCTACAACAGGTTACACAAGGCTAGAGAGCTTTCACTGCAGCTCCTGCTGTGAGGATGGAGATAAATCAACAATTTAAACCCCTCAGAGCACAGCAGGGAAGGGTTAGCCTGTCCAAGCCTCTTATACCAGGTGCCTATGCGCATGGGATGGTGGCTGCGGTAATGCAACAATGCATTCCGATCTGTACTTTTGCGAAATGATTGTGTAACAAACGATCCCTGGTGAAGAGTTATGTTATTCATTGTGGATATCCTGAAAACCTGACTAGCAAGGGGTACTCCAGGACTGGACTTGGGGAAATACTGTTATAGAGTACCACTGAGTGGACACACAAGTGATACATATGTGTATGCTAGCAATCTACAAACTACAACATATGGTCACAAATGGGACTGGATTCTGTAAACGGTGCCCAAATTTGGGTGCTGTTTATAGAACAGCGCTTAGTGCCAGGATCCATACCCAAATTAGGGCACAAGGATGTGCACCAACTGAAACCTGATGTAAATCCTCCTGCCTAAATTAGGCACGGATCTGATTATCTATACCACTGTGTGCAATTTCTAAGAACACTGCCCATGCCCCTCCCATGGTCATGCCCCCTTTTCAGATCCACATGGAATATTTTAGGTGCATATCATTATAGAATCCCAACTAGAAAGATGCAGGTGTAAATTCTAATTGTTGCCAATTAGCACCAATAATTGATTGTTAGCACCCAATTATTGTCAATTAACTGCCTCATATGTCAATCAAGTTGTATGCGCAGTTATGGAATACACCTCAGGTGTGAAAAAAAGAAGGAAATTGCCACAAAACATATAGCTGCTGCTGTTTTTCAAGAAAGAAGCTATTTTAAGTCCAGTAGGTGGGATTGTTTAGACTATAGCACTGGGTTGGTATTTCAAGCCCCTGACCCAGCTCTTTAGGAGGGCGAAATGTGGCCATGTCGGGCTAACGACTGTCTATTCTATTAAGGTTTTGTGGTGAATAAACTGAATTCTTTATGAAAGTTCTGTTTCAATTTGCTTCTTTTTTCACTCTGTGCTGGATTTTGTAAGTCGCCTGCCTACTTGTTGTCTTATACCCAATGTATGCCAGATTTTTGCAAGCAATTTTGGGCGACATATAGAGTATCCAGGGGATGGTACGTAACTTCAGTGCCCTGTTGTAGAATGAAGGGGTATCATTATATGTGCCTGACTGTAATCTTGCATAGCTGTGCTCCCCTCTGTCCTTTTTGTGATTGAAAGGCTACAATATAAGCACAGGTATGAAATCAAATTTAAAAAATTTGCACCAACACAAACCATATTCACACCTAGATTCAGTTTCAGAGTTAAGATAGTAGAATACTTCTCAATGCAGGTATTAAATCCATCAGACGGTTAATGATATGCCTTGACTTGGAATGCTTTAAAGGCATTTAGCAATGTCAATGCTATACTTCTCAACCACTGTTTCCCCAGAATTAGGGATCAACGTGGTGTACAAACTGGCACAGATTACAAATAAAGGAGCTAGAACTCAAGTGCAGAAGCTAGTGGTGAAAAAGATACCTAACAAGAAAATCATGAGAAAACCTAATAGTTGTGTGTTTGGTGTGGGCATAAAAATGCAAAATGGGTTTTCTCCATTCAGAAGTTTTGTAGTTTCTCTCCAGCCACTAAGTGCCAATATTCAAAATTAACCACCGAAGTTAAGTGGCCAAATTAGACTTCATAAAGCACAGTTCTATCTTTATGTGATGTTGCTTGGACGCTTAAGTGCTGAATATCACAATTAATCACATAAGAGAGCCAGCTGCATAAATCTGGATCTGAACCTGGACATAGTCCAGCATTTAATATCCAGGGATCATGCCAGCAATGGCTTAAAACAAGGATCACTCTCACCGTCTGAATATCTACCCCACAATTAATAGCTTGTTGGTTTTGCATTTTAAAAACAAAGACCATAAAGGAAATATTATAGGTATTGAAAAGATAGTAATGCATGATTGGTTTATACAAAAAAAGAACATTTCTCATAAAGCGAATGCTACATACCTGTAGAAGGTATTCTCCGAGGACAGCAGGCTGATTGTTCTCACTGATGGGTGACATCCACGGCAGCCCCTCCAATCGGAACTTCTCTAGCAAAGGCCTTTGCTAGTCCTCGCGCGCCCATGCGCACCGCGCATGCGCGGCCGTCTTCCCGCCCGAACCGGCTCGTGTTCGTCAGTCTCATATGTAGCAAAACAAAGACAAGGGAAGACACAACTCCAAAGGAGAGGCGGGCGGGTTTGTGAGAACAATCAGCCTGCTGTCCTCGGAGAATACCTTCTACAGGTATGTAGCATTCGCTTTCTCCGAGGACAAGCAGGCTGCTTATTCTCACTGATGGGGTATCCCTAGCCCCCAGGCTCACTCAAAACAACAAACATGGTCAATTGGGCCTCGCAACGGCAAGGACATAACTGAGATTGACCTAACAATTTTTCCAACTAACTGAGAGTGTAGCCTGGAACAGAATAAAACATGGGCCTAGGGGGGTGGAGTTGAATCCTAAACCCTGAACAGATTCTGAAGCACTGACTGCCCGAACCGACTGTCGCGTCGGTTATCCTGCTGCAGGCAGTAATGAGATGTGAATGTGTGGACAGATGACCACGTCGCAGCTTTGCAAATCTCTTCAATAGTGGCTGACTTCAAGTGGGCTACCGACGCTGCCATGGCTCTAACATTATGAGCTGTGACATGACCCTCAAGAGCCAGCCCAGCCTGGGCGTAAGTGAAGGGAATGCAATCTGCTAGCCAATTGGATATGGTGCGTTTCCCCACAGCCACTCCCCTCCTGTTGGGATCAAAAGAAACAAACAATTGGGCGGACTGTCTGTTGGGCTGTGTCCGCTCCAGATAGAAGGCCAATGCTCTCTTGCAGTCCAATGTGTGCAGCTGATGTTCAGCAGGGCAGGAATGAGGACGGGGAAAGAATGTTGGCAAGACAATTGACTGGTTCAGATGGAACTCCGACACAACCTTTGGCAAGAACTTAGGGTGAGTGCGGAGGACTACTCTGTTATGATGAAATTTGGTGTAAGGGGCCTGGGCTACCAGGGCCTGAAGCTCACTGACTCTACGAGCTGAAGTAACTGCCACCAAGAAAATGACCTTCCAGGTCAAGTACTTCAGATGGCAGGAGTTCAGTGGCTCAAAAGGAGTTTTCATCAGCTGGGTGAGAATGACATTGAGATCCCATGACACTGTAGGAGGTTTGACGGGGGGCTTCGACAAAAGCAAACCTCTCATGAAGCGAACAACTAAAGGCTGTCCTGAGATCGGCTTACCTTCCACACGGTAATGGTATGCACTAATTGCGCTAAGGTGAACCCTTACAGAGTTGGTCTTGAGACCAGACTCAGACAAGTGCAGAAGGTATTCAAGCAGGGTCTGTGTAGGACAAGAGCGAGGATTTAAGGCCTTGCTGTCACACCAGACGGCAAACCTCCTCCATAGAAAGAAGTAACTCCTCTTAGTGGAATCTTTCCTGGAAGCAAGCAAGATGCGGGAGACACCCTCTGACAGACCCAAAGAGGCAAAGTCTACGCTCTCAACATCCAGGCCGTGAGAGTCAGAGACTGGAGGTTGGGATGCAGAAGCGCCCCTTCGTCCTGTGTGATGAGGGTCGGAAAACACTCCAATCTCCACGGTTCTTCGGAGGACAACTCCAGAAGAAGAGGGAACCAGATCTGACGCGGCCAAAAAGGAGCAATCAGAATCATGGTGCCTCGGTCTTGCTTGAGTTTCAACTAAGTCTTCCCCACCAGAGGTATGGGAGGATAAGCATACAGCAGACCTTCCCCCCAGTCCAGGAGGAAGGCATCCGGTGCCAGTCTGCCGTTGGCCTGAAGCCTGGAACAGAACTAAGGGACCTTGTGGTTGGCTCGAGAGGCAAATAAATCTACCAAGGGGGTGCCCCACACCTGGCAGATCTGTCGCACTACTCTGGAGTTGAGCGACCACTCGTGAGGTTGCATAATCCTGCTCAGTCTGTCGGCCAGACTGTTGTTTACGCCTGCCAGCTATGTGGCTTGGAGCACCATGCCATGACGGCGAACCCAGAGCCACATGCTGACGGCTTCCTGACACAGGGGGTGAGATCCGGTGCCCCCCTGCTTGTTGATGTAATACATGGCAACCTGGTTGTCTGTCTGAATTTGGATAATTTGATGGGACAGCCGATCTCTGAAAGCCTTCAGAGCGTTCCAGACCGCTCGTAACTCCAGGAGATTGATCTGCAGATCGCGTTCCTGGAGGGACCAGCTTCCCTGGGTGTGAAGCCCATCGACATGAGCTCCCCACCCCAGGAGAGACGCATCCGTAGTCAGCACTTTTTGTGGCTGAGGAATTTCAAAAGGACGTCCCAGAGTCAAATTGGACCAAATCGTCCACCAATACAGGGATTTGAGAAAACTCGTGGACAGGTGGATCACGTCTTCTAGATCCCCAGCAGCCTGGAACCACTGGGAAGCTAGGGTCCATTGAGCAGATCTCATGTGAAGGCGGGCCATGGGAGTCACATGAACTGTGGAGGCCATGTGGCCCAGCAATCTCAACATCTGCCGAGCTGTGATCTGCTGGGACGCTCGCACCCGCGAGACGAAGGACAACAAGTTGTTGGCTCTCGTCTCTGAGAGATAGGCACGAGCCGTCCGAGAATCCAGCAGAGCTCCTATGAATTCAAGTCTCTGTACTGGGAGAAGATGGGACTTTGGATATTTTATCACAAACCCCAGTAGCTCCAGGAGGCGAATAGTCATCTGCATGGACTGTAGAGCTCCTGCCTCGGATGTGTTCTTCACCAGCCAATCTTCGAGATATGGGAACACGTGTACCCCCAGCCTGCGAAGTGCCGCTGCTACTACAGCCAAGCACTTCGTGAACACTCTGGGCGCAGAGGCGAGCCCAAAGGGTAGCACACAGTACTGGAAGTGACGTGTGCCCAGCTGAAATCGCAGATACTGTCTGTGAGCTGGCAGTATCGGGATGTGCGTGTAGGCGTCCTTCAAGTCCAGAGAGCATAGCCAATCGTTTTCCTGAATCATGGGGAGAAGGGTGCCCAGGGAAAGCATCCTGAACTTTTCCTTGACCAGATATTTGTTCAGGGCCCTTAGGTCTAGGATGGGACGCATCCCCCCGTTTTCTTTTCCACAAGGAAGTACCTGGAATAGAATCCCAGCCATTCTTGCCCGGATGGCACGGGCTCGACCGCATTGGCGCTGAGAAGGGCGGAAAGTTCCTCTGCAAGTACCTGCTTGTGCTGGAAGCTGTAAGACTTAGCTCCCGGTGGACAATTTGGAGGTTTTGAGGCCAAATTGAGGGTGTATCCTTGCCGGACTATTTGAAGAACCCACTGATCGGAGGTTACGAGAGGCCACCTTTGGTGAAAAACTTTCAACCTCCCTCCGACCGGTAGGTCGCCCGGCACTGACACTTGGATGTCGGCTATGCTCTGCTGGAGCCAGTCAAAAGCTCGTCCCTTGCTTTTGCTGGGGAGCCGAGGGGCCTTGCTGAGGCACACGCTGCTGACGAGAGCGAGCGCGTTGGGGCTTAGCCTGGGCCGCAGGCTGTCGAGAAGGAGGATTGTACCTACGCTTACCAGAAGAGTAGGGAACAGTCTTCCTTCCCCCATAAAAACGTCTACCTGTGGAGGTAGAAGCTGAAGGCTGCCGGCAGGAGAACTTGTCGAAAGCGGTATCCCGCTGGTGGAGCTGTTCTACCACCTGCTCGACTTTCTCTCCAAAAATATTATCCGCACGGCAAGGCGAGTCTGCAATCCGCTGCTGGATCCTATTCTCCAGGTCGGAGGCACGCAGCCATGAGAGTCTGCGCATCACCACACCTTGAGCAGCGGCCCTGGACGCAACATCAAAGGTGTCATACACCCCTCTGGCCAGGAATTTTCTGCACGCCTTCAGCTGCCTGACCACCTCCTGAAATGGCTTGGCTTGCTCAGGAGGGAGCTTGTCCACCAAGCCCGCCAACTGCCACACATTGTTCCGCATGTGTATGCTCGTGTAGAGCTGGTAAGACTGAATTTTGGCCACGAGCATAGAGGAATGGTAGGCCTTCCTCCCAAAGGAGTCTAAGGTTCTAGAGTCTTTGCCCGGGGGCGCCGAAGCATGCTCCCTAGAACTCTTAGCCTTCTTTAGGGCCAAATCCACAACTCCAGAGTCGTAAGGCAACTGAGTGCGCATCAGCTCTGGGTCCCCATGGATCCAGTACTGGGACTCGATCTTCTTGGGAATGTGGGGATTAGTTAAAGGCTTGGTCCAGTTTGCCAGCAATGTCTTTTTTAGGACATGATGCATGGGTACTGTGGACGCTTCCTTAGGTGGAGAAGGATAGTCCAGGAGCTCAAACATTTCAGCCCTGGGCTCGTCCTCCACAACCACCGGGAAGGGGATGGCCGTAGACATCTCCCGGACAAAGGCCGCAAAAGACAGACTCTCGGGAGGAGAAAGCTGCCTTTCAGGGGAGGGAGTGGGATCCGAAGGAAGGCCATCAGACTCCTCGTCAGAGAAATATCTGATGTCCTCCTCCTCCTCCCACGAGGCCTCACCATCGGTATCAGACACAAGTTCACGAACCTGTGTCTGAAGCCGTGCCCGGCTCGACTCCGTGGAACCACGGCCACGGTGGGAGCGTCGAGAGATCGACACCCTCGCCCGCACCGGCGAAGCTCCCTCCGCCGACGTCGTCGGGGAGCCTTCCTGGGAGGCGACCACAGTCCGCAAGCAGCATCGATGTCGGAGACCTCACCCCGGGCAAGGGGCCAGCCGGCGCCTCGCTCGACGGTACCGGTGGTGCAAGCACCCCCGGTACCGGAGGGGAAGGGCGCAACAGCTCTCCCAGGATCTCTGGGAGAATGGCCCGGAGACTCTCGTGCAGGGCAGCTGTGGAAAAAGACATGGAAGCCGATGCAGGAGTCGAAGTCAGAGTCTGTTCCGGGCTGTCCAAGGTGGAGCGCATCGACACCTCCTGAACAGAGGGTGAGCGGTCCTCCCGGTGCCGATGCCTGCTGGGTGCCGACTCCCTCGGCGACCCAGAGCTCTCGGTACCGATGCGGGAAGGGGACTGGTGTCGATGCTTCTTTGACTTTTTCAAACGAAGCATGTCACCGGAGCTTCCCGGTACCGACGAGGAGGACGTAGAATCCAACCGTCGCTTCCTCGGGGCCGAGGCCGAAGAAGGTCGGTTTCGGGGGGGCTGTACCGCAGGAGCCCTCAGGGTAGGGGGAGACCCACCCGAAGGCTCACCACCACCAGCAGGGGAATGGACAGCCCTCACCTGCACTCCATACGAAGCACCACCGTCCGACGACATCAGCAAAAGTGGAGGTCCCGGTACCACCAACGCAGCCTTCCGATGCCTCGGGCCCCGACGATGCAGAGGGTCGATGCCTCGATGCAATCAATACAGTCGTGGCCGAGGGCGGAGGTGTTGACGCTGTCGACGTTGACGCACTCGATACTCCCGGTGCCGATGCCGACGAAGAGCCCGAGAACAAAATGTTCCACTGGGCCAATCTCACTACCTGAGTCCTTTTCTGTAAAAGGGCGCAAAGAGTGCAGGCCTGCGGGCGGTGCCCAGCCCCCAGACACTGAAGACGCGACGCGTGCCTATCAGTGAGCGAGATTACCCGGGCGCACTGGGTGCACTTCTTGAAGCCGCTGGGAGACTTCGATGACATGGGCGGAAAAATCACGCCGGCGAAATCAAAACTCGTAATTGCGGTAAGGCACCAAAAAGATGGGGAGAAAAAAAACTCGACCCGAGGCCTCAAAAGGGCCTACCCCGAAAACGAAAGAAAACTTAACGGGGCCAAAAACTAGAAATAGGGGGAAGGGAAAAAGACCAAAAGGCCCTTCTCCGGAATCCCTCTTTTTTTTTTTTTTTAGCGAAAAGTCAAAAAGACGCGCGAGGGTCAACTTAACGGGCGCAAACGGCGCAAACACGACCGTACCGAACGCGGATAAAAGAAGACTGACGAACACGAGCCGGTTCGGGCGGAAGACGGCTGTGCATGCGCGGTGCGCATGGGCACGCGAGGACTAGCAAAGGCCTTTGCTAGAGAAGTTCCGATTGGAGGGGCTGCCGTGGACGTCACCCATCAGTGAGAACAAGCAGCCTGCTTGTCCTCGGAGAAAAATGAGTTAAGTTTTATACAAATGTGTATACTTTTGAAAGGTGGTGTTATAACTGAACAAAAGCAGAACTACATTGGGGATTAAAAAAAAAAATCCTGAAAATGAATCAGGTATAGTAGATATGTTATAGCACACTTTCAGAGGTCAAACAGATTGAACTGCTGTGGAAGCTTTTAAAATTAATGTCTGTGGCCAAGGAAAGACTTTCAGTTTATGTCATGATTGTGGCCGTGACTTCTCCCAGACGTACCTTATTTCTGGTGGTCAGCTTCTTAGCTGGCTTCTGTTTCTTCTGTCTGAACTTTCTGAGCTAGCTCTGTCTGTGCTGGCTGCTTCCAGCAGCATGACTCTAATTGCTTCACTATACTGCACCTGGGTGGGTTGCCTGAGTTAGCTCTGTCTCTGTGTGCTGGCTGTTCCCAGCACAGCTCTAATTGCTTCACTATACTGCAGCTGTGTGGGTTAAGCCTCTCTGTGTTTCAGCATGCTGGCTGCCTGGGTCTGGTAGTTGTGGCATCATCAGGCAGGGCCTTGATAAGGAAGTGGTGTTCTTTCCTTCAGGGTCTTTGCAACATTTGCTTTTGCTACTCTTGCTTTAGGTCCAGGTTAGTTTAGTGCAGTGTGCACTTGTGACTTGTGTGTTTAGCTTTCCTGCTTTTTCCCTCTTAGTGCTTTGGAAGCACTGCTGTGTTTAGTGCTTTGGAAGCACAGCTGTGTTGGGTGCTTTGGAAGCACTGCTGACTTACGTGTTTAGCTTCCCTGTTTTTTTCCCTTGTGGCTCCCCTGTCTTCCCTTTTAGTGCTAGAAGCTCTTCTGTTGTTTGGTGCTTAGGAGCACCGTTGTTAGTTTAGGGTTGTAGAGCTCTGCTGTAGCTTGGTGCTCAGAGCACCTGTGTTAGGTTAGTGCTGTGGAGCACTGCTGAAGTTTGGTGCTTAGGAAGCACCTTTGTTAGCTTATGTGTTTAGCTTCCCTGCTTTTTCCCTTGTGGGCCCCCTGCTTTCCCTTTTAGGGCTAGGAGCACTGCTGGTAGTTTGGGGCTTAAGAGCACCTTAGTTAGTTTAGGGTTGTTGTGCTTGGTGCTTAGAAGCACCTGTATTGGTTTATGTATTAGGTTCCCTGCTTCCTCCTGTTAGCTTAGTGCCTAGGGGCACTCCTGTTAGTTTAGTGCTTAGGCCTGTTAGTACTGTTAGGAACACTTCTGTTGGTTTAGGGCTTGGGAGCACTTATGTCAGTTTAGGATTTAGGAGTACTTCTGTTTCCAGCTTGTTCTAGTCCTGTGCCCTGTGTCATCTGGTATCCAGTAAGTCCTGCCGGCTACTCGAACCCAAGGGCTCAACCCTTGGGGGGCAGTGGCTAAATGCAGGTGAAGCTGTACGGACCAGTCCAGTGTGCGCCAGTCCAGTGCGGACCAGTTCGGTGCCCTCCACTCCAGGGGGTTCCAGTCCATGTGTTCCGGCTCGCTGGGCGGCGCCTGCAGTCCTTGCCGGTGCCGGTGTGCTAGCCCAGTGTTGGTTGGTGGGTTTTGCCTGCTGCTGTCGCTCCTTGTCAGCAGCCCAAGGGCTCACGTTTGCTCCACAGCCCGTCACCGCAGGCTCTGAACCTGAGAACCTGACAGTTTAATTTCAAACATGGTTTAAGAATAATGAATTTGTGAGTCACTGACCCCCAAATTCTATATATGGCACCTTAAGTTGTGTGTGCTAATTTGGCCGCATGGCCAAATTGAGTGCACAGCTTAATTGATTAACAAGCCAATCAGCACCGACAATTTGTGCTTAACCAATTTAGCAGCACAATTAGAATTTACACGTACAACTTTCTAGGCGAATTCTACAAATGTGGTACACATAAATTCTAATGCATGCAGTTGAAAGGGTGCATAGCCATGGGCGTGGCATAAGCGGGTTGTGGGCATTTAAAAAACTATGCACACTATTATGAAACACACCCAATCTGCACCAACGTAGGCGCAGGTATTTAGGCCTGGTTAGTCAAGAATGGCATGTGAGCATATCCTATAAACTACGCCTAACTTTAGGCATAGTTTATAGAATTACGCTAACTGCATGTTTTTTAACGCCAATTTTTAAGGCACCATTTATAGAATTTGGTCCTGAGTCAAATCCCTTCTAATTGGGTGCAGAACAGATCCTTTCCAGGTTTGGTCGGAATAAGCGTATTACCCAGACCTGGAAAGGATATAACTGACTGCAGTGTCTCTAGGGATATTTCACTGTCGAGCATTGAGAAGTGTATGTCTGTGCAAGAAAGTTAGCAGCCAGATAACAGAGCAGTCATTTACTAACGCTGAAGTGGATTGGGGGGATAAGTTCCTTAATTATCCCTCAAGGCTAGAGTAAAAGTTAATGGAATCCTTGGCAAACTGTATTAGGAAAAAATGAAGTTATAGAAGCAGTAAAATTAGCCTTTGTGGAGTAGACAAGGAAAACATGGAGAGGATTTAACTATACAATAGAAGAGCTATATAGTAAAATTTTAAAACAAAGGCAGAAGTAGGGGTGGTGACATGCGTGGAGCCATCAGAATGAAGCTGCGTTACAGTGGCTTTTGTAATTCATTGATGTGCCTGGGCCACACCTTCAGTTAGAAATGGATGGGTTTACCTATATAACCACACAAACACAGATGTGGAGTACAGGATGGACGTGCATACACGCAGCATATGGATAACTGCTACTGGCTTTGTTCTTCCAGTTCTTACCCATGAATTTCCACCACCATCTCAATGGCTCCCCTGCCAATGGAAACATGAAATCCAAGTTTTACCTCACACTTCCTTGGGTTTCAGTCACAATTTGGCCCTGTTGTGCAAAGAGGACACTCACCTTAGGGGGATGCCTCTTTTTATCTTCTGCTGATCTCTGCTTCACTCTCTCCACTGCTTTTTTTTTAACATAGGAACATTACTCATATGCCCAGCTCTCCACTCTGCATACACTCCTGCTCCCTCATTCCTCACAGCATGCAAACTCTTGGTCATTTCTTATCCTCAGCTTCTCGCCATACATGGCCTTCTTCTTTCCATCTTGTCCCATCAGTTCTTCCTCATAAACAGATCTTGCTAATCCTCCTGAACAGGGCCGTGCCTAGGGTCTCTGGCGCCCCCCTGCAGACTATCAGTTGGCGACGGCCCGGCCCTCCACCCCCCCCCCCCCCCCGTGAAAATGATCGCTCACCACTTGCCACACTGACAGGAATTGTCAGCAATATTCTTAGAAACAAATTGCTATAAATTGCAAAATAAGATAGCAGATGTAAATTCTCAAAGTGGACATATTCCAAACACTAAAATGAAAATAAAATGATTTTTTTTCTACCTTTGTTGTCTGGTGACTTTCTTTTTCTGATCATACTGGCCTAGTATCTGATTCTGATGCTATCTGTCCTCTTAACTCCGTTTCCAGGGCTTCCTTTCCATTTGTTTCTTTCCTTTCCTCCTTTCTTCTTCATTTCTGGTCCTCAGCTTCTGCCTATTTTCTTCATCCATGTGCAGTTTTTCTCCTCTCTTCCTTTTCCCTCATTTCATCTCCTTCATCTCTCTTCCCTCCCCTCTATGTCCAGCAATTTCTCCTCTCTCCCTGAGCCCTGCCCTCCCATCCATGCTCCTCTGTCCCCTGCCCCCTCCATTCATCCTTATCCAGCAAATCCCCTCTCTCCCTGAGCCCTGCCCTGCAATCCATATCCATCCATGCCCATCTGTCCCCTCCATTCATCCCTATCCAGCAATTCCCCTCTCTCCCTGAGCCCTACAATCCATATCCATCCATGCCCATCTGTCCCCTCCATTCATCCCTATCCAGCAATTCCCCTCTCTCCGAGCCCTGCCCTCCCAATCCATGCCTATCCATGCTCCTCTGTCCCCTGCCCCCTCCATTCATCCTTTTCCAGCAATTCCCCTCGCTCCCTGAGCCCTGCCCCTCCCATCCATGCTCCTCTGTCACCCTCCATTAATTCCTATCCAGCAATTCCCCTCTCTCCCTTCCATGACCCCCCCCCTCGCATCCATGCTCCTCTCTCTCCTCTCGCTCCCATGTCCCATCATGTCCCAGTTGGCCTGGCCTGGCCCGCCCTCTTCTCCCCTCCCCCTTCACATCCATGCTCTCGTCTCTCCCCTGCCCTCCCCGCTCCCATTGTTCAACTGCCCGCCCTCTTCTCTCCCCCCCAACATCCCTTTTCTTTTTTTTCTTTTTAAATTTACCTCTGTGGCGGTCCAGCAGCGCAGCGTCAGTGAAGGAGGCGGCACTCCCGACGTCTCTAGCCTTCCCTTCACTGTGTTCCGCCTTCTTCTGACGTCATTTCACTGACGTCAGAAGAAGGCGGAACACAGCGAA
Organism: Microcaecilia unicolor; assembly: GCF_901765095.1. Classification (NCBI taxonomy): domain Eukaryota; kingdom Metazoa; phylum Chordata; class Amphibia; order Gymnophiona; family Siphonopidae; genus Microcaecilia; species Microcaecilia unicolor. Next base: position 280,728,837 of record NC_044032.1, read on the forward strand.
GGGAAGGCTAGAGACGTCGGGAGCCCCGCCTCCTTCACTGACGCTGCGCTGCTGGACCGCCAAGGAGGTAAATTTAAAAAGAAAAAAAAGAAAAGGGATGTTGGGGGGGGGGGGAGAAGAGGGCGGGAAGTTGAACAATGGGAGCGGGAGGGCGAGCGAGGTGAGCATGGTGTGGCGGTGCCCCCCAGAGGGAAGCGCCCCCCTGCCATGCTTACCTCGCTTATCGTGTTGGCATGGCCCTGCTCCTGAAGGAGAAAGCAGAATCGATATGTAAGGGACAGCTGGCTCAGATACCTACCTGTATATTGCTGCAAGAAGTCTGCTATTGTCTGGGCTTTTTTCTAGGGGATACTCGGGGGTACTGAGTACCGGCACCTTTTCCAGTGTCTGCTAAAATTGACCCATGGACCACAAGTTTTAATGAAAGAGCTCAGGCTCAACACACCAATTCTGCCTTGTCATAGATTCTGTGACTGGTTGCAGGGGGCCTGGCTATTGTGGGGTGAGTCCCTCAGTGATCACCCCACCCCTGAAGGGTGGCCTGGAATTTGAGTACCGGCACCTTTTTTGCTAGAAAAATTGCACTGGCTATTGTTGCTGTTCCCAACATTGAGAGTGAGTCACAGCTGGTGCCTAGTGCACACTTTCCCTGCTTCACCTAGTCTGGGGATAAAACAGACTCAAAAACAGGAAGCTCAAGGCTGTTTGCAATATGTGCGCTCCAGAAAGTGGGACCAGTTACCGCTGCTCATTCCCTTACTTTGGGACTCACTCTAGCTAGGAAGGAGAGGCATGATGAAACACTGCATTACAGTACAATAAGTTTTAATAGCTCACAGATGTAAACTACTCTTGCAGCTCATTAAAAATCCAGAATACACGAATTACTAAACAGACTCGGGCTGATGGTATGAACTTGCTTTGTCATTTTTAATCCAGCTCCATTGGTTCCAATTAAAAGCCAGGACTGAATTTAAAGATTTGATATGTGTTTTTAAGATACTACATCATTTAGGTCCTGGTTATTTAAATTTAAAGCACTGTGTTTCTTTATATCATCCACCTAAAAAAAAAAAAAAACCCTGAGATTAAACATAGTAGATGACGGCAGAAAAATACCTGCACGGTCCATCCAGTCTGCCCAAGAAGATAAATTCATATGTGCTACTTTTTTTATTTGTACTGTCCTCTTCAGGGCACAGACCGTATAAGTCTGGCCAGCCCTATCCCCGCCTCCCACCACCAGCTCTGGCACAGACTGTATGTCTGCCCAGCACTATCCCTGCCTCCCACCACCGGCTCTGGCACAGACCGTATAAGTCTGCCCAGCACTATCCCCGCCGCCCAACCACCATCCCCGGCACAGACCGTATGTCTGCCCAGCACTAGTCCCGCCTCCCAACCACCAGCCCCGGCACAGACCTTATAAGTCTGCCCAGTACTAGCCCCGCCTCCCAACCACCAGCTATTCCGACAAAAAAAAAAAACACTTGTTTTTTAGTAGTAAAAAGTAATAGAACTGTAATAGGTAAAAACTCTGAGCTGTGGAACTGCTTACCTCAAGGAACTAGGAAAATTAATAAATATTTGAAATTTAGACACGCATTAAAATTATGGTTTTTCCAGAAATATTTAGGCAGGCGTTCTAATTAAAGATGTGTTTCTTGATATTAGCTAGATCAATATTTGTTGTTTTTTTAGTCAGCATTTTGATGTTTATTTCTGTAGTTGTAGTCTTTGTTTTATTTGATTCAATTTACCTTCGTTGGTAAACCTTGTTTTTTCCTATTGTATTTGTAATATAAAAATTCTTGTACATGATATATTGTGATTCATTGTAATCCACTTAGAACTTTGCGGTGAAACAAAATATAAGGGAGTTCAAGAGGAGGGTGGTAGTATTGACTTAAGGGTAAGAATAATTCAAAAGAAGAAAGATCTGTGTCCGCTTTTTGTACGTACCAAGCCATATGATACAGTGAATCAGAGCAAATTAGTAGAAATAATATGTAGAACTGTTATACCAAAGCATAAAACCAGTAGAAGCACAAATTTCCACTGGGGAACCCCCCCTCCCCTGAGCTAGAATCAGAACATAGCAGGAAATACAAAAGAAAGAACAAAATTAATAAGTAAAAAAAATGTGCCATTCTAAATATCTTTGGTTCAACATCCCCCTTCATTTCACCAGTGAGTGGAGGAGTGGCCTAGTGGTTAGAGCACCGGTCTTGCAATCCAGAGGTGGCCAGGTCAAATCCTACTGCTGCTCCTTGTGATCTTGGGCAAGTCACTTAACCCTCCATTGCCTCAGGTACAAACTTAGATTGTGAGCCCTCCTGGGACAGAGAAATATCCAGTGTACTTGAATGTAACTCACCTTGAGCTACTACTGAAAAAGGGGTGAGCAAAATCTAAATAAATAAATACTACTACGTGTGTGCTAGGTGCTATTCTGTAACCAGCACATTTAAGTCACTTAAAGATACATTTTATAAATGGCACCTAAAGATTTAGCGCTGACCCCCTCCCCCCACACACACTTAAGTGGTATTCTATAAGCCACATCTAAGGTTCAGCATGGTTTATAGAATACATGCTTAAGTGGCAAGACACTCATTAATTTAGGCAAGTAGCACCGTTATTCTGCAATTACACGTGAAACTCAAAGCCACGCCCCATTCCACCCCCAAATTCCCCTAACCCTCCCATTCCTGTGCCCCCTTTTTTGGAACATATAAATTTTAAGTGCAGATCCCGCACCTAACTTTAAGCACATTGGCCCCAATTAAATCTAATTAGTGCCAATAATAGCTTGTTAAAAAGCCAACTATTGGCACTAATTGGCTTGTTATTCAATTACAGTGTGTGGTGACCTTTACAGAATCAGGGGTTAGTGTGCAACAGCTTGAAGGCGTACATGTGGGTGGAGCAACGAGTGTGTCACCTAGTGCTTAACATGACTTACAGAATATTACATGTTGCGCTTAGTTGCATGGCCCATCTCGGCCGGTCTGGAGGGACTATTGTTGGGCTGACTGGATGGACTGTACAGGTTCTTATCTGCTGTCATCTAGTATGTTACTATGTAACTAATTTCTGAAAGAAAAAAATCTAAAAAGTGGCATAAAGCAGAATTTGGATGTTTTTCTCACAAAAACATCCAAATCAGTACTTTCAAAACCTATTTTTCAGACGTTTTTCTATGCTGTTCGTCTGCAGTGTGCCCAAATCTCAAGGGAGCTTGTTAAGGGTGGAATTTGGGCGTTCCTAAAACTTAAGACATTTTTCAGCCAGTGGAACAAAACAAAACTAAGATGTTTTGAGCTAGACCTGTTTTATAACCAATAAGGCACAAAAAGGTGCCCTACATGACCAGATGACCACTGGAGGGAATCAGGGATGACCCCAATAACCCCTCAGTGGTCACTGAACCCCTTCCTACGCCCAAAAAATGTGAATAAAAATATGACTTACCAGCCTCTATAACAGCCTCAGATGTTATAGCCAGGTCTATTAGAGCAGCCAGCTGGTCCCTGGAGTAGTTGTAGTGGTCGGTGAAGTGCACTAAGGAGTGGGTAACCCAGGTCCCTATTTCCCTCTACCTGTCACACTTTTGGTAGAAACTGTGACCCCTCTCAAAGTCACCAAAACAATACTGAACCCACATATAGGTGCCCCCTTCACCCATAAGTGCTTTTGTAGTGCTGTATAGTGGGGGAGAGGTAGCAGGTTTTGGGTGGGTTTCGGAAAGCTCAGGGACACGATAAGGGAGCAAAGGCGAGATGTGTACCTGGGAGCATTTTTATGAAGTACACAGAAGTGCCCTCTAGGGTGCCCCATTGCTCTCCTGGGATGTCTGAGGGACCAGTCTGCTAAAACTGCTGGCTCCTCCTACCCAATCGCTTGATTTTCTACGTTTTGCACTTTTTTTTTTCCCGAAAATGGACCGAAAAACAAAATGTCCAAAGCACAAAACCTTGATCAAAAGAAAAGATAGATATTTTTCTTTTTTGAAAATGATCTTCTTTCCTATTCAGATTTTGGACGTTTTGTGCAAAATGTCCAAAATCGGACTTAAACGTCGTATCGAAAATGCCCCTCCACGTAATTTACACCAGGCACTGACGTATATTGGTGTACTATATTTTCAGCAGCAACTTTGCATTAGAATTCTATAACGTCTTAGGTGCATCCAAAAGGCATGATGAAATTGGTGGTAAGCACATCCCATTGTGGCATTTACATTTTGGCAACAATTTACAGGATTGTCCTTTTAATGACTTCTATCAAAGTTTTATGGTAAACTTATTCTCATCATATCAAGACAGATGATCAACTATTGGAAACTTGATTGAACAACGGATTTGAAAATGATTAGAAGACTTTAAGACTGTATGATGTACAATTTGCACAATGGAAGAGCATCTGGTTTGTGATCAGAGCAGTTGGAATTATTGGAGTATTGATGATAAAAAAATCTGGTGACTGCATTGGGCAAGTCTTCTGCTCTAAAGTTACTGTGGTTGACAACGGATTTAGATGTTGAAGAACTGTCAAGGCTGGCAGGTTGTTCAGAAGTGTTTAAGGGTAGTTAGCACTTGATGTATTAGTTAGGGTCGATATATGTATATGTGTGAGTGTGGTTGAATGATCTAGGGTATTTATGAGTTTGTTAACGTATTAAGTATTTTGGAAAATAAAGCATTATATTCATTATAACTGTTGGGATCAATTTAGGATTATCATATAAAGACTGAGAGAATTGCTGCCTTCTGGGGTCTGTAACACTGTACTTATATCGCATAAAAGTAGAGGTCTAAGTTTAGTTCAGTAAACGCTAGCCCAAATGCTTGTGTACAGTCACTCCAGGTAGCTCAGAATTTTGCAGTTAGGTTGGTGTTTGGCCTGTCTAGAAAGAAACATCTGTGTATCTTAAACGTCTGAAATGGATACCAGTCAAGTATGTTTTCTGTAGAAATTGTTATTGTTAACACATCATGCCTTGTGCCATGATTCATCTGTTTATCTGAAGCAGGATGTGGCGTGGTATGTTCTGATACATACTTTGCAGTCACAAGATCAACATAACTTGTACTTCTGGCTTTGCAGCACTTTTGTTTGGATTTGACCAGATCCGGGACTTTTTCCGTCATAGTGCCTATAGAGTGGAACAGCCTTTGCGCTTGAAGACTGACACTCAGCTTCTGACTTTTAAGAAGATGTTAAGAGATTACTTATTTTGTTCTGCATTTTTGTGCCTTCCTGATTTTGCAGTAATGGATTTATGGATACACTCTTAGCTGAGAATTTTTTCCTACTATTTTAGCATTTACCGACCTTGAAGTTGTCCCTGATTGTGCTTTTATTTCCTATTGCACAAAAAATGCAAAGAAAGGTGCCTCTGCCGTCTTTGCATTTTTTGTGCGATAAGAAATCATATTGGAGTTCCCTGAGGAAGTTTTTCACGAAACCCTGCAGTGTCGGACTCGTTATGATTTAAGGAGAGAATACTATCATACCTCAGTGAGGTTGATAGAAAGTCCTTACCAGATACTGTGGGAAAGTTGAAAACAAAGTGACAATGTTTTAGAGTTCTCGCGGCAAGCAAGATGGAGAAAAAATAAGAGCAACCCTTTGAAAATTTGGAAGGAGAGCCATTTGACATAATACGATAAGTGCCTCATTGTGAATTAGAAGGTTATCAGACCTTTATAGATTAACCAATCCTTTATGATATCTGAGATTGAGGTTGAATGAAACAATAGATAGAAGCGATTGACTTTTTAAAAAATATATATTTTGTCAAAACTTTTTCTTTTTTGGTTATTTTGGAAATTTCTTTATTAAGTTATTCACTACTTTGTGATTAGAGCACATTTGAGTGGTTTTTGTCAAAGATTTGAAAAAAAATATGATTGAGAAGCTCAACCACCCTTAAAGATATAAATCACTTGTGTGTAGTCTCGCTTGGGTGAGTTAATATTCTGAGAACTCTCCAAAATTTATTAAAAACTTGTTGGTTATTTGTTTTTATTGTGGAGTCAATCTTCTATCTATATATATTGTTTTCACTATACTATTCTCTGGTTTTTCTTTGGACACTTTCCAATTCTATGCTTAGCATGCAAAGTTGCAAGCCCAAGATATACAATAATGTCAGATGCATACACAACTTAATGTAATAATTAGCTGCTGACTGGCATTAACAACAAATTATTGGCTATAATTCATGCTGACTGGCGCTAATTAGCATTAATTGGCAGTTGGGTGCATTACTGCAATTAGTCAGTAATCTACAAATTATGTATGGCAAAATCTATTGCACACAACTGCAAAGCATTTAATACAATACTAACATTGACGCACCTGTCTACAGTCAAGTAAGACAACACAGAGAGGGTCAAAGCGCATAACACGAAGACAAAATTAAAAAACAGCAGTAAGGGCCCACAAGATTGGGATAAACATTAGTCCTTTATTCATAGACCCATGTTTTTAAGTTTAGGTTAACCTATTAGAGCCCTGGTGCAGGCATTTGATACTGAAACACAGCCCGGGTGGGGTCTATGAACAAAGGACTAGCATTTATCCCAATTTTGTGTGCCCTGGGTGCTTTTTTTGATACAGTCAGGTAAGGGTCATGGATCTCATATACTGCCTTTCTGTGGTACAACCAAAAAAGCAAGTTTACATTATATGCAAACTTTGTCCCTAGTGAGCTCGCAATTCTAAGGGCTTCTTTTACTAAGCCACGCTAGCAATTCCTGCTGGCGAATGAGAAGCCCACAGGAATTGAATGGGCTTCCTCTCATTTGTCGCGCCGGGAACCACTAGCTTGACTTAGTAACACAGGCCCTAAATGTTTGTACCTGGGACAATGGAGGGTTAAGTGACTTGCCCAGAGTCACAAGGAGCTGCAGAGGGCATCGAAAACTGGTCCCCCTGGTTCTCAGTCCACTGCACTAACCATTAGGCTTCTCCTCCAGCATTTACACCAGCCACTGAGCGAGCGTAAGTGCCCACGCAGAAATGTGAACTTAGACTAACATTTCATACTACAATTACTGCTACTCACCTTGAGCTACTACTGAAAAAGGTGTGAGCAAAATCTAAATAAATAACGGGTGTCAACGTCAATGTAGGATTCATGCTTAGCTCATTCTATCCCAGCACCTAACTTTAGGCATTCTTTTGAAAATTGCCCAATATTTTTGCTCTATTTAGTTTCTTGTCTTTTGTTTTAGCGTTTTTAAATTTTGAGGGCAATGTTGTAAATAGCGTGGCCTTTTCAGATGCACACTATGGACGACACAGGAAAACCCCCGACATTTTGGAGGATTTCCTGTTATTTCAGGCTGAAAAAGATATCAAATAATAAGCCCAACTAGTGCCTGATCAAAAATGTGAAGGGAAGTGGATAAGATAGATGTACTTTTGCTAAACTCCTGTCTAGGCCAGTCTCACCAGCCAAAGAATTTTCAACTTACAAGACTGCTTTACTTCCTCCTTCTTCAATTGAGGTTTTCCACAGTGTTTAATTAGAAAAGTCAAAGTGGACCGAACTTCACAGACCATACAGAATCATGACATTACCGGAAAGTACACTTGCTCCTTTGAAAGCCTGCAGAGGCCTTGCAAGTTTTAGCTACATTTTATTTTAAGTCATATCCTCTTGATTTAATAAAACAGCTTGAGAATTCCCATTTGAATATGCAAAAATAATTCAAGAATAAAATTAGCTTTTCAGTAATGGACTATTTGCACAAAAAGTGTGTTCATGGTGGGGGAGGGGAGGGGGAGTGTCCCCTCTTTATGGGGACTGACCTGAATATTTGTTGTTATTTAATGCTAAACTGGACTGAATCAGTATGCGTCCAGGAGGTCTCCTTTTTATTTGGTGTTAAAATGCAAAATCCCAATGACAATAAAATAAAATACTATCAAAAGAAGACAATGACTGGCTTCAGATCAAAGGCACTGCAATCAGAGCAGGTGAACCTGTAACTGGTATAGGCAGATACCAGAACCTAGACAATGCAACATTAGAATCAGCTGTCTATGTGTTTTTCATTATTTGGATCTTCTAAATGCGTTTTAAACCCAGAGAAAACACAGCTTATTCATACATGTGGATTGGTACAAGTGTGGAGGTCTTGAAGGGTCATTACTGCGCACAGTTCCAACATTTTTGCTAATCTACCTACTAAAGTTGCTTCATCTGATTATACCATACTCCTACCCATACCACACAGAATTTTTCTACTTAGTTTATCGTGTTCAAGCTACAGAGAATGGGTTATCCTAAAGCTCAAATGGGGTTTTATTAGGTCCTTGCTGCACAGCTACATACATATATTGGTACAAATTCTTTCTGTGGAGCTTGGGGAATAGTTGGAAAGGGTGCCAAATAAATGGATGATTCAGCATAGCTTGTTAAACTAAGAAATCCTTCTGGAAACACAAGCTGAACGCTGCACAACACTTGGAATCCAAAAACTAAAACAGCTCAATGCAATTCAATGTGCCGCTGCATTAAAAACCAAGATATTTATCTCGTTTTCTTAAGGAAAAATTGTTTTAATTTCTCATGTGTAAAAACAAACAAACAAAAAAAAACATACAGACAAAAAAAAAAGACACCAATAAAAAGCCCACCAAAAAAAAAAAAAGTCTTTGAAAACCATAAACAAATGAAGGGCAAACTCAACAAATATCTCTTATGCCATAATTTCATGATTAAAGACAAAACATAACTGGCAGCAGAGAAGTACTGAAATGCAATAATAAATACCTCCAAATTAAGAATTTTCTACAACATTTCTTTAGAAAGCAAGACCAGTATTTTTTTAAACAATGATCCTGTAGAATGCCTTCACTTTTATACATTATCTAATATTATAACATTAAAACAGACACAAGAAGGATGAAGACAGATAAACAATGCTGGGTCCAGAACAGCATACAGTAACACTTGTTTTTCTTACATATCTTACTAATTTCATCTACTAAGGCTAGACCAAGTCAAATGATCCTATTTGGTGCGTTGTTTTCATTCACTTTTGATGTGGTCCATGGTCAGTTGTCGGAAACTGCTGATGACATGGTTCCGAGCACACTGGAAACAGAATCAGGGGCCTACCCACTTAGTACTGCACCCTCCGTCCCGTGAAAAGTGCAGACATTGAAGCAGAACTATTGTACTCCGCAAGACTGGAGGATGCTGGCATCAACTGATTATCTTGCCCATGAAGAAAGGGTGCTGGGCACAGGGTTAGCACTCATGCTGCATCTGAAGACCTGGAGTGCATTATCACATCTGCTAAGGTCATTCCCTTGATGTTAAATTCCACATATGCAGTAATAAATAAGTCAGTTATGTCATAAGGCAGTGCGTGTGTATGCATGAGTGTGTGTTGAACATGCAATCATCATGTGGACTGGAGTACCACATTGAGATACATGAAACCGTACACATTGATTGGGAATGAATTATTTTTTTCAAGGCTATCCAGGCAGACTCTCCCAGAATATTTCCATATTGAGAAGAGTGATCCTCTGAGTTGTGTCACTGTTGTCTTTAAAAATGATGACTGGCTTACAAGAAAATAAAGCTGACGAGTTTTTTCTTCTCTTCTCATGTGAGTACATCCCATTGTTCACATTATTCTGAATGTTTTGCTTTCTCTCTCTTTTTAAAAAAAAAAGTTTTCCAGTGATGCAGTCAGATCCTCAGGATGTTCCAGATGTTTCCAGGTAACTCTGTAGTTTGCGAACTGTGGTTTTGTCCAACGAACAAAGATCAAAGTCAAAGGTTGTGTTTGTGATATGAAAGTGTCCAGTCTCTTCTATAAGGTTAACAATCTGAGGATATAAAAAAAAAAAATTGTAACTGTTAAAAGCTACAGCATTTCCATATTATCTGACTTTAAACTAACGTAGGTTGTCAGTTAATTAGGCTACTCAATCATATTACAGTCATAATCCATTCTATCATATTCTGGATTTGCACACACATCTTAATTAGGTAACAAGCCAATCAGCACTGATAATTGCCACTTAACAATTACTGGCACTAATTGGCATTAATTAGAATTTTGAATGCAGAACTAAGCGTATTCTATAATAACGTGATGTGTGTAAATTCTAAGTCGAATAGTTGAAAAGGGAGCGAGGCCATGGGCGTGGAATAGGTGATTCATGGGCATTGCTAAAGGCTATGCACGTGGTTATAGAATACACCCGGTCCACGCATAATTTAGATGTCGGCATTTACACCACATTTTACTTGGCGTAACAGCCCGTGACTAACTTTAGTTGCACAGATGAGCGCTTGGTGTATGCTATAAACCGCATGGAAATTTAGGCTATTCTATAAAGTACGCCTAAATTTAGGCGTACTTTATTTAATATGCCTAGGCGTATTTTATTTTTTAGGTATGATATATTCAATTTAGTCCAATAGGGTTTAACTATGTGCTTAAAAGGTACAGCTATTGAGGTGCTCACTTTTTTTTTTTTTTTGAGAAAAATGAGACAAAGTAGTACATCTACTAAAGTGCACTAGCAAATAAGCTTAGCGCATGCCTATCTGAGCCTTTCCCGTGCACTAAGACCATTTCTAGCATTCCCAGGAAACATGGCATTTCCAGTATTTCCTTTTCAGGTTACGTATACTAATGTGAGCATTTAGGAGGCACTAAGGGCTCCCGTATTATAGATGCGCAAACCAGTAAGCGTACGGTAATTGGAACGTGCTAGCTGGACTGTACATCCATGCTTACTCTCTTGCCCCTGACAGGCCCCCTTTACAAAATAAATTTAAAAAAGTAAGTATCATGTCTGCAGATTACTTACTGCAAAACACTTTTAAAGTGGTTTGATGCTAGTCTTCTTGTATGTGCTAAGTGTGCGTTAGGGTTTAACATCCTTTAGTAGATAAACCCAAAAGAGAAGCAACATATTTTATGGTAAACACATTCCTGTAGCCAATGTTAGGGGTCTTTAGGGAGTTCCATAGCTATGGGAAAATGAATTTTCAATTAAGGCCTTTGGATCCTTCTGTTTAACTAAGGCACTCTTTTATAAAAGCTTTGTGTGCACTAACAGAATTAGAACTTTATGGTCCATATTATTTCCTCTTACCAAGGTATTCCATAAAGGAATGTAGGTGCTTAGTTTTCTTTATAGAATGTGGTTTATCTGAGATTTAATATACTGCTCTTAATACAGGGTACATCAGAGTGGTTTATAATTAAAGTATAAATTAAGAATTATAAATATAGAAAAGAATCCCATAAATATTCAGAAATTGATAGACAAGCAAGAAAGTAGAAAATCAGATAGAGGCCGATCGAATCCATGGCCGAAATCTACCACTTGGTTTTGGATGGAACCAGAACACAAACTATGGCCCTGCCCCTGCCCCCTACTGTAAGCTCATCCCCCCCCCCCCCCCGAGCCAGCCTCTCCCCACGACAGAAAACCTGTTCCCTCCCTGGGCCACCCACTAACTCCACCCTATCCTCCCCTTCCATAGGCCTTCCCTAGGCCTACCTTTTAAAAGCCCTGGTGGTCTAGTGGCTTCTTTGGGGCAGAAGAATCCTGAGTTGCCCCTGCTCGTGCTGGCTGCGACTTCCGGCAGCAGTCTCACAAGACTGCCGCAGCTGCAATTTTGAAATTGGGAATGGCATGAGTAGAGGCAACTCAGGTTGCTCCTGTCCCGAAGAGGCCACTAGACCACCACGGCTTTGAGAAGATAGGCCCAGGGAGGGCCTACTGGTGGAGGGGGGTGGGGGGGAGAACGAGATTTCTGTCAGTGGGGAGGGGTCAGGGCTACAGTTTTAGTTTCCAAACCCAGATTATGGGTTGGTTTCGACGCCGAATCCAAAACCAAAACCGAAATTTAGTTGGCCTCTAAAATCAAATCCAGCACATTAATTAAACTAAAATAATATAAAATTTAATAGCAATAGCAACTCTAACCAATCTGAACCCACAGGCTATTTGAGAAAAGACCTGTATATGTAAGTATTATTTGAGGATAATTTTGAAGTTGGTGAATGTTGGCTCAGCTCTAATTTCATAAGGGAGAGAATTCCATAGCTTTGGGCTTAAAAACTAAAAAGCAGAATGACAGGTGCTTTCCAGGTGAGCACAAGACGGGCTTGGAAGGGATAAAAGTATTTCACTAGAGGAAAGAAGATGTTGAGAGGACTTGTAAGGACATATTTGCGAAGAGAGCTAAAGGGGAATGCCTGTATAGAGTACTTTATGAATCATAGTGAGAATTTTGAACTGATAATGGTACTTTACTGGAAGCCAATGATGGCAAATAAGCAAAGGAGTAACATGATCATATCTATGGGCGTGGCAAAGAATTTTTATTTCAGTGTTTTGTACTGATTGAAGTAGTCTAACAATAGCCTGAAGCAGTCCTGCTAAAGCAGCATTACAATAATCAATTCTTGATATAATCTTGCTTTGGTCTGGAAGCTTTAGTAGAGAACGTACTGATTGGAACTGATGAAAGAAGAAACAAGGCTTGATTAATGCAGAGACACGAGTTTCAAAAATTAAATGGTTATTCAAATAGGCACCTTTATAGAACTGCCCTTAAAGAGGGTAATTACGTGCCAGGTCAACTACGTTCACTGGACAGGAAGGCATCTGTGTGTCTTTATAAAAGACTCACACACATCCTGAAGAAATGGTCCCTACACTGAGAGAACAGACATAAATGTTAGCACATAAAGTATGTATACAAACTGTGACTCTACCCCAGTGCTGGCTCAACCTATGGACCGGGTAAGGCACTGGCCTAGCTTACCAGTGATAAAGGGCGCCAAAATCCTGGTCTAGCATCTCTCCTTCCCTGTGTCCCGCTGCTTGCAGTTCAGCATCCACAGGATAGCAGGGAGTGGAAAGAGAAGGAGAGGTATTGAACTGGGATTTCGACACCCTTTATCATCAAGGGGAGGGGGGACGAGAAGAGAAAATAGTGGGTTATCAGTGGGGGAAACAGAGTGGTAGGAGAGATACTAGATTGAAGTTGGGGGTAGGGAGGGTGCCAATACAAAAGTTGGCTCAGGGCAACACAGTCCCTTGAGCAGGTCCTGACTCTATTCTCACTCTGCCCAAACTCCTCCCCTAAATATACTTACTCTAAAGTCACTTACAAGTACATACCTAATTGCACCATGCACACTTTTAAAGGATGAGATAATCTTATAGAAGTCATTTTATGTCTGAAAGCTGTTTATAAAATTACTTCCCAGGAGTCTCATCTTGTTCATGGCTAGCTCCAGATTTGGTAGAAAAGCTAGTGATCCTAAAACAGATCTCCCATTGCGTGCTCCCTGAATTTACAGGCAACTTGGAGGAGGTGCACAACCACAGGTGGGTTTGGGCTTGCCTAGCCCCATCCACTCTTGCTGCAGGCTCACCTAGCCGCCGGATGCACCTTTCTGTAGCTGGTGGGCATTCCCAAGCCTCACATGCTGTAGAAAAATGCAGAGCTGGCTCCAATCCATTAAGGTCCTGCTGTCTGCAGCTCAAACTGCTGCTGCCGATGCAAGCACTACACGCATGCTCAGCTCATGTGTGGAACAAAGAATGTGCACAGTTCCAGCATCAGCCACAGCACTTTGAACTGCGGAAAACTGTGCTTCACAAAATCAGGGCTGACTTTCGATTTCCACAGCTGGCAGGACTTTGGGGGGGGGGGGGGGGGGGGTTCCTGCCAGGTAAGGTCATTTAAATATGGGGGTGAAGGTGGCTGATTAGTGCCCACCCATGCCCACTGTAAGCCCCCCCCCCCCCCCCCACACACACACAAAATGGCACACTGGCTACACCATAGCAATGTATGCCACCATGCTTTGCATTTTGTGGTAGATTCAGTAAATGGTGACCAAAGTTAGGAACCAAGATGATGCGCAAGTGCGATTTCTATAACAACAGTTCCGTGAAGTACTGCATTTATAGAGCACTAGCTTAAGTCATTTTTGAACCGAACGTTACATGTATTTACGCCTGCTAAAAGCTGGTGTAAATGTTTGTGCCTAAATCCTGGGACCGCCCATGACCCCCCCTTGACCACACCCCCTTTAGAGCTCTACACAAGAGAAGTTAGGCACTCAGTTTACAGAATAGGGGTGGAAGTCAGTTATGCAAACAACTGCTAATTAGTGCTTGTCAAGGACAATTAGAGTTACTTATCTCCAATTTAGCACCAATTAGATAATTATTTACACATATAACTGACCCTATTTTATAACCATTTACAGAATTTGAAGGTGTCTTGCTGTGTTTTTTGTCACTAGTTGCCAATCCAGATCTTGCTGCCTGGTCCTTTTATTTTTCCAGTGGGGTCAAACACAATTTTTGTTATCAAAACGGAGGCAGACAGAACTCGTTTATCTATGCAAGCTATTAAATGTGCTTTGATTGATGTTCCTGTTAATGCCGCAGAAGATGTTAAAAATAGATTTGAAAAGGGATGTCAAGACAAATGGTTGTACTTATGTTTAGGCTTCTACTTGTAGAACAGGTTTTCACACTGCCTACCGCCATGTTGCTGAGGAGCTTCACCAGACTATTTGAAGGCCTAATGAATCACTAAACATTTTGGGGTGTTATTAACAATTTAACAAAAAAATAGAGTAGTAATGAATCAAACTGGAAGGGTGGCACTTTTGCACCTGGCCTGTTCACGTCATTATTATTTTGAATCTGTTAAAATCAAACAAATAGTAATTAAACGCATCTTTGTGTAAATTTTAAATTTGTTCCACAGAGAGCTTGTGTCAAATGCTATTCAATTAGGGATTCTCTGAAGCAAACAATTTAAATAGGGCAACTACTCTTTTGTGAGAACTGTATATATCTATATCTATAAGTATATATGCCTATAAATATATAGAATGATCTCACACTTCATATACCTATATCTACTGAAAGGCTGGGAGGAAAAATTTTCAGTCCACAGAAATATATGAGCAAAAGACAAAATTACATTACATTTCACTACGTCCCTACAAGCGGGGAAGTTACCGGAGGGAATTCTGGGATAGGCGAGTCCTTTTGGCTTCCATCCAAGAGACAGGCACAGATTCGTAGGTGGGAATTAAGATGAGCCTCCACACATCATGCCATAGCAGGTGTACTTAAAATATTTGATATCTGCTTTGTTTCTGTGGCTACTTCAACTTTGGTGGAAGCAGGAAATGAAAATGCATAGAACAAAGAACAGCTGACGCATAATGGTGGGTGCATTAAGCCCCATCTTTAACACGTCAGCTTCAGAACTTACACTTGAAGATTAATTTATTGCAATTTTAAATCTAGTTTACAGACATATTTTAACCCATATTTCTCTAGGAATTAAGCCCCCCACCCCCAACCAATATTCAAAATTATTTAACTGGCCAAGAATGGCTCCTGGCCAGTTAAATAGGGTTTAAACGCTTAACCGTGGATATTCAGCGGGAGATAATTGGTTATCTCCCACTGAATATCCTGGTTAGCGGATATTCAGCACCTAATTAGCTATGCTGAGAGGTCAAAATAGGCCAGTTAAATAGCAGGCCTATCTTTTGACTGCTAAAAAGTTAACCAGCTAGTGCTAAATATTGATATAACTTTTTAGCGACCAAAATAAACCTGGATATTCAATGCCGGTCGCCAGTTTAATGCTGGTGGCGAACAGCAAACACGCGGCCTGCTGAATATCGGGCCTGATCTGTTCCATGGCACCAATTCTCAAATTGTACTTGAGACTACTGAACAGGTAGAGTTTTCAGGATATCCACCCTGAATTTTCACAATTTTGTCTAACATGCAGGTTCATTTGGATATAGTTTAGTCACCTTGAAAATCAGACCCATTTGGGAAGATTTGGGTGTTAGAACTGGTACTTTAAGTAAGTTGAATTACAGTCATGTAAACATTAAAAAAAGAGATCAAAGTTTACAGGGGAGATATGCATCAAAGCATTCTACAGGCCCAAACTCTGTTCACCTAGTTTAGCAAAACCTTAATGTGCAACTAACCAAGCTGCTTCTAACATCTTTTCTGCTACTCTTTCTGTTTCTAACGATTCCATTATTGCCCTTAGGCAGTGGCGTTCCTAGGGGGGGGGGGGGGGGCGCCGCGCGCGCCTGTCCTCCATTGGTCTATGCTTCTTCTCTGCCCCGGAACAGGTTACTTCCTGTTCTGGGGCAGAGAAGAAGCATGGACCAACGGAGGGCAGATGCGTGCGGCACCCCCCCCCCCAGCGGCGTGCACCCAGCGGGGGGGGGGGGGGGGGGGGGGGTCCGCGCTGCAATGGGGGGGGCGGGGCACATCGGCGATCCGCCCCAGGTGCCAGCCCCCCCAGGAACGCCACTGCCCTTAGGACACAAAATAAGGGCTGTGTCAGCATTACTGCTCTGGCAACCGCTAGCATGGCTTTGTAAAAGGGAGACTTAGATTGCGAGCCCTTTGGGGACAGGGAAATACCTACTGTACCTGAATATGTCACCTTGAGCTACTACTGAAAATCAAAATTATTATTAATAATAATAACATAAGCGTACATTCACGAGCTTAAATGTTAGTATTCTATAAATTTAAGTGCCCTGTTGTAGAGTGAGGGGGATACTGTCAACATAAATATTTGAAATTTAAAGGCAATACATCTCAAACCTTTCTACTTTAATCTGTAAGGTTATCTAATGAAGGCGCTTCCAGACAGGTAGGATGTTTGGAACTCTCCTTGGTCACGTGAGATGCTCCACACCAGTGTTTCCCCAAGTCCGGTCCTGGAGTACCCCTTGCCAGTCAGGTTTTCAAGATATCCACAATGAATATGCATGAAAGAAATTTGCATATAATGGAGGCATGTGGATATCCTGAAAACCTGACTGGCAAGGGGTACTCCAATACTGGACTTGGGAAACACTGCTCTACACGTCTCTGTCACCAAGGTACTTATTTAAGTATCAGAAAAAAGGAAAGGGATCAGGCGTTCTTTTCCAGCTTCATGAATGTGCAATCATTCTGGCACATCTGCATGGTCTGGCTGTGGAACGTGGCATATTAGGCTTGTTGTTTTTATGTACAGGGTGAAGAAAAAAAAAAGTAACCTGGAGTTTTTTGCTGGTTTTTTTTTCAGCAACTGCTTGGAAATTCAACATATAACTTTATAACTTACTTGTTGTTATTATCTATGTTTATGTACTGAGTGAAAAGAGATTATCTTTAAACAAAGTGAAGTTACAGACTTTTTAGCGCGACACCTAGCAATTTTCATGTGTTCAAAAACGTTTACACTGTAAAATTACCATTATTTGGGGAAAAATAATGGGAGTATCAGCTTACCTGTTAATGACATCACAGTGACGTTGACTTTTGTCTGGGGAGCAATATTGGAGGTGAATTATAAGCTCCACTTCAAAGCTGCAAACAATCATTGAACTCAAGGAAGCACTACAGATGATTTGGGACAGCCTGCCATAGGGACTGATTTGCAAGGTTGTTAAGAACTTCCCAAAGCGACTGAAGGCCTGTGTTAAAGCTGGGGTGGATACTCTGAGCATTCATGATGACTGCGAAATTCTGACACATTGTTAATTATATCGTTTGAATGTTCCTATTTTACTGCGTTTTAGCTTGAACATTTTTAATGTGCAAAAATTGCTAGGTAGTAATGATAAAATGTTCCTACACTCCTACCCGGGAACTCTGTTCACTGGGTAAATCTCTCTTATCTGCACCCTTTTCCTCCACCGCTAACTCCAGACTCCGTTCCTTTTATCTTGCTGCACCATATGCCTGAAATAAACTTCCTGAGCTGGTATGTCAAGCTTCATCTCTGGCCGTCTTCAAATCAAGGCTAAAAGCCCACCTTTCTGATGCTGCTTTTAACTCATAGTAACATAGTAGATGACGGCAGAAAAAGACCTACACGGTCCATCCAGTCTGCCCAACAAGACAAACTACTACTACTACTACTATTTAGCAATTCTATAGCGCTACAAGGCGTATGCAGCGCTGCACAAACATAGAAGAAAGACAGTCCCTGCTCAAAGAGCTTACAATCTAATAGACAAAAAATAAAGTAAGCACATCAAATCAATTAATGTGTACAGGAAGGAGGAGAGGAGGGTAGGTGGAGGCGAGTGGTTACAAGTCAAAAGCAATGTTAAAGAGGTGGGCTTTCAGTCTAGATTTAAAGGTGGCCAAGCATGGGGCAAGACATAGGGGCTCAGGAAGTTTATTCCAGGCGTAGGGTGCAGCGAGACAGAAGGCGCGAAGTCTGGAGTTGGCAGTAGTGGAGAAGGGAACAGATAAGAAGGATTTATCCATGGAGCGGAGTGCATGGGAAGGGGTGTAGGGAAGGAAGAGTGTGGAGAGATACTGGGGAGCAGCAGAGTGAGTACATTTATAGGTTAGTAGAAGAAGTTTGAACAGGATGCGAAAACAGATAGGGAGCCAGTGAAGTGACTTGAGGAGAGGGGTAGTATGAGTAAAGCGACCCTGGCGGAAGACGAGACGGGCTGCAGAGTTTTGAACCGATTGGAGTGGGGAGAGGTGATTAAGTGGGAGGCCAGCAAGAAGCAGATTGCAGTAGTCTAAACGAGAAGTGACAAGGGTGTGGATGAGGGGTTTGGTAGAGTGCTCGGAAAGAAAGGGGCAGATTTTACGGATGTTGTAAAGAAAGAAACGACAGGTCTTGGCGATCTGCTGGATATGAACAGAGAAGGAGAGAGAAGAGTCAAAGATGACTCCAAGGTTTCGAGCTGAGAAGACAGGGAGAATGAGAGAGCCATCAAAAGAAATAGAAAATGGGGGGAGTGGGGAGGTGGGTTTGGGGGGAAAAATGAGAAGCTCGGTTTTGGTCATGTTTAATTTCAGGTGGCATTGAGACATCCAGACAGCAATGTCAGACAAGCATGCTGAAACTTTGGTTTGGATGCAAGGTGAGATATCAGGGGTAGAAAGGTAGATTTGGGAGTCATCAGCATAGAGATGGTAAAAAAGCCATGGGATGAGATTAATGAACCAAGGGAAGAAGTGTAGATAGAAAAGAGGAGGGGACCAAGAACAGAACCCTGAGGTACGCCGACAGGCAGAGGGATAGAAGTAGAAGAGGATCCACCAGAGTGAACATTGAAGGTGCGGAGGGAGAGGTAGGAAGAGAACCAGGAAAGGACAGAGCCCTGGAATCAAAGTGAGGACAGGGTATCAAGGAGTATGCTGTGATCGACAGTGTCACAAGCAGCGGAATAGAGACCTCTGGATTTAGCCAGTAATAGGTCATTGGAGACTTTAGTAAGCGCAGTTTCAGTTGAGTGGAGAGGGCGAAAACCAGATTGTAGTGGGTCAAGAATAGCATGAGAGGAGAGAAAATCAAGGCAGCGGTGGTGAACAGTACGCTCAAGTAATTTGGAGAGAAAAGGGAAGAGGGAGATGTGTCGGTAATTAGAGGGACAAGTAGGGTCGAGTGAAGGCTTCTTAAGGAGAGGTGTGACCACAGCATGTTTAAAGGCAGTAGGGACAGTTGCAGTGGAAAGTGAGAGGTTGAGAATGTGACAGATAAAAGGAATAAGAGCAGGTGAGATGGCATTAAGAAGGTGGGTGGGAATGGGATCAGAGGAACAGGTGGTACATTTTGAGGAAGAAAGGAGAAGTGTAGTTTCCTCTATAGTAACTTCAGGAAAGGAGGAAAAGGAATGAGGGGAAGGAGAGAGAGGGGAACGGACTAGTGAAGGGAGAGGTGGCGAGGTAGAGAATTCAAGGTTTATCTTTTGAACCTTGTTGTGAAAGAATTCAGCAAGGGTCTGAGGAGATAATGAAGGGGGAGTTGAGGGAGGGGGCACCTTGAGGAGAGAGTTCAATGTGGTGAAGAGAAGTCGAGGGTTAGAGCCAAAAGAGTTGGTCAGTTGGATATGATAATCCTGTTTGGCACGTAAAAGAGCAGATTGGAAGGAGGTCAGCATGAACTTGAAGTGTAAGAAATCAGCAAGGGCCCGAGATTTCCGCCAGAGGCGTTCGGCGGAGCGGGTACAGGAACGTAGATAGCGGATATTAGAAGTCAGCCAAGGTTGGGGTTTTGTACGCCTTATAGGGCGGGTCATCAAAGGTGCAAGAGTGTCTAAGGCAGAGGATAGAGTATTGTTGTAAGAAGAAACAACCTCGTTGACAGACGTGGATGGTGCCACAGTAGAGAGGAGGTTTGAAACATGGGAGGATAGAGATGAAGGGTCAATATCGTGAAGATTCCTAGATAAATTAGATAAGATCGGAGGGGACTGGGAGATTTAAGTGTGAAAGTTATAAGATGATGATCAGAGAGGGGAAGATCAGAGGCAAGGAAACTAGAGGGTGAACAATTGGAGGAGAAGATGAGATCAAGACAGTGACCATTTTGATGAGTGGGGGAGGTGGAGCATAGTTGGAGATTAAAGGAGGATGTTAAAGCGAGTAACTTGGAAATATAAGAGTTGGAAGGATCATTAGCAGGAATATTAAAGTCACCAAGGATGAGAGAGGGGGAGGAAGGATCATGGAAGAAGGCAAGCCAGGCATCAAAGTCACTGAGAAAGGATGAAAGGGACTTATCATGGAGACGATAAATGACCGCTATTTGAAGAGGCAGAGGAGAGAAAAGGCAGACAGAGTGGACTTCAAAGGAGGAAAAACAGTTAGATTGAGGTGGAAGAAGGGGTTGAAATCTGGAGGAGGGAGAGAGAAGTAGTCTAACACCGCCCCCACGACCAGCAGGGCGAGGAGTATGTGAAAAAAGATAACCGCCATGGCAGAGGGTTGCGACTGAAGCAGAGTCATCAGGGCAGAGCCAGGTTTCTGTTATGGCGAGCAGATGGAGGTGACGCGAGATAAAGAGGTCCTGGATATGGGAAAATTAGGTTCTTACCTTGGTAATTTTCTTTCCTTTAGTCATAGCAGATGAAGCCATGAGCCCTCCCTGTATGATTGTCTGTATGCTGTGAATCTGTTTTTCAGGTTCTGTTCTAATTTCCTGAAGTTCCTTCCTTGGGAGAAAGTTGGATAACAATCTTCAGGATTCATGTTCAGTTTAAATTTAGGAGGATGTGTTCATTCCCTCCAGCATGTGTTTTTGGAGGATGTGTTGATTCTTTCCAGGAGGCGCGTGTGTTCCCCTCCAGTTCTTTAAATAGGAGGATGAGTTCATTCCCTCCAGTGTGTTGGGAGGATGTGTGATTCCCTCCAGGAGGCGCGTGTGTTCCCCTCCACTTATACAATAAGGAGGATGAGTTTAATCCCTCCAGGAGGATGTGCATTCCCTCCTTTATGAGTTCATGCCCTTGTGATGGGCCATCGTTCGCTGTGAGGAAAGCTCTTGTGATTCCCATTGCGGTTTGCCATACTGCTTTGGAAGCTTCAAATACTGAAGAGGCAGTGGAGCTAGCTGGCCAAGAGGGCACTGTGAAAGTTTGAGTGCTCTCTATCTCCTCTGCTGGTTGATGGACATAACCCATATGTAATGGCTTCATCTGCTTGATGACAAGGAAAGGGGAGTTTGTTACAGATAGAGCGGGCATTCCATAGGGCACAAGAGAAGGGCAGAGAAGAGGAGGGGAGTAGAGGAATAGAGATGAGGTTAGAGAGGTCGCGGTGAGATCTGTAGAGTTGGGATAATAGTTGGTGAGGAGGGCCAGGATTGGGATTGATGTCACCAGAGCCCACTTACTTGTACTACATTTTTGCATAACCTTCTGGGATTATTCTCACTTGGGATGGAGTAATAACCTAATGGTTAAAGCAGCATTCTGAGAACCAGTGAATTCTAGCTCCAATCTCACTGTGGCTCCACTGCCCCAGGTACAAATTCAGACAAAGCCTTCTGGGACAGGAAAATACCAACTTAAATTCCTCTTTTGCTAAACTGAAAAAGATGTGAGCTAAATTCCACATCTCCCCACCCTTCTGTAGGAGTACCATCAATAAGAAACTGATTTATAACGTGTGTGCATCTGCTCACATATGTGAACCCAAAACATAAAATAAAAAACAAAAAACACCCAGTTGGATCCCTTTGCACCCTCTGACATACTGAAAATCGGTTTCAGTGGAACACAAAATGTGGATAGGCAAAAATAAATAAAATAAATACATAGATACATAAAGGGGAGAGATCAGATAGGTTTTAAGGTCCAGTGATTTATACCAGGCTTTCCTTGGAAAGAGCTAGTACCTTTTAGTATGTACAAACGGGGCACAGCAATTAAAATTCAAACATATATGCTATGGTGTACAGCGCTGCGTATGCCTTGTAGCGCTATAGAAATGATAAGCAGTAGTAGTAGTACTTATAAGTTTTCATAAAACTCCTAAAGAGGATGCACATAAGAGTGAATACATTTCCTCACCTGTTGAAGTACATGTCGTTCCCTTAGTGTCATTAATCTTCGATGGAGTTCCACTAGTTCATCTAGATATGCCTAAAAAAAAAAAACACAACTTCAGATAGCTGAGTCTGTTTGGTTCAGAAAGCAAGTGGTATAATGGGCATTCATATCTAAAATGATTTAACTGGGTAGCAGCACCTGCCACCTGGATAAGTGCTGCTGAATATGTTTACAGGCTGCTTTGGCACAGGCCGGGGCAGAGATCAGAGGTATCTGGATAGTGGTGATTCTCAGTGTCACTAACTATCCATGTATCTTAGGGCATTTTCCCCCAAGTCTGGTCCTGGTACCCCTTGCCAGTCAGGTTTTCAGGATATCCACAATGAATATGTATGAGAGATTTGCATATAATGGAGCCAGTGTATGCAAATCAAGTTCATCCATATTCATTGTGGATATCTTGAAAACCTGACTGGCAAGGGGTACTCCAGGACTGGACTTGGGGAAACACTGCCTTAGGACAGCAAAAAGGCTGCCCTAAATCTAACTGGAGTGGAGGAGTGGCCTAGTGGTTAGAGCACCGGCCTTGAAATCCAGAGGTGGCCGGTTCAAATCCCACTGTTGCTCCTTGTGATCTTGGGCAAGTCACTTAACCCTCCATTGCCTCAGGTACAAACTTCGATTGTGAGCCCTCCTGGGACAGAGAACTATCCAGTGTACCTTGAGCTACTAATAAAAAAGGTGTGATCAAAATCCAAATAAATACATAAATAAAGGCTTTCTGAATTTTGCTGGCACCTCATCCCTCTATCCAGATATTTAGCGGAAGCTACTAACCAGACACAGTTTCAATACTGATATACTGGCTGACATGGCCTCAATAACAGGGGATGTATTTTAATCATACTTCATTACTAGAAAGGTCAAACTAGCACACACAATGCCAATGACAGAGTCAGCCCATCCTTCTATTAGGACTAAAATGTTCTGAAGTAATATTTAAGTTTTAGCCCTATATAATTCACTGACCAAACCATGGACAAGAAACAATTAAGTCCTCCTAAACATTAGGGGTAAAATATCTGGAAGATGAAATACTCTTCGACCCACACCTTCACTATCTCAGTGCACACTCTTATTAAACTATACGCACTATCCCCAGAATTCTATATGTGGCACATTAATTTCCACGTGGAAATCGAAGCGTATTCTATAACTATGCACATAACTTAATTGGTAAACTAGCTAATCAGCACTGCTAATTGGATGTTAACAAGCAATTAGCACTAACTGGCATTAAGATTTACACACACAACTCACTAAGTGTATTCTGTAACATGGTGTGCTTAAATTCTAAGTCGCATAGTTGAAAAGGGAGCATGGCTATGGGTGGGGCATGGGCATTTCTAAAATCTATGCGCTTTGTTATAGAAAGCACGTGCTCTGCGCCTAATTTAGGTGTAGAGATTTACACCAAATAAAACATGGAGTAAATGGCCATGACTAAATTTGATCATGTGGAAAGGCGCTCAGCGTATTCTATATACCATGCAGAAATTTAGGCCTATTCTATAAAATATAGGTGTACTTTATAGAATACGCCTAGGTGTATTTTTTTTCTGCGCGGAATTTTCAGGCACCATATATAGAATCTAGCTCTATCTGCAAAGAGGGAAGAGAGTGTGCCCTCTGCAAATACCCTGAAATTCTATAACTGGTGCTTAAAATTGCACAAAAATAAATCAGACATGCATACAATTTGCAAGCGCAATTTAACTGATGAGCCAATTAGCTCCGATAATTGGTTGCTAATAATCATCAGCACTAACTGACCTTAACTGATTTCTACTTGTGTGGCTCCGAAAAAGGTGCGCAGACATGGGAGGATCAGGGGCGTTCCTAGAAGTTATGCGTGCTGTTACAGAATAAGGGGGATCCGCGCCTAATTTAGAGGCGAGGATGTAACTAAAGTCAGGCGCCAAGTGCATTCTATAAACAAAGCCTAAATTTCAGTGCCATTTATAGAATAGTGCTTAGCACATTACTTTTTCAATGATGATTGTTTGGTGCTATTTATACAATTTGGTCCATAGTGTGCACCTTTCAATATGAGTGCAACCTCTCTGCCCGCAGTGCTCACTCTAAGAGAGTACACTATTATCGGCAAATGACATTTCCTGGTAAATGATGGCCCATCCCTATTAATAACTTCCAATGGCTGAAGTGAAATGGGTGACAGTGTCTTTCACTTGTGTTCCTAGTAAAGCTGAACAAACCAGACGGCAACCCCTCGACTTTCTTCAAAATGCTAGCGTATTTTTTGGTTTTGTATCTACAGACAGAATGGCCTGGGGGCATATGAGGTGAAATGACATTTTTCATCAGCCTTTTTTGCATTTACCTTATCACAGTCGCCATTCTTCATCTGTTTCTCAGACTTGCTCTGCTTAATCGGGCTCTTCACCTCTAGAATCTAAGGAGGGGAAGGCATTGTAAGTCAGTGCTACAGTCCACTTGCTGTGTGGCTAGTCTGAGATCAAAATTAGGGACTGTCTCTTCATGTTCAAGTGTACAGCGCTGTGTACATCTAGTAGCGCTAAAGAAGTGATAAGTAGTAGTAGTAAAAGAAATCAATGCACTTCAAAGAGTTACCAGTAGAAAAGCCTACTGGCAATTACTAAGAGAATAGCAGCATTAGCTACATTACTAGGGGTTAAAGCGGTGGTTCTTAACCTTTATTCTATTGTGACATACCTGACAGACAATATTTACATGTGTGACATAATAAACACTATAATTTGCTGCTGAACAAAAGAAAAAATCCTATATATCATTTAATTATTGCTAACAATGATGTAAGGGAAATACATATGCAATGGGTGGCGATTGCCAGTATGGAAGAGAGAGAGGTGAGCTTCCACATTTTCATCTGGGGCTGGCGACATAAGCGGGGACCAGTTATGGAGAT
Organism: Microcaecilia unicolor; assembly: GCF_901765095.1. Taxonomy (NCBI): domain Eukaryota; kingdom Metazoa; phylum Chordata; class Amphibia; order Gymnophiona; family Siphonopidae; genus Microcaecilia; species Microcaecilia unicolor. The sequence continues at coordinate 280,754,175 of NC_044032.1, forward strand.
TTCAAGTACCTGACTTCCTGGTTCTCAACTCTCCCGAACCCGTAGCACACATAGTTGTTAAGAAAAGCAAAAGCATACTGTATGTCACATTTTTGGTGACACACCTCCCAGCTGTTGGTGACACACTGGTTGAGAGCAATAATGAAGAACTAGGGTTCAATGCCACTTTTTCTACCGAGGTGCCACGTGTCCTAAGCAAATCACTTTGGGTGCCTTTTACTAAAGTTTAATGTCCATTAACACGTGTTAAGTGCCACGTGGCCCTTAGGTATAAATAGGACACAGAGTATATAGCATACCCTAATGTCCATTAGTGTGCGGCTAAGGGTGAGTAAAAGAGCCTCTTTATCTCCTGCTGCCGTAGGTACCCATTCACTCCAAGCTCATTCAGGTATAGAAATTTTGTACTAAGAATGTTGTAAGCTATACTGAGCATTATTTGGAATGGGGGAGGGGGAGAATCCAATTTAATTAATTAATTTCTTGACCTAGCTTTCTTGGTCAACAAGAGATTTCTTCTATTTCCACATCAAATCAAAACAAATCTCTTATACCACTAAAATCTCCTTTTCAGGGCTCAGTGCGATTTACATCATAAGTACAACACAGGATGAGATCAATCATTTAGACAGTTAAGGAATACAAAATAGTAATGGTAAATTATATAACAGTCTTTGGGAATAGAAAAGTTTTTAACCTCTTCCTAAAGCTAAAATAGCTATTATTTGACCTAATAACAAGACGTAAAGAATTCCATAAAGAAACTCCTAATACAGGGGAACAGAGAGCTAAACATCTTCTGAAACCGAATTCCCTTACAAAACAGATGTTCTTCCTTTGTAATAAAAGAGCTTAGTTAGCTCTTTTAACTATACACATACCCTCCCTCCCTCCCTACCCCATTTAAAAACAAAAATCTGCCTCTGAGCCATTATCAGTCCCCCAGCTTATCCCTTCTCATTTTCCAGGCATTACTGCAGAGATGCCAAGTCTCACTCATTAAGGAGTGTGTCACACTCACTTGAAAGCTTTCTCACTGTCTTACTCTCTGAGCCCTATTTCTCATTCATCAGAGCTTCAGTCCTAGTGCACTGATCTTGATCACTGCTGTCATGAAAGGGAACAATATATACTCCCCCTCCTTAAAGTCTAAAGTAAAACAATTCAAATACAATACAAAACAAAAGACTTATAACTGATACTGCCAGACTGTAAACTCTCCTTACTCCCAGCACATTTGTAAGTGGTAACTTAATGGTAATGTCACCAATTAGTGTTTGAAAAAGCCCTCAGTTTTCACCACCACTTTCAAAGCAATATCATGTATTTTTTTATTGCTTGGTGGGATAGCATCTCTTTCATTGGGCAATTTCTAATATGTGCATATATGTGCTATTGTAACAGTCCATCCGTGCTACCGAAAATGAAAATAAAAATAATACACGGTGCTCAATAATAAATCAAAACTTATCTTTTAACTTTTAAAATGATTCATAGGCCAGCTCCCTCTCTCAGCGTGTTGATTTGTATAAATTTTTTGTGCGCTTTTTTTCAAAAACAAATGGTGGAGCGCCCCGATGTTCCTCAACTGCCAATAACAAAAGTCCAATAGAATTCCCCTAGTCATGAAAGGGAAGCCTTAGAGAAGTAAATCAAGTGGTCCCACCAGTACAAAGAAATCTAAGCACACCTTCCTGCCCAGTCCCTTTTCCCTTTACTGTGAGTACAGGTGCTCTGAAACCAATGTATATACTTTTAACTACTGGGTGGAAAAACACTTTTCAGCTCAAAATATTTACCCAAATTGCTTCCTACTTTGTCTGTATTCTTTCAGAGGCTCCAAAGAAAAACCAGTATCACTTAGCTCTGCCTTGATTCATTTGCAAAGCAATATTACACGTAAATCATTCTAGATTTATATCCTGGATATACCAGTGGCGTAGCTACGTGGGGCCTGAGGGGGCCGGGGCCCCCGCAGATTCACCCCAGGACCCCCCTCCCGGCGAACCCGCCCCCGCCTACCTTTACTTTTGCTGGCGGGGGATCCCACTCCCCGCCAGCCGACGTCTTCTCAGTCCTTCCTGCACTTCAATTTGTTTGCTGACGTCCTGCACGTAATTATACGTGCAGGACGTCAGACTCAGAGAACAGTTCTGTTCTCTGAGTCTGACGTACTGCACGTACAACGTGCAGGACGTCAGCAAACAAATTGAAGAGCGGGAAGCGACTAAGAAGAAGACGTCGGCTGGCGGGGAGTGGGATCCCCCGCCAGCAAAAGTAAAGGTAGGATGCAGCGGCGGCGGGTTCGCGGCGGGAGGGGTGGCGGCAATGTCGGCGGTGGGGGGGCGGCGCCGGGGGGAGGGCTAAAATGTGCCCCCTCCCCCCGGGCTCGGACCCCTCTCCCACGGAAGGCTGGCTACGCCCCTGGGATATACTGTCTGAAAAATCTCACTCTTTGGCTTTCAATCTCACCCTTTGCATCTGTTACCTGAAACACTTATTAGAGCCTTGGACTTAGCTAAAGTTCATAATGGTGGGTTCAGGTAAGTATGTGGGAGCTACCGGTTATAGTATTTCTTCTGGAGTTAAATGAAAGCAGAATGAAAAAGAGTTCTGTATTATCCCATTTTTGGCTAGCAGCACTGCATTTAAGTTGTGCATATAACCCGCAGCTGTTCCTTCATAAGATAAGGTTGAAGTCAGGCAACAGATATCTCCCTTCACCCAATCCCCTTTTCCCATTTACTGCCTTCAAGTCATTTGGAAAGGACAAAGGAGGACATTTACTGTACCAAATAAACTGTAGCCGAGCGCCGTAAAATTGGGCAATAAATCCCCCAAGTGGGTTTCTGATGGCAGTGATGAAGTCCTTGACCTTGGGGTCTCAAGGTTTATAAGATCACCTCACTCTGTCTCGTGCTGGCGAGGCCTGTTTGTCACACCTAGATTGGTTTCACAGCTAATAGCATACAGGCTTTGAAAGGACATGAGGGCATTTCATGGAGTCAGGATTAGCAGCAGCTGTATGGAGCCTGAGAATACATGAACTCTTTGGTAATCTGTGATACCTTTTACTGGGCCTAGGCAAGATGGCGGAGCTCATAAGTTTTTGGAGACTGTGGAGGTCCTTTCTCTCTAGTTTCAGAAGCATACGGCATTACCACTTGCAAAGAACACATCTCCAGAAAGAATGTAATACTCCCATCTGCACTCTATCTACAATGAATGCAATGAATTGAAAATACGCTTTTTTTGTTGCTGTAAACTATGTTTTGTGTGTGTGTGTGGGGGGGGGGGGGGGAGTTAAACTGTTTATCCCCCACACACACACACACACAAAACATAGTTTACAGTAAAAGAAGCGCAAACTGTTTTCTTGCTCAAAAATGACTACAGGTGTGCTGGAGCTTTTCTCTGTATTTTGTTTAAACTCTGGGGCCATTCAAAAAATTTATAACGCCTGTTCTCCAGATGTGCCCATCTTTAAACAAAAGTTATGTCGCTGTTTTAAACAATAAGCCAGTCTACAATTAGGTGTGGTTTATAGAACACGCCTAGCAACCGTTCGTGCAAATAAATTTAGCTGCAGGCATTTGCACCACGTAAAACTTAGTGTAAATGCCTATGCCTAAGTTAGGAGCGGACCCCTGGATTCTATACAGCACGCCTAGAGTTACGTACGGTTCTGCATGTAAATCTAGGCGTATTCTATAACTGCACGCATAGATTGTTTTAAAAAGCTGCTAAGTGTTAACAGCTAACAAGCAATAACGAGCACTAATTGGCAAAAATTAGAATTTACACATGTACATTTTTAAGTGTATTCTGTAATGTACTGCACCTAAATTCTAACATACGCAGGCAAAAAGGGGGATGGTTAGGGGCAAGGAATTGGGCATTTCAAAATCTAAATGCATTGTTATAAAATATGGGCCAGTGTGCGTAAATCCACGTGCAGAGATTTAGGCCAGCTTTTCGCTGATTGGCACATGTAGATTTAGTCGCATGAACTACACTTAAACATATTTTAAATACAGCATGTAGATTTAGAATCAGGCCCAGAGCGGGTGTCTTCCATAACAGTATGCATAGTTTGTAGAAATACCTACAGCTCGCCCATTCCATGACCCTTTTTCCAATCTGCGTCTTAGAATTTATGCACATCACTTTACAGAATATGCTTAGAAAGGTGTGCATGTAAATTCTAATTAATGCTAATTAGTGTCAATAATTACTTAAGTGGCAATTATTGGCACTGGCTGGCTTTTTAAGATAAGTAAATTGCGCACGCTAATCAGAATACAACCTGATTTGCGCGTGCAACTCAAGTCGCATTATATAGACTCAGGGGGTTATTGTGTTCACTGCACACTATATTGAGCCTTCGGTATAAATTCAGATTTGTCAGAAGAAAAATGAGCCCTGGTAATTTATCTTGCAAAATTTTTTCATATTCACCAGCCACTGTCTCTCTTAGCCAAAGTCAACAGATATACATTATGTCGAGTTTTTGATTAAATTTGAGAAATGTTTTGCATGGGATCTGAATGCTGAAAAGTCCTTTGAAGAATTCTTTGTAATGCATGACACACAACAGAGTTCAACCAAGAAACTTTAACCCATTTAAACAGTGCCTCAGATTTACTATATATATATAGATAGATACAGATACGTAGATATAGATATATATACACACACACACTCTTAGACCTAGAAATAACCTTTCCGCAATTAAGAAAAGAAAAAGCACAAAGTGTTTTGTATTTTCATATCTGTATCCCCTCTAACGGAGGATATCTCAAAGATCTTCACTGGAAATTTGCAAGTTCAGCATTTACAGCAGTACCAGAAACAGAAACCAATGAAAAACCAAGAAGCCCCACCCTGAATTAATTGCCTATACCGTTTCCATGGGAAAACAGCTTACAAATCAGGCCCTTGGCCCATAAAAAAAAAAGTCTGGCGAAATGGCAATTATAAACAATATTTAAAGAGCATTAGGAGCTCACTGGTGGGAGGTAAATGCACAGCTTGCGTAGCTCTTGATTTTTAGCACTCAAACCCATAAAATCAGTCTGATTGTATGCATGCAAACAGGGGCCAACAACAGGGCAGGGCGAGGACACTACCAGCATTCATCCATTAGCAGCAACGGGTAAGTTATGTATTTAAATATATAAGCATTGGTGCAGTGGCATATAAACATATTTAGCAATGCTATTTAAATGAAGCTGCTGAACAAATGAATAAAGTTACGCGCTGCTTCTGAATATCAGATCCAAATCCTTTTCATTTTTTTGCGTTTATTAAAGAGATATAAATATTTGCCATCTCGCTCCCTGTGCAGTCAGATTAGCAGAGTTATCTGTCCACAGGTGTAAAAACAACATGAGCCTCTTTCCTTATCTGCTGCTTTTCTACGTTGCCTAGGAGCTATGACAGATATAAGTATACGGTAAGAAGAAATAAGATATTAATAAAATAGATAGCAAAATGTGCTCATTTGGAAACCATCATTTGCTAACTAGCTCTCCAAATCGCACTTCTATGTCAATGGCAAGTTACACGTGAAAGAGATCACGTGAAGCACCGTTACCCTAAACAAAAGTACCCTGACATATCTGGTGTCCCCTTACCTGGTTATTGTTGGTTTTTAATAAAGATGGTGGTTCGTTCCGTAGGGGTGATGAGGCACAGCTGCTTTCACTATCACTCCCGTCACTCAGACTGACCCTGAGGAGAAAGGAAAGAGCTTGTAATTACATTTAAAACAGTGGCTCAGTAACAGTGCTGTGCTTTTTTGGTCTTTCCCTCACCCCTCTCCGCCCCCAGGGCAGTGTTTACAGTGTATGTATACATATATACATAGGTAGAACAAACAGAGAAGAGGATTCAAATAAAAGACGCTCCAGGTAAAAATGAAGTCTTATGTGATCTAAAATTCACTCATCTCTCTTCGGAATTTTTGCAAATCTCAAGGAGAACCACGGATTTGTTCTACCTTCGATACCCTTGCGAAGATTTGTTTCTTCTGTTTTTGTATCATACATATATACATACACACACATACAGGGTGAGGCAAAAAAAAGCAACCCCTTAGATTTTTTTCCTGTTTTCTCAGCAACTGTTTAGACTTCCCAACGTGAAATTTTATAGTTTTGTTATTAATATTTACATTTATGTACAGGGAGGAATGAGATAATCTACTAGATTGTAAGCTCTTTGAGCAGGGACTGTCTTTCTTCTATGTTTGTGCAGCGCTGCGTACGCTTTGTAGCGCTATAGAAATGCTAAATAGTAGTAGTAGTAGTAATAATCTTTAAACATGGCAAAGTTGCAAACTCTATAGCGTGACCACCCAGCCATTTTAACAAGTTGAAAAATGTTTCCACTGTAACACTACCATTATTTGCAGAAAAAAAGGGGCGTACCAGCTTACTGTTAATAACGCCACAGTGACAGACTTCTGTAAACAATAATTTGAATTGTAATAATCTGCATTTGATAATATGTTAATTTACAGAAAGCATTTCGAATCGGAACGGCAATCATGGGCAAGGAGTCAGTAGCAGACAAATGAGAATCCAGATACAACGTGAACAAAGTTTCAGAGCAATGGTGATAGTGGCTGCGTATCATCTCAAGAACTGGAAGCTCAGTGATGAAAATTTGTTGGTGTGAATACAAAATTCTGACACACTGTTAATTGTACCATTTGAATGACATTATTTTGCTGTGCTTTAGCTCGAACATTTTTAATACACAAAAATCTCTAGGTAGTAATGATAAAATGTCAGTAAACTCAATGTAGCTTAAGATAGTTAAATGTTGTTTAATTGTAATACATAAATATGATGACTAAATAAGTAAATTCTCTCATTGGAATTCAAAGTGGTTGCTGAGAAAACTGCAGGGGGTTACTTTTGTGTGGTAAAAGGTGAGCCGATCGGTATTGTGTATCTAGATTTTCAAAAAGCATTTGACAAAGTACCTTATGAAAGGCCCCAGAGGAAATTAGAAAGTCATGGGATAGGAGGTAGTGTTCTATTGTTGATTAAAAACTGGTTAAAGGATAGAAAACAGAGAGTAGGGTTAAATGGTCAGTATTCTCAATGGAGAAGGGTAGATAGTGGGGTTCTGCAGGGATCTGTGTTGGGACCACTGCTTTTGAACATATTTATAAATGATCTACAGGTGGGAATAACTGTGAGGTAATTAAATTTGCTGATGACACAAAGTTATTCAAAGTTGTTAAATTGCAAGAAGATTGTGAAAAATTGCAAGAGGACCTTATGAGACTGGAAGACTGGGCATCTAAATGGTAGATGACGTTTAAGAGCAAGTGCAAAGTGATGAATATGGGAAAGAGGAACCCGAACTATAGCTATGTGATACAACGCTAGGGAGTCATTAACCAGGAAAAGGATCTAGGAGTCATCGTTGACGATACTTTCAAACCTTCTGCTCAGTGTGCTGCGGCTGCAAAGAAAGCAAATAGAATGCTAGGTATTATTAGGAAAGGAATGGAAAATAAAAACGAGAATGTTATAATGCCTTTGTATTGCTCCATGGTGCGACCGCACCTTGAATACTGTGTGTAATTCTGGTCACTGCATCTCAAAAAAGATATAGTGGAATTAGAAAAGGTACAGAGAGAGGCGACGAAAATGATAAACGGGATGGGACGACTTCACTATGAGGAAAGGCTGAAACGGCTTGGGATCTTCAGCTTGGAGAAAAGGTGGCTGAAGGGAAATATGATAGAGGTCTATAAAATACTGAGTGGAGTGGAACAGGTGGACATGAATTGCTTGTTTACTCTTTCCAAAAATACTAGGACTAGGGGGCACGCAATGAAGCTACAAAAGTAGTAAATTGAAAATGAATCGGAGAAAATACTTCTTCACTCAATGTAATACTTCTTCACTCAATAGTAACATCGTAAGTGATGGCAGATAAAGACCTGTATGGTCCATCCATTCTGCCAAACAAGATAACTTCATTTTACTTGATATGTGATACTTTATATGTATACCCGAGTTTGATTTGTCCTTGCCATTCTCAGGGCACAGACCGTGTAAGCCTGCCCGGCACTCTTCTTGTACTAAAAGTTCTAAAGCTAACGTTGAAGCTCCTTAAAAATTTACACTCAAGCCCATCCCTATCTATTCAGTCACGATCAGGGCGTAGACCGTAGAAGTCTGCCCAGCACCAGTTTTGCTTCCCAATTACCAGCGTCGCCACCCAATCTCCGCTAAGATTCCGTGGATCCATTCCTTCTAAATATGATTCCTTCGTGTTTATCCCATGCATGTTTGTGTAATTAAATTAATGTGTAATAAACTCTGGAATTCTTTGCCAGAGAATGTGGTAAAAGCAGTTAGCTTAGCGAGGATAGCTTCCTAAAAGAAAAGTCCATAAGCCATTATTAAAATGGACTTGGGAAAATCCGCTGCTTATTTCTGGGATAAGCATCAAAAAATGTATTGTACTGTTTTGGGATCTTGCCAGGTACCTGTGATACTGGGCTAACACTTATGTATTTATGTAAGCTAGTATCTTTCTCCAGTTCAGTCAGAATATAGATAGATGCTGAGATGTCCACAGGAATATAATGGGCATCTCAGCATTTAGCGCCAGCTAAAAACGCTAGTGCACCTTAGTAAAAGACCCCGTTAGAGGGCAGTTCTTTAGCTGAATGCTTATCGTAACTCTATTCTATAAAAATAAAGTAGGCACCTACTTTTTTTTTTTTTTTGCAGAATACTAGCACAAGTGGCTTGCATTTAAGGCACGATACCCTGGTTTCTATATACAGCGCCAAGACTCTGGCACCAAAATATGTGATTCGTGCGCAAATTAATTAGCTGACAAGCTAATTACCTGATGTTAATTAATTACTGCATTTAATTGGCAATAACTGACATCTGCCCATGCATCTATTCTATAACCCCATGCACCTAAATCCCCTCTGGCGCACAACTCAAAAGAGGCATGGCCAGGGGACTGACTAGGGTATTCCTAAAAGTTGTGTGCGGGGTTACAGAATAGCCCCATTTCCCTGCCAAAATGCCCAGAGTTGGGTGCCAGCGTAAATACTGGTGCCCATCTTTTGGCATGGAAATGGGCTTTAAGTGCTATTTAATAAACAGTGCTTATATAGAACAGGGGTGGACAACCATGGTCAACCCAGTCAGATATTCAAGATTTCCACAATGAATATGCATGAGATCGATTGGCATACAATAGAAGCAATACATGCCAATCAATCTCATGCATATTCATTGTGGAAATCTTGAATATCCGACTGGGTTGACCGTGGTTGAAAACCTGTCTGGGTTGTGGCCCTCGAGAACTGTGGCCCTCGAGAACTGGTTGCCCACCCCTGATGTAGAAAGAACACAGGCATGGAGGGGGTGCAGGTTGGGAAGAGATCACATCTATTGAGTGTCCATAATAATGCTAAGTAAGATGTGTGTATCTTCTTTCTTGGGGCTATTTCATAAAGGCATAGAGATGAATCGGTTGCCTTTATTATTCTTTCCAATCCAATAGAATTTGAAAAGAACACCACAAAAGAAGGTAAGAAATGTCTATTTGTCCTTCCATCTGGGGGCAAAATGTCCCTCCAAAGAGATGAATAACGAGTATACAGACATATCGAGTTTGAAAATGGGCAAAATCAGACCATGGCTTCTCCACAAAAATAACTGACATCCCCTCCTCCTTAATTATGGCCCAATGTCTTTCTATGGAAAAAGCAGTTACAGCTTCTACAGCATAGAATCTTATAAACAGAGAAGCACAGCACTTAGGGAATTCCTCCTTTCAATCTGCCTTTCCCCTGTTCTCATCTCTCTCCAACCTTCCTACTGCTCTCATCCCCAAAACTACTCCCCCTACTGTCCAACCATCTGAATGCCCCTCCACACAACTACCTCTATTATCCCCAAACTACCCCACCCCACTTCTAAACCAACTGCCCCACTACTCTTCAAATGGCCTCAAAACTCCACCCCCCTCATTACCCTCCACAACAGTCCCACCACACTCAAACTATCCCACCTCTGAAAGTACTCAACTACCCCAAACCTCAATACTAGCCGCAGCAACTGCCACACCACTTAAAATTACCACTCTATAATGGATTCATCATTCCCAAACTTCCCCAACCCCTAATCTACCCCATCCCCCAAATTGTCCCAGCCTCCAAAACTATCCCTGTAACCACACATATCCATCAAACTGTCCTTAGCCCCTAAACTACACCTCCACAACTACCTCATCCCCTGCAACTGCACCATCACCCCCAAGTTGTCCTCAGCCCCCAAACATACCCCTGCAACTGCCCACATCCCTAACATTATCCCACACAACTGCTCCACCCCCACAAACTACCCCTACACAACTTCCCCATCTCTTGCAATTGCCCTACCACCCCCAAACTGCCATCACCTCCTACATGACACTCCACAACGACTCCATCCCCTTATCTACCCCTGCAACTGCCCCCTCCTAAAATACCCCATTACTGCCCCACCCCCTAACTACACCCAAACAAATATACCCACTTACATATAGAGTATGGTTGGACAGCATTCAAATTTATTTGTATTTTTTTATATTGCCCATTATTATTCTATGTAGTTGGTTTACCATATAATCAATAAAAGATCAGGAAAGGAAAAAAAATACCATAATAATTACAAATATAAATTAGAGAAAGACAGTTGTCTGCTAACATATTGCGGACAAGCATTGGCTCTGGTCGCTGTGGGGTAAGAATCAGGTGCTAAATGTTTTACATAAGAGAAGTGCTACACTGAGCTTACATGTGCCATTATTAAATGCCCCTCTTTATGGGGGACAGAGAAGGAATGCAGCAAACCAGAATCTTTTCTGAGGCAATTATTTAAATAAGGTGCTTATTTTATTTATTTATTTTATTGCCTTTGTATCCCACATTTTCCCACTTCTTTGCAGGCTCAATGTGGCTTACATTACATCATGAATAGTGGAAATACATTAGAAAATAGATATTTAGTATTGCATAAGGATCTTGGGTAACATGATAATGATAAAGTATGATAGTCGTATAATAAGCAAATATCGTAAGGCAATTCTGGATATGTGTGTAGGAGTTCACATTTGTTGATCTTTGTGGTATACCTTGTTAAAGAGATGGGTCTTCAGTAGTTTGCGGAAGTTAGTTAGTTTGTAGATCGTTTTTAAGTTGCACGGCAGCACGTTCCAGAATTGTGTGCTCAAGTAGGAGAAGGATGACGCATGCGCTAGTTTGTATTTTAGACCATTGCAGTTGGGGAAGTGAAGATTAAGGAATGCGCGGGATGATTTTTTTAGCGTTCCTGGGTAGTAGGTCTATCAGGTCTGACATTTAGGCTGGGGCATCTCCGTGAATGATTTTGTGAACTAGGGTACATATTTTGAACGTGATGCATTCTTTAAGTGGTAGCCAGTGTAGCTTTTCTCGCAGGGGTTTAGCACTTTCATATTTTGTTTTACCGAATATGAGTCTGGCTGCTGTGTTCTGGGCTGACTGAAGTTTCTTGATTATTTGCTCTTTGCAGCCAGCAGAGTGCGTTGCAATGGTAACTCCAAGAATTTTTAGGGTGTCTGAAATTGGAAGTTTCAGTTTTGGTGTGTTGATGTTGGTGAATTTGTTCATGTTATGTTGAGAGGTGAGTATTAGGCATTGGGTTTTTTCTGCATTGAGTTTCAGCTGGAATGCATCCGCCCATGAATGCATGATATGTAGGCTCTGGTTGATGTCATTGGAAATTTCCTTTAAATCTTGTTTAAATGGGATGTAGATCGTTACGTCGTCTGCGTATATGTATGGATTGAGGTTTTGGTTTGATAGTAGTTTGGCCAAGGGTATCATCATTAATTTGAATAAGGTCGGGGAGATCCTTGTGGAACTCCGCATTCAGGTATCCATGTGGCTGATGTGGTCGAATTAGATGTCACTTGGTATGATCGTGTGGTTAGGAACCCCTTGAACCAATTGAGAACTACCTCCAATTCTGAAGTACTCTAGGATATGTAGCAGTATTCTATGATCAACCATGTCGAAGGCGCTGGACATGGCAAATTGTAGGAGTAGTATGTTCTTGCCAGTTGCGATCAATTGTTTGAATTTAGTCATAAGAGTAACTAGTGCTGTTTCAGTGCTGTGGTTAGACCGAAATCCTGACCGGGAGTCGTGTAGTATTGAGAATTTGTTTAAATAATTTGTGAGTTGTTTGGCCACCATTCCTTCTGTTAGTTTGGTTATTAAGGGAATGGATGCTACTGGTCTGTAGTTGGTTAATTCACTAGCACCTTTCTTTGCGTCTTTGGGTATGGGGGTGAGTAGAATGTTTCCTTTCTCCTTCAGGAAGAGTCCATTTTGTAACATATAATTCATGAAATGATTCATTAGGTCTGTTATAAGGTTGAGGGGCAGATGTCATAAGGTTGTTTGGGCATATGTCTAATTTGCAATGAGATTTGGCGAATCTTTTAAGCATTTGGGAGATGAGATCCTCCGATAGTATCTCGAAGTTGGTTCATATTCTGTCTGCTGGGTATATACCAGGGTCTGGATCTAGACAGTCAAGGAGATTGGTGTAATCGATGGTGCTGACAGATATTTTGAGTTGTAGTTTTACGATTTTCTCATTGAAGTATCTTGCGAGATTGTCTGCTCCTGGTGTATCTTTGCTATTGGTTGTGACTGGTGTGATATCTAGTAGTTGATTCACGAGTTGGAAGAGTTTAAGTGTGTCATTGTAGTTTGGTCCAATTTTGGTTTTGTAATATAATCTTTTAGTTTGTCTTATGGTATACTTATATTTTCTTTGAAGTTGTTTCCAGGCGTTAAGTGTGCAGTCGTCTTTCTTTTTATTCCACGCACATTCTAACCTTCTAACTTGTGTTTTAAGTTTTTTTCAGTTCTTCATTGAACCATGGTATTGAGTTCTTTCTGTGTGAGGTTCTAGTTTGAGTTGGGGCAATATTGTCTAATATTAATCTGCATCTATCGTCCCATTCTAGGAGAAATTGGTTTGTATCTGCCTTAATTGTCCATCCGTTGTGGTAGATCTGTTGCCAGAATGTTACCGGGTCTATTTTTCCTCTCGTGGTGTAGGTTTTTCGTTCTTGTTTGTTAAGTAAGTCTTTCATTCACCATTGGAGGGAGATGTTTGCTTTATAATGGTCTGACCACGGTACAGGTGTCCATTTTGTATCTGTTAGAATAAGGTTTGAGTCGGGATCGAATTTGTGTGTGATAATGTCTAGTGTGTGTCCTTTAGTGTGAGTTGGTTGCGTGTTTGGTCCGTGCAGATCCCATAGTTGTAAGAATTCTTTGCATTCTTGGGTGCTTGTTGAGGTGAGATCTTCAAAGTGCAGGCTGATGTCTCCTATTATGATAAGGTTTGAAGTAGAGACGCAAGTGTTCGAGATAAAGTCCATAAAGTGTGTTTGGGAATCTTGCCAGTTGCCTGGTGGTCTGTAGAGTAGGACCGCGTTAAGGTGTTCCTGCAAATTTGGGTGATTAATTCTTACTGAGGCGATTTCAAGTTGTGGCAGAATGGATTCAGTTGTGGTTGTGATGGTGAACTCAGATTTGTATATTATGGCTATTCCTCCTCCTCTTTTTCCGTTTCTTGTCCAGTGGGTGATTTTGTATCCTGGTGGGCATAAATCTAAGATTATGGGGTCTTTAAGTTCATGGATCCAGGTTTCAATGATGAATAGGAGCTTCTGTTAGCACCCTGATTCTGTTATAGGACATTAGTGTAACTTGGCACTGGCATGCATAACTTTTGCACGCTCACAGTTACACCACCCATAGACCCACTGTAGACATGGGCACCTAAATGCTTATAGAGCAAACATTATTCTGTAAGTTGCCCACATAAGTGGCAGCCCCGTCCATGACCCTCCCATGCTCACGGCTCCTTGCATTTATTCACTTTGGATTAGATTCTATATATCATGCCTAAATAACTGCGGCCGAAACGAAGTAAGCCAAAATTTCCGCACGACTTTTAGAATACACCAAGCGCCCATCCGTCTGACTAAATTTAGTTGCAGGCAGTTATACTTGGCTTAAATGCCTATGCCTAAATAATGCGTGGACCAGATGTATTCTATAACCACGTGCATAGATTTTAGAAACACCCATGACCCTTTTCAACTATGTGACTTAGAATTTATGCGCAGAACTGTCTAAGCATATTCTTTAATGTGATGTGTGTAAATTCTAACTAATGCCAATTAGTGTCAATAATTGATTAAGTGGCAATTATTGGCGCTGAATGGCTTGTCAACTGATTAAGTTGTGTGCGCAAATCCAGAATACGACTGGATTTGCGCATGCAACTTAAGTCGCAATATACAGAATCCGGGGGTTACCATTTATATGCCCCTTACAGAACAGCGCTTTGTCTCTTTGGTGCCACTTACATGTGTTGGCATTCTGCAATTCTGCGCATGCAAATGGAGGTGCCTACTTCCAGAATTAGGGGACTGGAGTGTAAATGGATATTAGATCGGTGTATAATCTATACTGGCCGATCACTAGATATAGACTTTAATCTCACTTGTCATCAGTAAGGAATGAACTGTAATTCCTAAGCGGTAAGCACATGAGTAAGTTATGAAAAACCCTCTAAGAAGAAAAACAGAGCTATATTGATGAAACATCTGTGTCTCCAAAGCCAGCCTTACTTTTACTGCAGGTAGTGGTAAGAGAGGGATCCCAGCAGGTGCCTGATATGTATTATATAGTGCTTATTTACATATCTGTCTACTGCCATCTGCTTATTGCAATAAACTGGAGGACACTGGAAGCAAGACACGATTACTACCCTTATTACAGGTAATTCTTATGGATATCTGCCCCACGATGGAAAGAGACTGGCAGAGGAGGGAGATACAAAGGGAGAGTGTATAACAGCAGCAGTCATAATGGAAGACATAAAAGTTAGAAACCAGCCAAGGTATTTGGAAATAGGACAGACTTCCTTATGCCAAGAAACTCTCCACTAACTCTGAATTCAATATCTTGTTAATTTCCACTTCTAAAAGTTTCATACTGGCCAAAAGTATATGCAAACACAATCTTCACATGCATAACAGTGCCAACTAACACTGACAGCCCACTGCCTCTCAAATTCTGCAGAAATATTAATACAAACCAGAGGTAAAAATAAAGACCCTGCAAATTTCTCTTTAAAGGATATGTTTCAAAAACCATTTCCCCAAGTACAAGGTCTTCTGAGCACTACCCACCCTCAACATGGGTGAAAATACAAATACTTGTGGGGTGTGGATAGGGCATGGAATACAACAATGTGCAGAGTTTTTGTATTTTCAAAATAGTGTGCGCTGTTTTGAAGGGAAAAGTATCATTAGAAAAAGCAGGGGAGGGACAGTTTGGCCCGCCTCCCTGCTGCAACTCCACATACCTTGGCCGGCGGGCATCCCCAACCCCCGCCAGCAGAAGCCTTTCTCCAGCGAAGTGTCGCACATGTTCAGTTTCACTAAAACGAGCATGTATGTGACGTGAGAGGAAGCAGGACAGGCAATGTACAGAGAACAGCATTGGAGAAAGGCTTCAGCTGGTGGGAGTTGGAGACTCCAAACAGCCAAATCAGGGGCCCCGAATCCAATTTTTTTTGGGGGGGGGGGAGGGGGGTCAGGCCCCCAAGGCCCCTCGTAGCTATCCCATTGACCTGAACATAACTCACCTTCAGCTAGTACTGAAAAAGGTGTGAGCAAAATCCAAATAAATAAATATGGTGCCCAAATTTGAGTGTGCACAACTTAAATGAGCAATGAAGCCCTTAACTGGGAGTAACTGGATGCTAACTAATTACTGTAGTTAATTGGCTCCAATTAGGAGTAGCACACACATCTGGCTGCGCGCTATTCTATGAGGCTTGGCATCTAACTTTTATAGCGCATATCTGAAAAGGCAGTGTAGCCAGGAGTATGTCGAGGGCATTTCAAAAAGTGAAGCGTGGATTTACAGAATAAGGCCTGAACACGCCCAAGTTAGGTGCCAGCATTTATACATGGTTTT